>NC_056729.1:1958167024-1958282024 GCF_019279795.1 Protopterus annectens
CTAAAGAAAACCTTATCTCCGCGAGCCACATGCTCTAGGGATCTAAACCTCACCACAACAATAAATAGGACGTGCTGGAGGGATAGATTCATGTCCCAGAGACTTCCCATGCTTTGGAACAAGATCCCAATCTACATTAGGCAGAGCTCCTCGCTAACACTCTTCAAGAGAAACCTTGACAAGTGTATGGGAAACAGAAAGTTTACCTTGGGGATCACGTCAGTGGCTTTGCTGGACAGAGGCACAGGGAACTAATCTAAGGGGGCGGCGAAAGCCAACACATTCTGGCTAGGCTTATAAATGCCTTCGGTCAGATAGCCTAGTACCCACCTATGAACCTATGAACTTATAAATGTTGCTATCATACATATTACTACTCTTAGATTTGCCAATTCCTGTTTCATTTTATCCACATTTCCTTATTTGTGTATCTGTGTATTCACTGCATAACATTTACCCTGCCTCCTTTGAGCTGCTGCTTTAGATTACACAGACACAGGCACACACGCGGGCGTGCACACACACACACACACACACACACACACACACACACACACACACATACCATACCTCTCAACTGTCCAGATTTTTGCACATTTTCCGGATTTTTCTTATATTTGTGGTCCATTCCTTATAGAATTTGTGATTTGCTTGATACTCAGTGAACAATGAAATAACTAAAGAATCACACTCATTTGAGTTTCAGACCATATGATTCAGAAAATGCATGGCAACACAAAACCTTTTATTCTTGCAACTTTCTAAGATCATAAGAGAAATATTTAAATTTTGTCTGTATTTTTCGGCCATTCTCCCTCCTGTTGGCTGATAATAATAAAGAGAGTGAATGATCGTATGTGTGCTCTTACACTGACGTCATTGGTGTAGAGAGGTCAAGAGAGGTCACATGACCATGTGCTTTTTAATAAAGGAGGAAGCAAGGGTTGTTCCCCTCTTCCATTTTTAACCAGATTGATTGCCTTCATTTGTGTTTATTTTCCTCTGTAAATGTATGTTTAACCCCACTTTCTTACCCTTAAGATGATACCGCCAACAGGTTATGGGCCTAGGAGGGAAGTAGGAAGCCGATGGCATAGACTATGTTTTGACGGAGATGAAAAGAATTACGAGTTGTGGGAGACAAAGTTTTTGGGACACCTGCACTTGCTAATACTGAAAGATGCCATTTTGTGAAATGTGCAGCAGGACGCGGAGGATGACGAGAATGAGGAGGAAGGTGACAATGATGCTGAGAAAAACGAGGTGGCATATGCAGAACTAATACAGTTCTTAGATGACAAACGTTTGTCCCTTTTCATGAGAGAAGCTGCAGACGATGGTAGAGAAGCGCTTCAGATCTTGAGAGACCATTATGCCAGGAAAGGGAAGCCACAGGTAATTAGCCTATACACCAAATTAACAAGCCTCCAGAAGGGTGCCAGTGAAAGTGTCACAGACTATATTATTAGGGCTGAAACGGCCATTACAGCACTTAGAAATGCTGGGGAGAAGCTCAGTGATGGATTACTAATTGCAATGATTCTGAAAGGGTTGCCTGAAACTTTTAAACCATTTGCAGTCCACATCATGCAAGATGATAAGTTGAGCTTTGGTGAGTTTAAAACAAGGTTATGAACATACCGAGAAATTTAATGCCAACGTAAGTAGTGATAATGTGATGAAAGTGAGTGGCCTTGGGGAAAGAGTAAAAGCAGAGATTATATGCTGTAGCTGTGGCCAAAAGGGACATAAGGCACGAGAATGCCAGAGAGGATATAAAGGCCAGAGACAGTGGTGTATTTTGTGTAAAAACTCTAACCACAGGGACAGTAACTGTAGACGAAAAAAGAAAGATAATGTGAAACAAGCAACTGATGTGGATGATCATACATTTGTCTTCAGAATAAATGAGCATCAAATTTGTGAATTAAAACAGAAGGGATTAATGGTAGACACTGGCGTCACATCACACATAATTAAGTTTAAATACTTTGATGCAACTTTCCAACCGGAGGAACACATTGTGGAATTAGCTGACGGGACAAGAACCTGTGGGGTCACACAGAAGAGAGGTAATGCAGAGGTATGGCTGCTAAACACAGAGGGGTGCAAAGTAAAGGTGATGATGACCGGGCACTGTATATCCCGACTTATCGACAAAACATTTTTCCTGTTAAGGCAGCAATGTCCAAAGGGGCCTCGATCAACTTTAAACAAGGCCGGGACCAACTCATCTATTTAGACACATATAAAAATGGCACCAGGTTTGATATAATTGAGTGTGATAGACTCTATTATTTAGACACATATAAAAACGGCACCAGGTTTGATATAATTGAGTGTGATACTCTATTATTTAGACACATACAAAAACTTCACCAGTTTGACATAATTGAGTGTGATAGACTCTATTATTTAGACACATATAAAAATGGCACCAGGTTTGACATAATTGAGTGTGATAGACTCTGTTATTTAGACACATATAAAAATGGCACCAGGTTTGACATAATTGAGTGTGATCGACTCTATTATTTAGACACATATAAAAATGGCACCAGGTTTGACATAATTGAGTGTGACAGACTCTATTATTTAGACACGTATAAAAACGGCACCAGGTTTGACATAATTGAGTGTGATCGACTATTATTTAGACACATATAAAAACGGCACCAGGTTTGACATAATTGAATGTGATAGACTCTATTATTTAGACACATATAAAAACGGCACCAGGTTTGACATAATTGAGTGTGATCAACTCTATTATTTAGACACATATAAAAACGGCACCAGGTTTGACATAATTGAGTGTGACAGACTCTATTATTTAGACACACATAAAAACGGCACCAGGTTTGACATAACTGAGTGTGATAGACTCTATTATTTAGACACATATAAAAACGGCGCCAGGTTTGACATAATAGAGTGTGATAGACTCTATTATTTAGACACATATAAATACGGCACCAGGTTTGACATAATAGAGTGTGATAGACTCGATTATTTAGACACATATAAAAACGGCACCAGGTTTGACATAATTGAGTGTGATCGACTCTAGTATTTAGACACATATAAAAACGGCACCAGGTCTGACATAATTGAGTGTGATCGACTCTAGTATTTAGATACATATCATGAAGAAAACGATGGTGAGATACATTATGATGCATCTCAGAGCTGTTATGACATTCAAGTATGGCATAAAATGCTTGGTCATTGTAATTTCAAAGATGTGTCAAAATTAGACAAAAGTGGTAAAAGAAATGAAAATTAAAGGTAAAGTTGAGAGACCTAACCTAGATTGTGAAACCTGTATGCAAGGGAAATTTGTACAGAGCAGAAACAGAGAACCAGATGCAAGAGAAAAAGCTATGTTTGAACTAGTCCATACTGATTTGGCAGGCCCAATTGAGCCAGTAACCAAAGATGGCTTTAAGTACACTTTAGCATTTACTGATGACTACTCGGGTGTAATATTTGTGTACTTTCTGAAAGCCAAGAGTTATACAGTCAAGGCGACTGAAAAGTTTATTGCAGATTCAGCCCCTTATGGGAAGGTAAAGTGTATCAGATCAGATAATGGCACTGAGTTCATGTCGAGAGACTTTCAGTCACTATTGAGTAAAAATGTTATAAGACACGTAACATCAGCACCTTACTCATTCCATCAGAAGGGGACAGCAGAAAGAAACTGGGGAACACTGTTTGAAATGGCAAGGTGTATGTTGATAAAGAGTTACTTACCTAAGGAGTTGTGGACATATGCAGTAATGACTGCTGCTTTTATTCGCAACAGATGTCACAACAGGCGTGTGGGGCAGACCCCATTCTTCATGCTAACAAGAAAGAAGCCTGATCTTTCAAGGATGAGAGAATCTGGATCAGTGTGTTATGCATACAGACAAGATAAGAAGTTAGACCCAAGATGTGAATGGGATTTTTGATATGATAGAAACAGCCCATCATACCTGGTCTATTATCCTGACACAGGAAGGGTCCTTAGACACAGGTTAGTCAAGTTCATTACTAAGAATGTAGCTGAATGCCAGATTCAGACAGACTCAGAAGTGATGGATGGTTATCTTAATACCAGAAGAAGTGTGCATGTTAAGTCAGAGTCAAAAGCTGACAGTCAAATCACAAAAGCAATACAAGCAAATCACACTGAATATATAATAAATGATGGAGACACAAAACTAAGGCAAGAAGAGGAAAGAGGATACACACAACTCTAAAAGAGAGAGAAAACCACCTGCATACTTGAAGGACTATGAGTGTAAAGTTGAAAATGACGATTATGTGACAGTTAATGTTGACTGTTGTTACAGACTAATATGCAACACACCGCAGAGCTTTAAAAAAGCCATGACTTTGTCTAACTTGGAGAAGTGGGTCAAAGCAGTGAAGGAGGAACTTAAGTCTTTAAAGGAAAACAACACATTCACACTCACCAAACTGCCAGAAGATAAAAATGCAGTGTTGGGGGGGGGGGGGGGGTAGATGGGTTTTCACTGTAAAAGACAATGCAGATAATACTGAGACTTACAAAGCTAGATATGTGGCTAAAGGCTACAGTCAAGTCGCTGGTATAGACTGTAATGAAACATTTGCACCAACTGCAAGTATGACATCTGTACGATGCCTAAGGCAGATGGCAGCTCAGTACAATTTAGAATTGCACCAGATGGATGTACAAACGGCCTATTTACATGCTCATGTTGACTGTGAGGTGTATATGGAGTAACCTGAAGGTTTTGAAAAGAAATCAAATAATGATGAAAAATTGGTTTATAAACTGAATAAGTCATTGTACTGATTGAAACAATCAGGGTGTAAATGGAACAAAATGTTGCACGATTATCTTTGTGAAAATAGTTTTATCCAAAACCCAGCAGACCACTGTGTATACACTAGACAAGCTGAAAATGAGAAAACAGTCCCTAATTATATGGGTTGACGATCTCATTATAGCAGCTGGTGACAATGAATCACTAAACGATGTAAAGGAAATGCTCAAAGCTAAATTTAAAATGAAAGATCTGGGAAAGCTAAGACATTTTCTAGGCATTGATTTTACCCAGAATAGCGGTGAAGTAAAGATGAACCAAAAGAGATGCATCACAAAAATTCTTGAGAAATTTGGTATGTCCAATTGTAAAGTAAGAAGTACCCCTTCTGAACAAAAAACAAGCTTTGAATGTGACAGTGAATCTACAAATCCAAGAAAATATCGTGAGCTTGTGGGTAGTTTGATATATGTTATGACAAGCATGAGATCTGATCTTAGCTGGATTGTAAGTAAACTTTCACAATATCTGTCACAACCGAGTGAATCTCATTTAACACTAGCTAAACATGTGTTAAGATACTTAACAGGTACATTGGACAGACAGCTGTGTTACAAGAAAAGTGAAGGGAAACTTCAGCTTATAGCATACAGTGATGCAGAATGGGCAACAGATCAAGACAATAGACGTAGTACAACAGGTTATTGCTTTAGCCTCAATAGAGATGGGCCTATTGTTTCATGGAAATCGAAGAAACAACAAACGGTGGCTTTATCTACATGTGAGGCAAAGTACATGGCACTGGCAGCAACAACACAGGAGAGTTTGTACCTTGTAGAGCTGTTGAGTGGAATGGATGGAGAGTGCAAGTATGTGCCAGTAACGATATCTGAGGACAATCAAGGAGCAATCGCTTTGTCGAAGAATCCAGTAAGCTGACAGAGATGTAAACATGTTGACATTAAGTATCATTTTGTCAGGTCAGCACTTAATGATGACAAAATAAGCATTGACTATTGCCCGACAATGGACATGGTTGCAGATATCTTTACTAAACCTGCTACAAAATCGAAGATTGAAAAGTTCATGTATTACATATTTGGAATGTGAAGGAAAAGTTATCCAAAAATATGTTCTTAAAATGTATTTGTATACAGCATAAGAGCAAGTTGGGGGTGCTGGCTGATAATAATAAAGAGAGTGAATGATCGTATGTGTGCTCTTACACTGACGTCGTTGGTGTTGAGAGGTCAAGAGAGGTCAGATGACCATGTGCTTTATAATAAAGGAGGAAGCGAGGGTTGTTCCCCTCTTCCATTTTTAACCAGATTGATTGCCTTCACGTGTGTTTATTTTCCTCTGTAAATGTATGTTTAACCCGACTTTCTTACCCTTAAGATGATACCGCCAACACCTCCATTATTTAAGGCATTTTCCAGATTTCTTGTGCTAAGAGGTTGAGAGGTATGACACACACACACACACACACACACACACACACACACACACACACACACACACACACACCAACATTTCATAACAAGTCATTTAAGTTTTACATTAATCATTTGGTATGCCAGTTCACCTCATGCTATGCTAAATTCCAGATAGGACGCATTCATAATAAAACTTTTAGTGACCTAAACAACTGAATTAGTTTTTTATTACTACTAAGTACATTAATTAAATATACCACACACATATACACACACACACACACACACACACACACACACACACACACACACACACACACACACACACACACACACACACAGACACGCACAAAAGATTCACACATTTTGCTTTCCTTTTATTCCAGCACTGTGGTTCCTTAGTATTTTACATTCTCATGATTTATAAAATACTGTTAAAACCATTGTTTATAACATAGCCGTTTAGCTGTCAGTTACTATTGCATACACCATTTAAAAAATTCAACCTAGTTTCAAAAACATTTCCAGTTTAATTCCCTGCTCTCAAAACATCTGGAGACTGTGTTCCACATCTCATTACATTTTTTCTTTCCTCTCCAGCAAAGGTTTTTCATTTTTCCTCCCCTCTTGGAGCTACTAATCCTTTTTAGTATAGGAAAAGCAAACCCTTCAACTGCCCTTGATGTTTTGCATTATTGTGCGGCAATATCCCTCGGGTACTCCTAAATTCTGTGTCTACTTTCTCTTTTTTTCTCCCCTACATTGAAAATATCACAGTGACATCTCACAGCATGTGCTCCCCTCTCAATCTGACATTTAAATGATCTCTTTCCAGAATACCACTCGGTATGTATGTGTAGATTTTTGTCCACTGTCTGAACATCATGACAAATACTGCAGTTTCCTTTCAGGGTCTCTTCCTTGGTTTTGCATTTCTCTTCTGCATTTTGTTCTTTAAAAATGACTTTGCAGCAGGAAGTCAGACATGCTAATGCTTTTCCTATAAGCAGTAAAAGGGTGTTTATGCAGAACTTTCTCCAACACTAGACTTGTCAGATTTAACTTGCTTTGCTTTATCTGACCGAATCAGTGCACAAAAGCTAGCTACTCTCATGCAGTTCACTGCCTTCTGTTTACTAGATCAGTCTTTCCTTCAGATGGGATTTTGTCATTTTTCTACTAGACTAAGTAGTCCTTTGTTATCCCACCACTGCAAATTGAAATTATATCTAATCTTCCCCACTCCTGAACGATTGTCCCAGGGTTTGTTTACTGAAATATAGTGAAGGGGCAATCTTTACGTCTATCCAGACTTTGTACAGAAGATAGAGTCTTTCAGGAAGAACTTAATACCTTTAGCACCAGACTTGTAGCCAGGGGTTATAAAGAGACAGAAATTGAGGATACGCTACAAGATGTGGCTGAACTTAGATCAACAGAGGCAGCACCCTGGTTTTCCAGTAAGGGAATATCGAATAAGGCTAGATATAGTCAACGAACCCAGAGGAATCTAACCAATAATAGTAAGTGTAAGGTACCTTTAATGATCACATATAGTAGTGACATACGATGGGTACAGGATGTGATTAAAACAAATTGGAAAATCTTAAGAACAGATGATTCACTGAAAGAATTAATTGGTGAATACCCTGATTTTGTTTTTAAGAGAAATAAAAATTTAAAACAGATTTTATGCGGTAAACAATCTAAAGAGAGAAATAGATTCACCAAGACTGGGACCTTTCCATGTCAAAGGTGTAAGGCCTGCACATCCATTAATAGGGAATTCCACTTTATACATCCCCTTACCGGTAAACAGTATGGACTTAATACCATGGTCACCTGTCTATCCACTGATATTGTGTACATAGCTACCTGCACGTGCTGTCCCTCATTTTATGTAGGGAAAAACAACTGCAGGCTGAAGGACAGGATTTTGAGACATCTGTCAGCCATCCGACTCAAGGATAAATGTAATGCTCTTTCAGTACATGTAGAGAAATTTCCAGGACATAATTTCCTACTCCAAGCACTACAGCTAATAACTAAGGATAACAGGAACAACGAGGTGTCTGGTTATACAGAGTACTGTGAAACCAGACGGGTTATTGAACTTGGGGCACATAGATATCCAGGACTCAATGGTGTGGGGCCTTTAAAACCTGTTTGGAATAGGCGTAGACCTTACATTCCAAATCATTAATTGTTTTATTGATGGCCTCCATTGATTGGAGCAATTTTGTTTAAAAAGAATTGAATGTTGTTAGTTATTGTATGTCTGAGGAAGGGTTGAGTACCTGAAAGCGCCATCATTTTCTGTGTTATAGTAAATCATTTTTATTATTTTTATTGCCTGGTGGTCTGTGCATCTTCTTTTTTATAATATTAATAAAGTTCACCATATGCTCACAGATAGCCTGTGCTTCTGTCTAAAAGTCTTAAAGCCCACTGTCAGTGTACTAGCAAGCATGCCTAATTTACTGGCATCTGATAGTTTAATGCTGCAAGAACGATACCATCTTTTTAATTGCTTCAGTTCACTGAGATGTGTTAATTAATTTGCAATCACTTTTGCCATTTTACTCATAAATGTGTGTGGCCTACCTGTGAACCCAATAATTACTCTAAGTAACTCTCATTAAGGGAATGGATAGATTTCAGCACTGGCTTGTTGTCACTCCATTTTTGTCTTAGATCATTCCATAACATTCATTTTGCTATTCTGTCATGTTCCTGCTTTCATTAAATTTTTCACCTAGTCTGACCATCACCAGAACCAACAGGAGGTCAAGGTCACATATACTTTTTCTTGCTGCGTATAATTAAGACTATCTACATCAAAAGAACCTGCCAATTTCTGTGACATCTTCCTTTTTAACCCTAACAGATAAAGCAAATTTAGTGCAACTGACATCAAACAGTCTTTGTTTACCTTGTTACTAACACAACTCTCCTCCGAGATCATCACAGAAAGCCTTATATTTGTGTTCCTCCTCCACTGTCATCAAATCCTAAATGTTCTTGTTTAGATTTTCCATATAATTAGATCCTCCCATCACAAGCTGGATGATTACATTCCGAAATTACATCAACATTCACTTAATTTCCCCTCTTAATAATATTTATATTATCCATTTCTATGCCACTGGCATGCTCATTGGTATTAATTGATCATTAATGCCACATTCATATCTTAATAATTTGCCACTTATATTTTAAAGTAAATATGTGTCTATAGAGTTAAGTAACATTGCCCATGCTTCCGTATTGCCCCAGTATTCAACATGTGGCCAATAGTACAATAAAAACTATCCAGTGTTTAACATTGTAGTATTCAACAGTCACTTGTAAGCTTCCTAATTAAACCACTTGTAAGTTACTGATTGGAATCGGAGGTTCAAAGTTTGAGTGTAGTAATTACGTCATATTTTCTTTATCATGATAAAGAACATTAGCTGGTTAAGTCTTCCATAGTATGGGGATGCATTAACTGTTAAAATAACAAGAAAATACAATGAAACACTTACAGAACTTCATATTTTCTACCCCATTAAGATTTTATTCTACATGGTTATCTTCATGGTCCAGCTCAAAAAAGCTGATGACATTTTATTTTATTTATTTTTTTATTTAGTTATTTGGAATTTGTTTACCAGGAAAGTCCAGCTGGGCATGAATCCTATTTTCAGCGGTGGGCCGGGGAGAGAAGCTCTAACATACATAGTTCAATTAATAAACTACATAATATTATCACATGAAGTGAAGTAATCACTATTTGCAGCCCTTTCTTTTAGTTTTAGTATCATTAAATATTCTTCAGCAGTAAAAGATACCCAACTATTTCAGTTTTTATGCTGTTAACAGTAATGATTGGCTATCCCAAGATACCCACATCACTTAATACAAATGCTTAAAATGCAAACAAAAAATGAATGGCTGGTGCTAATAAATGCTTTTCACTTGCGTTACAGTAATGTCAGTAGATAGGGCAACTTCTTGCTTCCTTAAAACAAAAACAAATATATATATATATATATATATATATATATATATATATATTTTTTTTTTTTTTTTTTGGAACCATACACCAACTTGTGTACCATCAGTATAGTCCCCCTACCTTGAATGTACCTCCAAGGTCATTACATATTTCTGGATAATATATCTTCTTAGTTAAAAAATCCTGAAATGAAAGATTAAACAAACCTTTTAACTTAGCCTGATATTCCAGGGAAAAAAGTAATTTAGCAAAATCTATAGCAGAAAATAAAATACTTAGTAAACAAGCCAGGTATTTTTTAATTTAAATTCTAGCACATCGTTGGTGCCTATGAAATTTGCTAGCCAGTCATAGTAGGATTCAAGAAGATCTACCTTTAAAAAAAAAAAAGCATGTTTTGTTTATCAGGACACACAACAGAGCAGAGTTGTGGTATGCATGGCAAGGTCATAGTGAATTCCACTGCTTTTACATTAAACTGAATCCACCCTGACCAGCGAGTCGACAAGCAATGTGCAGTACACACACACACACACACACACACACACACACACACACACACACACACACACACACAGTTCTTACGTGCCCAATTCCATTAATGTTTGTTTATTTTTTTCCATCCTTGCTAAATGCATTATTAGCTGATGTTAGCGAGGGGAAATTTATATACATTTTCTGAAAAATCCCAACTCTATTAGTATCTGGCATTATTTTGAAATTGTAATTGTCAGTGTTTAATCTCGGAATCTCACATTATACTAAGGATGCAGGAAAATTCAAGGACATTCCTGAAAATCAGGGTCAGTTGAAAATTGCTGAGTATTCTCTGTTTAAAAAGCATAAATTTATAAATATAGTTGTAAACACACACACACACACACACACACACACACACACACACACACACACACACACACACACACACTGACACACATAATCCATACTCCCAGCAGTAGTCCTGGGTCAGATTGTTAGAGAAGTGTGCAGCTAACTGTGGATGCTGAAATAAGGGGAAACAAGTTTCATTGTTTATAAGTGCATGTTTAATGGGTTACCTTCTAGACTGCATTTAACCGTACTTTGTTGCCCTTGCTTTTTTTGTTTTTCCCTTTAAAACTACCCCCATAATATAGACATATTTAGTAACACTTCTCCATTCTGTTTCTGCTGACCTGGCGTTCTTTATTCTCTGCCATTTTGTGGTAAACAAGACTGTGCTCTCTGGAGTTATGTACTGGAATATACTTATTTTTTTTAACTTGTGCCAGCATTTCACTCACTCTCTGCCCCTTAGTCTAGTTTGCACCCCCCACCTAGTGATTATAAATTATAGCTTTCTAGCCCGACATCCCTGCCTCCTTCCAGCTGCATTGTAGCAGATCTGATGCAGTAAATAAATTGTTCAAAGTCTAACCGTGTGTCCTTTAGGGCGTAAGCTTCCTTCTGCTTTGTATCGCTTTACTAGTCAGATATTGAACTGCAGTAACATTTCTTTCCTGTTATACCTCTCAGCAGTAGCCTAATCTTTGGATAAACCAGCAACCTGATTGTAGTCATGCAAGTCACCCGAAAGTGCCCTGCGTCCTTTTGTTACTGTTCTTTTATTTTACTGCTGAGCAAGTGTTAAAGCAGAAATCATAAATCATATAGTACAAAATTGGTACTTTCATTTCTTATTGTATTCTTTTGATAAGAAATCTCTGCTGGATATGGTAGGCAAGGCTCATTTACCTCTTATTAAACTAGCCCCTGACTTTGTGGTGTATACCACAAAGTAAAGCAAACTGGAACACCCAGTGCGGAAAAGAAATGGAGCTGTTTCTTAAAATAGCTTCAGCCAATAAAAAGCGTGTTGGTTTGGTGCAAGTTTTTTCCCCTAAATTTTAGCAGGAAAATTTACATAAAAAAAAATATCTTAAATAGATGCAATAAAGTAATTTATATGGGCTATATCAACAAATAAAGTAAGAAAAGCAAACAATGAGAAGAACTTTATCAACTTCTCATGATGTACAGTGATGTTTCTGCACCTTTCAGAGCTGGAAAGATGAGACTTATTCCGGAAACTACTGCTTGGGCATAATGCTTTTTACTAATGATCTCTAAATCATTTACCTTTTAGAAGAAATCTGCTAGAGGGCAGGAACAGTGATGCATTTGTTATGAATATTAACATTTAAGTAGTTTATATATGTCCTGCCCTCTTGCCAACCTTGCCCAGAATGTCGAGTTATTTTTTTATCTGACCTATTGGTTGTTTCAATCAATAAGACAGTTCCATTAAAAACCCTGTCAAAACATTGCTTGTAGAGACATTGATCTTTGTACAACAGCAGCAGGGGTGCACAAAAGAGAGAAATTGAAACTACTGACTGGTATTTAAAAAAAAAAAAGCTTTGCTTTGTCCTTTCCGATACACTCCTCTTTTTATGTGACAGTTAACTTTAGAAAAGTATGTGGCACATCTGTGTATTCTAGTTAATAAGCAGTACATTTGCAGAAATAGCAAGCGACCAGTCTATGAAAATGAGATTTGTTGCTGCTTAGCACAGTGTCACTGGATTGCTGGAGCAGTTCAGAATTGTTCAGCTGCCAGGCCCCGCCTACTGAAACATGTTAAGTCTGCTGGGGAATGAAGACAAATGAACTAGAGCAAAAGAAAGCTGGGGTACAGGCTCCCTTATGTGGGTCAGTAGAGAGATGTAAAAAAGGCTCATGGGTCAAGCACCTATCCTTTCTTCTACAGTGTGCAGCAGGGCAGTGGGGAGGGGAAGGAATAGCAGATGTTGCTTGAAGAATGAAAAGGGGCGTTGCTTTTCTTTCTGTCTTTCTCTAAGCTCATTGTTGGGAGGGTGTTTGTGTACTGAGAATGAAAGGCAAACCAGAGAGCATTTTGTCAGCAGCCCGGACAATACTGGAAACAGTATCTGACTTACTTTTACAGTCCCTTTTCTACAGCTGACCTTTCATTTCAATCTAGGACTGTGTCTGTGGAGTTCTTATGTATGGGATTACACTTTTTTATTTTTTTTTTAGTTCGTTGTATCAGCTGTTGGTAATGAAAATGATCAACACTCTTTGGACAAAACCTCTGCAATCGCCTTGTACAGGACAAAAACACACCGTCTGCGTCTTATACCGTTAAAAGACTGCAGGAATGCTGTGTTCTCAGCAAAACACATGAGCACACAAGTTACTTTTTGTCTTTGTGAACTTGGGTACCTTAATGACACTGGCACAGATGCCCACAAATTGGCTTTTCTCTGGAGTCATATTGAAAGGACTAAGAATTAATGAGTAATTATAATGCCTCTCAGAACAGTAGACAGTATTTGTAACAACTGCTGGAAGGTAAAAAGCATTAGCTTTGGATGTTTTCCTTGTACTGGACATACTGTGTTAGACTAATGGAAGATTTTGTAAGTGCCTTGAAAAGTTGATGTTGGATCAGCTTCTTTTTAATACACGTTCCTTTACCAATTGTGGCAGTTGTAGATAAAGAAGTGAGGACAATGTTTCATAGGACTATAGCAGTGCAATGGACTGCATAAGACAGTTTGGAAACTGCAAACGTCTTACTGTTTTTGAGCTGCGCAACTGAGAACCTAGTTCTGGAAACTGCTTTTTACTAAAGCAGCCAAAATGGCATGGAATGTTTTGCATAATTCTCCAACTTAATGTGCTGTTTTCAGCCTCCAGGATTGCCTTTCCTTCTCCTTAGAAGCACTTTATACTAGCAAATAGGACATGCACCACAGAAAAGCAAAAAAAATGTTCATAAGTAAAAAAATTAAATTATGTGCTCTTTCATCTTTTGCACCTTATAACTTTATTCAAACCATAAATTATTTTTATACTTGTTGCTAACTATCATTTCTTGCAAAAAAAAAAAAAAAAAACGCTTCACCATGACTGCATAATTAAACCTGTCACATCAGTGCCATACTCTTTAAAAACAAACTCTGATATAGTTTTCTCATGCTGTATTTTTACAGTATGGGGAAGCCACTCAGTAGACCTGACTGCCTCCGACGCAATGCGCCATGTGTAGGCAAAGGCGAGGAAGAAGATCTGAATATCGAAGATTGCTATGTTCCTCAGAGGTCCATCTATGACACTGTACGGTTAAATGAACAGATTGATTCTGGTTCTAAAGGCAGTTTAGCTTCACGGCACTTTACAGATCGGACTTTACCTTTTAGTCACAGAACACTGGAGGCCGCATCTTTATACACCAATGGTAACTTGACGTCATCCAGTGTCTTTGAACTGAGGAGCAGGGAAGCCAACAAGTTGGATGAGAAAATTATTTTTGATGCACTAAAACTTAATAATGATATAATACGCTCTGCTGGAATACCTAAGACGAAATCTAATGCTGAAAAGAAAGAGCACAGGCGATCATGGAGAATGTTTGTACCACCAAACTTTGCAGAATATGTTAATAAAAGTGAATGCTCATTCAGTGAAAGTGTTGATGCATCAGAGTTTTCAAAAAATAATAAATACAATGGCACCAATAATTCCTTAACTTCAGAAGAAGACTCTGGTTTGTGCAGTCCATCAGTTGAACGGGAGTTGAAACAAGTCACATGTGCAAAAGAAGGGATTCATACTGGGAGTCTGTCTTCCACAGAAGGGGTACAACCAACAGATGGCTTTAGATCAAAATTCTGTACCAATTCAATTGGAAAAAAGCACGTTTCATCCTTTGTAAATGAAAAGGTCCCAGCAGGTATTGAATATAAACTGGATACAAATTATGAAACACTCTTATTAGAAGAAAAAGAATCAGAAAGAGTCTTAAGACTTGGATGTAGAAACTTGAGCAGCAAGAAGAACAAAAGTGATTTTTGTGACCTTGCAGGTGAGCAGGATGTTATGTTTAAGAGGAACAGAAATGAGGTGAGTGATCTTAATCATACAGGAGCAGTCAGAGGTTGTTTGACTGGAGAAATACTGCAACCAGAATCCACTTCTTCTGGCAGACAAATGCCATCAGAAGTATTAAGTTCTATGGTTTGGGGGACCGAGGATGATAGCGCTTGGAGTTTTTCAGGTCAGTGGGAAGTGCCAGAAAAGGATCCTGAAATGGATAAAGTAGTAACCAAAGGAATTATATGCACATCACAACAGGAGTGTTTGCAGCCTAAAGCGTTTGCTGCTTTTGCTTCATTTGTCCTGCCTGTTCCAGCTGTAAACATCGACTCCCAGGATAACGATGTGTCACGCAGCCTGTTCAGTAATAAGGTAACCAAATAGAAAGTGGATACATTAGTATGCAGTACAAGAGGCCAAAATATGTGTGTGCAATTTCATAGATGTAGTATAAACTTGGCATAGATTTACTAAATATCACCTTATTCTGTGTTCCTTTAGTAGCACAATTACTGTGCATTGACTAGCAGCAAAGACTGCAGGGTGACCTCATTTTGCTTAGGTGGGCAATCTGTAAATTAATTTGGGTCAGTTTTTGAGGAGGCTGCTCACCTGCAGCTGTTTGTTAATGTAAGATCATTTGCAGCTGTTATCTCTTAGCAGGACTGCCCTCCCTACATGTTCAAACTAAGACTCTGTAGACCCTGTGGTTTCTCTTACATTACCACTCAAGGGTACAATTCCACTTTATCTTCTCGAGGCAGGCTTAGTCATAAAGGAGTACTATGAGATCACTGAATGTTCACAGCATGAGCAGAAACATTTTTTTTTCCTTTCTCTTTTCACCCTTGAGTAGTTTTACAGGCCCCTAATCAACACTTCCCGTGGTATAATCATGTGAATTCTGAAAGAGCTACAAAATGTAAAATCAGATGGTAGAATAATGTTCTGTTTTCAATAACACTACAAGTTTTAAGGCAGATTAACATGATTAGCGTGCTAATAGGTTTTATGATGAAATTCTGCTCATTTATGTACAAGCTATGCCACTGTCTTCTACAAAGTTTGTTGTGAACAACATATAAACCAAATTTCACAGTGACATTGGATTGCATGAATGACCTCTGCTTGGTATTAAATATGCTTATTAAGCTTGTAGTTAAGCTTTTAACAAAAGACATTGTTCACATCTCTTATAGTCAAGCATAAATGAAACATGTTAGCTGATATGGGTAGAAAACACAAAAAAGTTTTTGTCTCCATACCCACAACTATTGTAGTCTCTCACAAGGCTCCTCCCTGGTCAGATTATACCAAAGCAATCAATTGGATTCAAGTATGATACAGACTTGTAATTGTTAAGAAAATTTTAGGTCACTTGCATCCTTGTTGTGAGACATCCAAACAATATATTGTAGATACACACCCGTTAGTTGCCATATCTCTTTAACACAAGACAGCCAGCTTATCTTGTTGGCGGAATACTTGCGTCTGAGCAGTTGTCACCTTAATCAGCTGCTACTGTGACCTTGAACTGTGAACCACATAACAGACATGCCCTAATAGGTGTGCCCAAAGTTTCTTTCAGTCTTTCACGCAACATCTGTATGGATTTCATGTCCTTTTTACTAGCTGTTAATTGCATACCATTTCCCATGCAGTGTACCATGCTAGTTAGGCACTTTTGTGCATGTTATGGACGTGAAGTTTGTTCTTGACCACCTGTGATTCGCCAGTGCTGCTCTATAGCAGCTCAGGTATATTCTTTAGTTCACAAAAAATGTTCTTATTAAAACAGATCTACAGCTGCAGTGTGAGTTATGGTGTATTTAAGTGTAGGCTAAGAAAAGGGAGTGGGCAGTGCCCTACCTTCTGTTATAATGCCTGATCAGGTAATGTCTTTGGATTCTATCTGTAGCCAGCTACTGATACACAGACCACCACCCCTGGGCCATTCCTTCTCTTGATCAGAAGGGCCATATATAAGAAAATTTCCTATGCAGACCACCTCAACACCCTATCCCTGTAGTCTGTCTCCTACAGGTTGCTGAGAAGTGATCTATGCTGGCATTCAGGGCATTGTCAGACCCCACTCTGATGGACCTCCTGCATATCACCAAAACAACGGTACCAGAATTACCCATTTTAAAGACTTAAACCTTGCCTGTGGTATAAATAGTACCTGCTGGACAGACAGGTATGTATTCCAGAGACTACCCCATCTCTGGAACAGGCTCCCCATCCATGTGAAGCAGAGTTCCACCCTAACTCATTTCAAGTGTAACTTGGACAATTGGATGGAAAACAGGAAATTCATTCCAGGCTTGGCACCTATGTCTCTAATGGAGACAGGTAAACTGTAAATGGTTCATCTCCCAGGCCCCTGCTTGTAAATATTTCATCTCCCATGCCCCTGCTTACACTTATCAAGGGTAAAAGAACTTCTCAGAAATTTGGGATGCATGGCTGGGCTTAAAAAGGCCCTTGTGGTCATTAGCCTAGCAAATACCTATGAACCTGTATGCATTGCCCCTATGAGTTTTAAGACAGAGCATTATGCCTTTTCTCTTGCTTAGATATCACTTCCTATACTACCCTTTTTATATGTATGTATCTACTCCCAAACACACGTGTGTGTAAATATATATATATATATATATATATATATATATAGTTCCCCTTTAGAATCTCGAATTGCTGAAAGCTCAAAATTCATAGGCTAGAGCCCAGAATCCCGGGTTTTCAGCAACTCAAAATTCTAAAGCAGATGTAAAAGACATGAAAACATGTCTTTACAATGTTTTTGCAGGGGGGCAAGCCCCCCTGCACCCCACCCTACTTAAATATACCAACTCCGAGATCGCACTACAACGGGGATGAGGGAAATCTCCCGTTCTGCGCTGTATACAGAAGCGCACAACGGGAGAATTTCCGTTCCTCTGCTGTAGTGTGGTCACGGAGGTGGTATATTTCAGCAGGGAGACTGCAGGGGGACTCGGCCCCCTGCATACATGTCAGTAAACTTCCTTTTCTTTTTTTTTGTTGTCTCCCCTTCACAAGTTCGAGTTACTGAAACTCGAGATTCTGGGCTCGAGCTTATGAATTTTCGAGCTTTCAGCAATTCAAGCTTGTGAAGGGGAACTATATATATATATATATATATATATATATATATATATATATATATATATATGTATAGCTGCGGTGGTGGTGCTGCGGTAGTGTTGTTGCCTCACAGTAAGATGTTGTCCTGTTCGATTCTCAGCTAAAGCGTCTTCTGTGTGGAGACATGCGTGAATGGGCGTACCTTCGTTGAAGGTTGTGTGTCAGACCTGGCAAGTCGGTACGTAAAAATCTACTGCCAGTCATTAGCGGACTGGAGTTCCACTGTGGCGACCCCTAACCGGGAAAACCCTAAAGATACAACAACAACAACATATATAAATATATATATATATATATACATACATACATACGCACATACAGATGAGTGAGCACATACACGCATATCTATTTTGTCTATATGTGTATGTGTGTATGCATGTGTGTGTGTATATATATATATATATATATATATATATATATATATATATATATATATATATATATATATATATATCTAGGTATGTGGATATAAATAGAAAGTGTGTGTTGTTTTATATATCGCTATATCCTACAGAAAGAGCAGATCTAAGTAATTGCTGGATATTGTGAATAATTATGCTTTATGAATTGTGCTGGAGGAAACGTTTAAGACCCTAGAAGCTCTGAAATACAGATGCTATGTGCCACATTTAAGAACTTAGCTTGGCAGTCTGATAGTCATACTTTTGCTAAGCCCCCCTTCAATATTTTTGATCCATTCCTCATAAAATTTGTGGTTTTCTGGCAAATCATTGAGGAGTGAAGTCACTGAGTAATGATAGCCATTTGAGTCTCAGACCTAGTATCCTTCACAAAATGCATTCTCACACAAAACCTTTTATTCTAGCAACTTTCTAAGTTTATAAGAGGAATATTTAAAATTTGTCCCTACTTTTGGGCCATTGTCCCTAGCATTATTTTTGGCTTAGTCCAGATTTATTGCGCTAAGAATTTGAGATGTATGGCCTGCACACACGGACACTCATGTCACTTGTAATCATGGAACTAATGTGTGTTTTTTTTTCCTTATTGTCATGCATAAACCTGTTGCACCCTATGCAGTGACCTGTCACCATTACTGCCACTCACCAGTAGCTGCCTGTGATTCATTCAATACTCCCTGCCCTCCCCCTTTTTTTTCAAAATCACAAACAAACAAGAAAAAAAGTAAATAAATAAAACAAATAAGCAGTTTTCATGATTACTGAAACACTATTCTGACCAGCATCTCCAGCTACATCTTAGTGGTCCATTATTCATCCGTTTGTGGTAAGCTTGACCATACCTGTCAACTGTCCAGATATTTCCAAAATGTCCAGATTTTTATTCATATTTTTGGTCTGCTCCTCATACAGTTTGTGCTTTTCTGGCAAATCACTGAAAATGACATTCATTCATGTCACTTGTAATCATGGAACTAATGTGTGTTTTTTTTCCTTATTGTCATGCATAAACCTGTTGTACCCTATGCAGTGACCTGTCACCGTTACTGCCACTCACCAGTAGCTGCCTGTGATTCATTCAATACTCCCTGCCCTCCCCCTTTTTTTCAAAATCACAAACAAACAAGAAAAAAAGTAAATAAATAAAACAAATACGCAGTTTTCATGATTACTGAAACACTATTCTGACCAGCATCTCTAGCTACATCTTAGTGGTCCATTATTCATCAGTTTGTGGTAAGCTTGACCATACCTGTCAACTGTCCAGATATTTCAAAAATGTCCAGATTTTTATTCATATTTTTGGTCTGCCTCTCATACAGTTTGTGCTTTTCTGGCAAATCACTGAAGATGACATTCATTTGTGTTTTAGATCTCATATGCTTCAGAAAATGCATGCTAATGCAAGACCTGTTGTTCTAATAACTTTCTAAGTTTGTAAAACTAATATTTAAAATATGTTCCTGGTTTTGGGTCTTTGTCCAACCATTATTTTTTTCTTTGTCCGGATTCCTTGTGCTTAGACGCTGAAAGGTATGCTTGAATTGTTTATCAGTGAATCCTGATTCACTGAGTCCTCTCCATTGAACAGACTGAAGCCTGATGAAATATTTTCTTGTGGGGCAAGTCCTTTGTACCCCCTGTTGTAGGCCCATAATTTGCAAAACCTCAGAATAACTTGTTTTAGTTGTAAGTCTAAGCCTATTTGATGGCACGAACTTTAGGATTGTGATTAATTGCAAAATGGCACAGTCAGCTAACTGAGTATCCTTAAACTGCCATGCATGTAAAGTAATAATCAGGTAGTTTTTTGTATGCTGTCTCTGTTAAGGGTAATATGCTAAAGCTGTGAGACCATTATCTGTTTAACTGAATGCTACTGTATGCCAACTTTTCTGCCTTACTTTCAAAGCCTTCTGAGTCAGACTAAACATTTACCTAGTTATCTCTGTCGCAAAAGAATATGTACCGCCAGAGGATAATCTGACTATGGAGCAGCAAAGATTTATTCCTGAAACCATTTTCATTAAAATTTGAATCAGGAATTTGATGCTCTGTTGTTAAGGTTATCAAACATTCATTATTTCATTTCAGCCGAAAATTTGCAAGTAACCAAATTTTTTCTTAAAAAAAAAAGATGCATAGGGTTCCTGAGACCAGTTCAGAAACTATTACATAGAGCTGCAGTCAGTAAACTCAGTGCAAAAGGAAACTGTCAGTAGTAATGAAATTGTCTGATCGCTCAACACTACCAGCTTGTAAGTCCCACCAGCTGATAATGAATGTGGTCTAAGTGATATTTTGATAGATGTCAGATCATAACAGAAATAATACTGACCTACCAGTGCACCACTTCAGGTGTGCACAAGCAAGGTGAGTGGACATCTGACATCTTGTAGTATAACTGCTCTATTATTGTTATTTGCTTTCAGTTAATTTTCCATTGTGATTTAGCTGCACTCAGAGTTGCAGACCATGGCCTACATTCCCCACCTTACATCAACGTGGTGTGTGTGTGTGTGTCTGTGTGTGTGTGGGGCGGGGGCATAATTAAATATTACTGAGGGCTTTACATATGCATACATACAAATATTTCAAGCACAGGAATTAATGCTCTTCTAACTTGCTAATGTACCGAAATACTTGTTCCCATAACATAGCTTTGTATGGAGGTGGAACCCTTCTAACAAAATTCATCTCACTGGTTGGTGAAATTCCGTTGTGAGCTGTTACACTCTCTTTTTTGTAAATCTGGCCACGAGTCTTCCACGTGTAACTAAATAAAATACATTGTCCATGTGTCCCCCTACTAGTCATTATATTTGCGTGCTTCTCTGTGTAGCTCTGAGTTTTTGTCGCTCCCATGTTTCCAGAAAGGACTGAAAGGCTTTAGCCTTCTAGTTAATTTGAGAGAGACATTTTCAAATTGTAATAACAACTCTTCTTATAGGTTCATAGGTTCATAGATAGGTATTAGGCTATCAGCCCAAGGGCCTAAGTAAGCCTAGCCAAAAAGGTTCCCTGGCTTACGCCACCCAAGAAAGTTAATTTCCTGCTCCCCTGTCAAGCAGAGCCACAGAAGTGATCCCTGGGATGTATTTCCTATTTCCCATCCACTCATCAAGATTTTTCTTGAAGAGTGCTAATGAGGAACTTTGCTTGACATAGATGGGTAGCTTGTTCCAGAGTATAGGAAGTCTCTGGGACAGGAATCTATCTCTCCAGCATGTCCTGTTTAATGTGGTGACAAGGTTTAGATCTCTGGAGCATGTAGCTCAGAGGGATTGGGATTTCTTTAGGTGTAGCATGTCCAACAGCTCTGGGTTTAACATAACTTTATATGTTAGGCAGAGATCTCCTCAGAGTAGGCGATATACTACAGAGTAAAGCTGGAGTTTTTTAAGATGGTCAGTGTAGGGCATCGGTTTGAGGTCAGTAGTCCTCTTTGTGAGGTACTTCTGTGGCCTTTCCAGCTGCTGCAGATGTCTTGTGAGGTACGTTCCAAAAGGGGCATTGTACTCTATAATGGGTCTAATGAGTGCAGAGTAGAGGGGAACAATGAACTCTTTTTTCCTGGATGAGAACCCTATTCTGATGAGGTGTGCAACATAGAAGGATTTCTTGACTATTGTGGCGATGTGACTACTGTCCACCTGGGTCCCAAGGTCTCTTATCACACATTCGACGTTAAGTAGACTGCTGTTTATTTGGTAGTTCATGGGTACAGAGTTTTTACCAAAGGGGATGACAATGCACTTTTTGGCATTGAGCTTGAGGCCATGCCTCTGATACCAGGCATCTGTCTCAGTGACGCCCTTCTGTAGGATGCCCACTTGACTATGGCTCCTAGTTTGCAGTTATCTGTGAACTTCATTAGCCAGAGGCCTTCTGTGTTAGCCTGTACTTCAGAGAAGTAGATACCAAATAGGAGAGGTCCCAGGACTGAACCCTGTGGTACTCTACTTGTCACTGGTTTGGAATCAGATTTGGAATCTGCAACCTTTACAGTGTGGGTTCTTTCAGTGAGCCAGTTGGCAACCCATCTTATGATGTAGGGATTTATATCTAGTTTAGTGAGTTTAGCTATAATTCCAGAATGGGGGATGATGTTGAAAGCCTTGGCAAGGTCAAGAAAAGCTGTGTGAACCATCTTACCCTCGGCTTTGGTGACTGACTCAAAGAAGTTAATCAATTCAGAAGGGATGATCTGCCTTTCACAAACCCGAACTAGGTGGGGTCCAGAGTTTGGAGGTTACCAATGTCTTTGCTTATGAGTTCCATGATGATATGTTCCATGGCCTTGCAGACCAGGCTCATCAGACTAATAGGGCGATAGTTCCCAGGATCAGTGGTGGCTCCCCCTTTGTGAAGTGGGATGCTGTGCGTCATTCAGTGGGCACAAAGTCTGACGTGAGACTATGATTGAACATGGTGGTTAGGTGGGGAGCCAGTTTGTTCAGAAGTTCGTGTAAAATGCAGCTTGGGATGTTGTCTGGTCCCATGGATGCTGTGTTTTTGGTTTTAGAGAGTGCAGCTTTTACCTGCATAGATGTGATTAGAGGGACTCTGCATTCTTCCTGTATAGATATGGGCCCTTTAGTGGGTGAGAGGGGGGGGGGTAAAGTTAGCTCTGAACCTATCTGCCAGGATGTTGGCAATATCAAGTCTATATTAGTTCATCGACAGCTTAGGTTGTTGAATCTGTAATGATCGACACTTAAGTGTCGAACTTGCAAAATCGTGCACGGCCACATAAGTGAATTATTTTCTTGGGAAAGAATTCAGTAGGCCGTCCGCGAACAAAATTAACTTTTCAACCTAAATAAAGTGGGAGGTTTCACCCCCTCACTCCCCCACAATGTGGGGGGCTGTGCCCCCACACCCCCCTAAATAAATATACCAACCCATAGATTGCACCACATTGCTGAAAGGGCAAATCTCCGATAACGGCCAAGCGGCTTCTTTCCTAAGGAAAGAATTCGCTTAAATGACCGTTCGCGATTTCACAAGTTCGACGCTTATGTGTCGATCATTACAGAGTTAACAACCTAAGCTGTTGATGAACTAATATAGACCTGGAAATATCAGTTGGTTCTGTAATTTTCATGCCATTGTGCTGTAACTCAGAGCAGATGTGGGTGTTGCCATAGCTATAAAATGCTTTGTGGTTGCCCTTAGAATCAGTGGCGATTTTGTTTTCGTAGCTAGCTTTGGAGGATCTTATAAGAGCTCTCAGCTTCTTACTGAGGCTGATCAGGGAGCTCCTCCATTCATGGGATTTTACTCTCTTTTGCAGCAGTTTCTTCCTTCTGTTGTAGAGTTTGTTTATTGCAGGGGACCACCAGATTGGCTTCCTTTTTTTGGAGGATAGCGTCTTGGTTCTGTTTGGGATAGCACGATCTATGCACTCGTGTAAGTGCTTATAGAGTGCACGTGTTTAGGATTCAGCAGTCGTAACTGTATTGTCCATCCGCATGGGTGTCATGAAGTTCGCCACTTCTGTCTTAAGAAGCATGAAGTTGGCTTTGGAGAAATTCTTTACCGTGGTTTCCTTAATGGTGATTGGGGGGGGGTGCAGATATCTAGGGTGATTAGATTATGGTCAGATCTGACCAACGAGGAGTTGACTTTAGGTCATGTTGGTAATGACTAGGTCTAGGATATTGTTGCCCCTGGTGGGAGTGTGGATAAGTTGATCCAGGGCATTGGAATTTACTAATTCCAGAAAGCGTTGAGCGAAGGAGTTGGTACATGAGCAGTTTTCCCAGTTAATGGTGAAATTGAAATTGCCCATTATTAAGGTGTTTGGTTGAACCCTGATATTTTCCAGTATATGAAGAAAAGAGGAGTGGGAATCCTGGGGCATGGTGGGGGATCTGTAGCAAGTTACAATTTGGATTTCAGTTTTGCCCAGAGTTAGTTGCACTTGGATAACCTCGGATACATTATGCTGTGCAACTAGCCTGGAGGTGTGGATATCCTTAATGAATATGGACACACCTCCACCTTTGGTGTTCTGGTCCAGGTTAGATGGCCAAAAAGTCTGGTATGAGTTATAGCCTGGTAATGCAGGGGGGCTCTCTACAGCCTTGAACCAGGTCTCAGTCACTGCACAGATATCAATGTTCTCCATTTTAAGGAGTGCCTCAAGTGAGTGCATTTTGATATTTAGACTTCTAGCGTTGAGTAGCATTACTCTCAGTTTTTGCTTGCCTGTTCTTGTAATGGTGGTGAATTTGTCATTTGAACCTTGCCTAAAAAAGGCACTATAGGGGTGGCAAGAGACTTAGCCAGTATCCGGAATCCCAAGGGCGACAGTTGCAGGCCATCTCTGGCAAAGCATCGTGGTTTATAGGTTCATAGGTTCTAGTTTAGTACTAAGCTAACTGCCCTTGTGAGCCATTTTAAGCCTAGGCAATTATCCATTGTGAGACTCAAATCTTGCACCTTGTGTTTGTAAGGCAAACACCTTAGCCATTAAGCCACCCTCTCACGTTTATCGACCATGTCTTCCCAGGCAGACAGATACTGGATCCCCTTAGAATGACACCAGAAGCTTAGCCAATTGTTGAAGTCAATCATTTTATCCTTGCACTGCTGTATCATTCTGGGCGATGGCTAGATGCTATTCAGGGCTAGGGTCATACCTACCTGGGCTACAAGATCGGAGAGCTCTTCCATGTCTTTTTTCATATAGTCCAGGGAGGTACATCTCGGGTCATTCACACCAACATGGACAATGACAGAGTCATATTTGTACTTGTTGTGGAGTGACCTGAGTGTGTGGGTTATGTGGCTGATCCTGGCACCTGAAAGACAGCTGACAGTAACCTTCTCCTTGTTTAGCCTGGTGAGTGGGACATCAGTGCGCCTGACTATAGAGTCACCTATGACTAGTGTGTTGGGTACGTTGGTTTGCCTTATGGGCTGTGGTTTATTGGCACACTGAGTCTGTGAGCTATGTGTCATTTGGATTGTGTTGGGGGTGGAGGTTGCTTGCGTTTCTGCTTTGGAGGTCTCTGTTGCTTGAGCAGATTATTATTGAAAGCCTCTGCGATTGTTTTTGTGTTTCTATGTGTGTATTTTGGTGATGTAGGTTTAGTAGGACTATGTGATGAGTGTGATGTGGTGCAAGTGTTTACCTTCTCCTCTTGACTGTCAAGTTCAATCTTGGTTGGAGAGAGCTTTACCTCCAGTTTGGCTAGATAAGTGCATCTCTCACAGGTTGTGGTGTTGAGTGGTAGGAGGAGAGGGTTGTCTTTGTACATGAGGCAATTGCTACATTTCCTTAAGATGCCCAGATTCATCAGATAGACAGGAGAGAACACTGGGTGATGACCCTTGGACATGCCTGAATAAAAAACTACTTTCCTCTAGACAAGTGAGGAAAGTGAGTATAAGAGCTGTTTTTTTCTCTAAGCAAGTGAGGAAAGTAAGTACAAAAACTATTTTCCTCCAGGTAAAGAGGAAGGTTGAGTGTTGTAGTAACTTGTAGCTTATTTAGTGCTAACAACAAGTTCTGAACAAATGCTGAGCACAAATAAGCAAATTGAAGTGCTAAAACTAAGAATCTGTACCTGGATCTTGTGGTAGATAGGCTACCTAATGCTTACCACACCCACTGATAAGCTAGAATGCTTCCCACCAACAGAGAAAGGCTTGGGGGGGGGGGGGCTCAGAAGCTTACAAACAGTCCTGGATACAGCAAATCTGTATCTGGACTAGACTAGTTACAGGAAAAGTGGGAAACAAGCGCAAATGCAGACTTTTAAACCAGAAAGTTGAAAGAGATGGAAAAACTGCCTAAGCGGTCAATAAACTACAATTTCTGGGCCAGAAATCACTCTTGTGGTAGATAGGCTACCTAGTGCTTACCACTCCCACTGATAAGCTAGAAGGCTTCCCTACAACACAGAAAGGCTTGGGGAGTTCAGGATACAGCAAATCTGTATCTGGACTAGACTAGTTACAGGAAAGCTGGGAAACAAGTGCAAACGCGGGCTTTTAAACAGTAAGTTGAAAGAGATGGGCCAGAAACCACTCTTGTGGTAGATAGGCTACCTAGTGCTTACCACTCCCACTGATAAGCTAGAAGACTTCCCTCCAACACAGAAAGGCTTGGGGTCTCAGAAGCTTTCAAACAGTCTTGGATATTTTCTTTGAATCTTACCTGTCATTTGTTAGGTGTGTACCTAACTCCTTAGCACGTTTAACTGTGGACAGATTTAGCACTTTAATTATCACAACCACTCTGAACGAATGCATGTTGAGCTGTTTTTGTTTTCCTCAAATAACTTGTACATAAACTTTGAGTCTTCCTTGGCACCCTCAAGTTTCCCAAGCATCCCCTGTGAACATGACTGATGCATGACTTCTATATTGAGGGAATGGCAAAATGGTCAAGGAGCTTGCCTCATAAGTATAAGTTGCAGGGTTTGATTCTCACCTTTGAGGAAAATTGACTAGGTTTAAAATGCCACCCAAGAGCAGCTAGTGTAGTACTATGAACTTGGAAAACTGATGTTTTTAATCACGAATGATTAAAAAAAAAAAACAGTATCTCTGCAGCCCACTTTCAAAGATCTTTATAAGCATTTTTGCAGAGGACATGACCCCATGCCCATGGGGACAGGGCCCTTACACATCCCTAAAGTTATGTATTCTAACTCCACTGTCACACAACAGTGGTTAAAAAGAAACTCCCCATTAAAGAGTGCAGCGGCCTCTCATAAGCAGAGTAACACTCATGCCCTTCAATATAAACCTAGATAATTGGATGGGCAGCCTCAATTTCTCCTGCAGTCTACCTTATACTGTCATCCTTGAGGCAGAGGGAACTTTTGACTGCTTGTTATTGGTTAGGCGTATAATGTTCTGCAGACTGATTACCTAGTTTTTATCTGCACTTTGTTGTATGGGTTAGTCCCCCTAGGTCAAGGGCATCTATTCAAAGAAGACCATAAGTGTTATTCATACTGAGTAGGGAAAATTTAACCAGGGCACCAGGGAACTTCCTCTACTCTTTTCAATAGGTGCCATGGGATCTTTAACATCCACCTGAGCTACCACCAGCTCAGGCAGATGGGGCCTCAGTTTAACCCAAAGGACATTCTTACCTATGAACCCATGACTGTCTTGTACTTATGTATTCTTGTACTGACTTTTGAAGACATATCAGATTTTGCAGAATTCTAATCATGATCTGTATTTTGATTGATTTATAGTCAGAAATACTGTTACAGCCAAGCACACCAATCTGAGAACTGTCAGTGCACAAGGTAGAGTGATACAGGAAGTTTAAACAACCTAGTCTGGAGCAAACTATTTCACATTTTTGGGTATGATGAGGTAGGTAAACATTGGGGCAGGAACAAGTTAGGCTTCAGAAAAGTATGAGGTAATACTTTCATACGCGACACTATCAGAAAGATAGAAAATAAATCACAGACCTAAAGCAGATCCCTATGCTGACCGTCTAAAAAAGCTCCAGCTATACTCTGTGGCATATCATGTACTCAGAGGTGATCTCTGCTTAACATACAAGGCCATGTCAAACCCTGAGCTGTTGGACATTCTCCACTTAAAGAAATCCCAGTCCCTCAGAGCCACATGCTCCAGGGATCTAAACCTTGTCATCACAATGAACAAAACATGCTGGAGGGATAGGTTCCTGACCCAGAGACTCCCCAGACTCTGGAATAGACTACCCATACATGTCAAGCAAAGCGCCTCCTTGGCCATCTTCAAAAGGAACCTTGATGATTGGATGAGAGATAGAAAATTAACCTTGGGGATCACGTCAGTCACCCTGCTAGACAGGGGTCCAGGGAAATAAATATTGTGGGAAGAAATATCCAGGGAATTGTTATGGCTAGGCTTGTATAGGCCCTAGGGCCGATAGCCTAGTACCAACCTATGAACCGAAGAGTGTATTGCAAATGGCAGTGATGTTTGGAATAGATATGTACTCTGTCAGAGAAGAGATTTTTGCTGATATTTGAATATACAGATGTAAAGTGCTAAAGCATATTTATAGAGTAAAGGACATTATTTATACTGTAAGTTTTAAGAGTTAATTTACCAGTGTTGAGCTTTAACAAATAAATGACGTGGCATCCCTTTCACTGCTTTAAGAATAAATGATCCTTATTATTATAGCGAAACTGCATATGTACGACTACATAAAAGTTGACATATAATGCACGAAAGCTAGAAAATGTGAAGAGCAGCAAAATCAAATTTTTTCTTAGGGAAAAAATTCACGTGGCCGTTCACGAAAAAAAACTAAAATACAACCATAAACAGGTGGGGGTAAGGTGCATGCTTAGATTCTGACCTTTGGGGAAGATTGACTAAGCTTAAAATGCCACCCAAGAACAGCTAGTGTAGTACTATGAACTTGTAAAACTGATGTTTTTAGACACAAATGATTAAAAAAAAAACAGTATCTCTGCAGCCCACTTTCAAAGATCATTATAAGCATTTTTTCTGCACAGGACATGACCCCATGCACATGGGGATAGGGCCCTTACACATCTCTAAAGTTATGTATTCTAACTCCACTGTCACACAACAGTGGTTAAAAAGAAACTCCCCATTAAAGAGTGCAGTGGCCTCTTGTAAGCAGAGTAACACTCATGCCCTTCAATATAAACCTAGATAATTGGATGGGCAGCCTCAATTTCTCCTGCAGTCTACCTTATACTGTCATCCTTGAGGCAGAGGGAACTTTTGACTGCTTGTTATTGGTTAGGATTATAATGTTCTGCAGACTGATTACCTAGTTTTTATCTGCACTTTGTTGTGTGAGTAAGTCCCCCTAGGTCAAGGGAATGTGTTCAGAGAAGACCCGAGGTGTTATTCAAACTGAGTAGGGGAAATTTAACCAGGGCACCAGGGAACTTCCTCTACTCTTTTCAATAGGTGCCATGGGATCTTTAACATCCACCTGAGCTACCACCAGCTCAGGCAGATGGGGCCTCAGTTTAACCCAAAGGACATTCTTACCTATGAACCCATGACTGTCTTGTACTTATGCATTCTTGTACTGACTTTCGAAGACATATCAGATTTTGCAGAATTCTAATCATGATCTGTATTTTGATTGATTTATAGTCAGAAATACTGTTACAGCCAAGTACACCAATCTGAGAACTGTCAGTGCACAAGGTAGAGTGATACAGGAAGTTTAAACAACCTAGTCTGGAGCAGAATATTTCACATTTTTGGGTATGATGAGGTAGTAAACATTGGGGCATGATGAGGTAGGTAAACATTGGGGCAGGAACAAGTTAGGCTTCAGAAAAGTATGAGGTAATACTTTCATACGCGACACTATCAGAAAGATAGAAAATAAATCACAGGCCTAAAGCAGATCCCTATGCTGACCATCTAAAAAAGCTCCAGCTATACTATGTGGCATATCATGTACTCAGAGGCGATCTCTGCTTAACATACAAGGCCATGTCAAACCCTGAGCTGTTGGACATGCTCCACTTAAAGAAATCCCAGTCCCTCAGAACCACACGCTCCAGGGATCTAAACCTTGTCATCACAATGAACAAAACATGCTGGAGGGATAGGTTCCTGACCCAGAGACTCCCCAGACTCTGGAATAGACTACCCATACATGTCAAGCAAAGCGCCTCCTTGGCCATCTTCAAAAGGAACCTTGACGATTGCATGAGAGATAGGAAATTAACCTTGGGGATCATGTCAGTCGCCCTGCTAGACAGGGGTCCAGGGAAATAAATATTGTGGGAAGAAATATCCAGGGAATTGTTATGGCTAGGCTTGTATAGGCCCTAGGGCTGATAGCCCTGTACCAACCTATGAACCGAAGAGTGTATTGCAAATGGCAGTGATGTTTGGAATAGATATGTACTCTGTCAGAGAAGAGATTTTCGTTGATATTTGAATATACAGATGTAAAGTGCTGAAGCATATTTATAGAGTAAAGGATATTATTTATACTGTAAGTTTTAAAAGTTAATTTACCAGTGTTGAGCTTTAACAAATAAATGACGTGGCATCCCTTTCACTGCTTTAAGAATAAACGGTTCCATATTATTCTAGTGAAATTGCATATGTACGACTACATAAAAGTCAACACATAATGCACGAAAGCTAGAAATTGCGAACAGCTGCGAAATAAAATTTTTTCCTTGGGAAAAAATTCACGTGGCCGTTCACAAAAAAGAAAAATACAACCATAAACAATAGGGGAGCTTCACCCCCCCACACCCCCCATACCCCCCCTAACTAAATATAGCAACTCCGAGATTGCACTGTAGTGTAAGAAAGGGTATCTCCAGGTAGTTGGCCAACTACCTTTTTGCCCTATGACAAATACATCAAAATGCTCAAATGCATTTTGATGTCTTTCTGTCGCTCTTTTCACATTCGCACAGAAGCACTTTTGTGCTTCTAATATAGACTACTTATGTGAAGATTTTATAGAAATTATCATTGTAGTTTTGGTGATCTGTAGACTTGGTTCTCATCCTAAATTGCAGTAAATACTAAATCTTGCATGTTCCAGTAAATGCAATGCTTCCTACTATTCAAAGAAGTAAATGGCTTAACATATAAGATCTCACAAACAGGAACATTTTGTTCATACGTTCTTAGGTGGTTACTAGGCTATTGACCGGAAAGACGTTTTAAGTCTAGCCAAATTTACCCCAAATTTATCGAAGTATTGCTGACATGTGTCAATACCCCAAGGAATTTTACAGTTACAATGTAGGCTTGTAGACATCAAGCATTCACAGGCTGCCCCTGTCTGTTAGGCACATAGGTGCCAAACCACAGGAAAATCTACAATTTCCCATCCATTTGGAAGCAGTTTAGACTACATGCAAGATTTAACCATAGTTCTCAGGTTGCATTTTTCAATAACTAGTTTGATTCATTCCACTTGACTAAATAATACGGTTACTGATAACATCCATGGTGCTGATGTAGCAAAATTTTATTTGACACTTGAAAATTATTTTAAGTTTTGTTCATAGGTTCATAGGTAGGTACTAGGCTATCTGCCCAAGGGCATTTATAAGCCTAGCCAGAATGTGTTGGCTTTCACCTCCCTTTTAGATTAGTTTCCTGGGCCTCTGTCCAGCAGGGCCACTGATGTGACCTCAGGTGTATATTTACGATTTCCCATCCACTCGTCAAGATTTCTCTTGAAGAGAGTCAGTGAGGGGCTTTGCCTAACATAGATTGAGGTTCTATTCCAGAGTGAGGGAAGTCTCTGGGACAAGAATCTATCCCTCCAGCATGTCCTATTTATTGTTGTGCTGAGGTTTAAATCCCTAGAGCATGTGGCTCTAAGAGAATTGGTTTTCCTTAAGTGGAGCATGTCCATTAATTCAGGGTTTGACATTGCCTTGTACGTAAGGCAGAGGTCTCCTCTGAGGAGGCGGTAAGCAACCGAGTAAAGATGGAGTTTCTTTAGCTGGGCTGCATAGGGCATTTGTTTGAGGCCCATGATCCTCTTGGTGAGGTACTTTTGCAGTCTTTCCAGCTGCTGCAGGTGTCGAGTAAGGTACATCCCAAATGGGGCATTGTACTCTATTATGGGCCTGATGAGCAATGAGTAGAGGGGCACAATAACCTCTCTTGATCTAGATGCGAACCCTTTTGTGATTAGGTGGGCTACATAGAAGGATTTTCTAACCACTTTGACAATGTGGTTATCAAAAGAGAGGTTGCTATCTACTTGGGTCCCCACGTACCTAATTACATCTTCCGTACTTAGTGGATTACCTCCTATGTGATAATTTGTGGGCACTTTATTTTTCCCAAAGGGGATGACTATGCACTTTTTGGCATTTAGCTTAAGACCATGATTCTGACACCAGGTATTCGTCTCCGTGAGACCCTTCTGGAGAATGTCTGTGTCAGCCGGGGAGTCGATTATGGCCCCCAGTTTGTAATCATCAGTGAACTTGGTCAGCCATAGTCCTCCCGTGCTTGCCTATACCTCAGAGAAGTATATACTGAACAGGAGGGGTCCCAGGACTGAGCCCTGAGGGACTCTACTTGTAACCAGTTTAGAGTCGGACATAGCACCCGCAACTCTGACCATGTGAGTTCTATCCGTGAGACAGTTTGCAACCCATCTCGTGACATAGGGGTTAATGTTCAAGCTGGTGAGCTTTTCTGTAATGCCAGAGTGGGGAATGGTGTTCAAAGCCTTTGTGAGGTCCAGGTAGGCTGTGTGGACTACCTTTCCCTCATCTATGGCCTTGGTAACTGTTTCAAAGAAATCAACCAGGATTAGGAGGCATGATCTGCCTTTAACAAAGCCGAATTGGGTAGAGTCCAGTGTCTGGAGGTTCCCAATGTCTTTGTTAATGAGTTCTATGATGATGCGCTCCATGGCTTTGCAGACCAAGCTAGTCAGGCTTATAGCTTCCACTTCCTTAGAGACACTACACAATTGTAGTTCGGATTTTCTTATTCAGCAAACATCTAGTTTACACTTGTATACATTTGTTGTTGCATACTCCATGTATTGATGTTAGAATGCTGCCGACTTACATGTTTGGAAGGCTTCTTTACTAAGACTGCAGCACATCTGAGATAATCAAAGTAATTTGTTTACTTTTCCCTCTTTGGCATGCATAAAACTACCATACTGTAAACATAAGCTGGGGGCTGTTCCTGCCACTCACTGACTAGCAGCTGTCCCTCTTTCACCCAACTATTCTCTCCTCAGAAAAGGTTTTAAAAAATTAAGCAGTTTACATATAAAATATGTTCTATGTGTTTTATCTGAGCATGCAGACTTTCAGTTTTCAGTTGTGTACCCGGCAGGTTCTGTGAGGATGTACACTTAGCTTACCTCTCAACCTCTTAGTGCAAGAAATCTGGACAAAGCCTGACAAAATGGGGGGAAAGGCCCAAAAAGAGGGATAGATTTTAAATATTCCTCTTTTAAACTTAGAAAGTTGCTAGAGTAATAGGGTTTGTGTTAACATAGATTTTCTGAAGGGTTTGAAGTCTAAAACTCAAATGTATGTCATTATTTGGTGACTTAAATCCTCAGATCATCTCAGTGATTTGCCAGAATACCACAAATTTTAATGAGGAACAGACCAAAAGTATAAGGCAAAAATCTTGACAGTTGAGAGGCATGCGAGGGCAGATTAGACTAAAGGGATATTGAGGCTTTTTAAATAAAGCTTTATTTATTTAATAACACCACTTTCAACCACACCCACCACATCTGTCCTAATGGGTAGAGGTTGAGTCCTTGTAGTCTTCCGTCAAATTATTTACAAAGCATACCTTATCTTTGGGACTCCTCCCTTTGCAACCTCAGGTTTTCCATAGCCATTCTAAAATATGACTTTGTCAAGATCTGAATGCAGTTCACCAGATAATGTTAGCACTGATGTACTGAGCAAAAATGCAGTTTGCATATTCCTACTGAATCCCAACCACGTTGTAGCCTTTTGTGCACCCTATTACCAGTTTCTGCCTGTAGACTGTTTGTCAGATGTACCTATTAATGACCGCAGTATAAAACCCCATCTGGTACACCGCATCTGTATTTCTACTGTTGTAGACACATAAATTCAGTGTTATCTTGTACTAAAGGCCATTTCTCTTGGTTCTGAAAACAAGTGCTACTTTTCAAAACCATCCTTCATTTTTTGTTTTGCTCAAGATGCTCCCTGCTGTATAGTTGTTTCACCAGCAAAAACGATTCTCTTTATTACTCATATGTTATCTAATATCATTCACTGGATAAAGCATTATGTAAGATGAGACCTTACTGTGACCCCTGTAGTACAGCCTTTATTATGTCCCTTTTCTACGTTGAGGTGCTGTTCCCTCCTACTTCCTTTCAAGTGTGGATTCATGCTGCTAAGTGACTATTTGTTAGATGTCTGCCTTCTCTTTATTAACTCTTTTTCTGGAACTGGATAATATAAAGACTGTTCAGTTTTCTTGAACTGCTTGATTAATAGGTCAGTTGTTCAACCAATTGTGATGACCTTAGCTATTCCACTGGTTTGGAAGTTTCAGCTAGGTAGAGTTACTATTAGCCTTAGTTTGTCACTTTTTGGTTTACCATTTTTACAGAGATTCCCTTACAGTATGCTTAATCCCACTGCATTTTGTTGTTATCTAAAGAATTCCTCTGTTTTGTAGGACACTTTCCCATGTTAATGATCTGCACCCTTCCATTTTGTAGGAATGCTGTGAGCACTCTTTTATAAAATGTACTCATGCCATGCCCTATTAGTAATAAAGCATTTTAAGTTTTTTTTTTCCTTATAAAGGAACATAGAGCAGTTTCACATTATTCATGCAGCAAATCTCATGCTAAATTGTAATAATAAACAATGGCAGAATGTCAGTAATTATTTTGAATATCCACTCAGCATTACCGATTCAAACATGTAAACAAAATGTCATTTAGTAAATCAAGGAGGTGATTTTTATGTCCTGAAGCAAAGTGATTACGAACTATATTATATACCATGGAGACATACTTTTGAAAAAAAATGCATTTCCTGGATCACGTAATGGTACAGCCTGTTATACTGAAACCTTATGTACTGGAAATCCTTACAATGTAGCTGCATGTCACTACCTGGTCTAACTGTAATAGCAGTATGGGTATGCATTTCTCAGGGGTTTGGGTTTCATAGAAAACTTCTTGGTAGCAAGGTACAACCATTCCCTCTCAATCTGTTAGCGCAAGAATCAGAGACAAAGTCAAAAAGACATGGATGACAGAGATCCAAAAATATAGCAAATTTTAAAAAAATTTTGAAAGTTGCTAGAATGACAGGTTTGCATTAGCATGCATTTTCTGATGGATATAAAGTGTAAAACGCTAATGTTTGTCATTATTTAGTGAGGGCAATCCTCAATGACTTGCCAGAATACTGAAAAGGTTATGTGTAACAGACCAAAAAGTAAGAGGTAAAAATATGGACATGCCCTGAAATTCTAGTCAGTTGAGAGGTACTCTGACCCCATGCTTAGGTGAAGGAGGAGTGGGTTAGGGGGAGGCAGGGTGGGAGGACTGAGTAGCATCTGTCAGTTCACCCTGGCCTGTGAAATTGGGGAGGTTCTTCTCACGACTGCGTGCTTCCTGGTAGAGATTGGTGTTTCCTTGTCACAAGCTGGCTACTGTCCAGTCAACAGCTGGGAGGGCTTGAGTGGATCTGTTATTGTATGCAGTGATGCTGTCAGAGTCTTTCATGTACTTCACCCCTTTTAGGGCTTACTCATCCGAAATTACCTACAATGCATACGCAGACCCATTATAGCATGCCAATCTGGTGAATATGGGGCCAATGAGTTCATCATTTGGAAGGGTGGTAAGGCTTTTATGTCCTTGAACAGGGAGTGGAGGAATGAGGTCATGGAGTCAAACAGTTGTCCCCTGTTCGGTCTTTTACTGAGGCTAATGATAAAGAGACAAGTAGAAAATGGAATTTAATTTCCTATCCCTAAAATTCCTCCATTTAAGTTACTGACAAACAAAATCAGCCTTAGGGATTATGACTGCCCTTATTCTTGTCTTCGTGTGGGAAAAAGTAGTTTGTAATAGAGGCAGATATCTGCACTTTGGAGCTGATAGTTGCATGCTTGTCTGTGCCCCTCCCTCCTTTACCATAAATTTTATTTGCATGAACATTAAACACTCTGTTTTATTGCTATAGTTTTGCTTTGCAGTGTCATCCCACACTTTCTGAATCTGAAAGACAAAGTACAGCAACAGGTGAATTACAATCACCAGCAAAATATCCATTTTATGAGGAGCAAAGTCTTCTTTGAGGTGTTCATTAACAAGAACAACATAATCCATACTGAAGAGGTAAACTTTGCTCATGACAGAGCTGTATGTTTCTTGATGACACACATTGAGGGTAAGTGTAGGGCTGACACCTTCAAGTAGGAACCAACATCTAATTATTTCTTACCAGGATCCTAAGAACCCACTTCTGTTAGAGCAGTCTCTGTTATCCATCCCGCACCTCAGACTGACTGAAGTGATGAGCCAACTCAAATAGCTAAAACTGGGTAGTACAAAGAATTAACCTCCATGGTGAGTCTTCTATGAACCCTTGCTTCAGGAGGAATAACTCATGTTTACTTTTAATAATTCTTATTTATTTATTCTCTGATAGATAGGCATCCTTCTTTTACCAGCTTAATGATCTTACATTGGATTTTTCATGGTATAAGAGGTTTCTTGGGAGGGAGTAGTCAGAAAGGCTGTGGGGTTGCCTTACATGTCATTTCTTGATTGGTGGTTTGAAATACACCTCATTTTAATATAAGTGAGTGTAGGCCAGTGGTTTGCTTCTGATCTTCACCTTCCCAGATTATACCACATGCATTTCCATGGTGGGTTTAAAGTTTAAGATTTTAAAATCAGAGATCAAACCAAGGATTATTGTTCACTCTACTATGTAAAATTAAGACACAATGAAATTTAGTAACTATGGATAAAAAAAAATAGAATTAATAAAAACATTAACATTAAAAAGCATTTAAAAAACATTTGGGTAACAGTTTTGCAAAGGTTACTTTAACTGTATGTGATCTTCTACTTGAGTGACCAGCTAGTGATCAACTTTTTACCTGTCATCAAACACACTTTTGCAAATACTTCTTTCTCATGCGTCTAGAACAACAACTAGCATGGAATAGACCATAGCAATAGCATAGACCGATGGCTACAGGATCTGCTATGTACATTCCTACATGCCACTATTGATACCTAGATTAATTTAGAAAGCCAAAGTACATCAGGCCAAACTTATACCTCTCAACTGTACAGATTTTCACAGCAAATTTAGTTCTGACTGTTGCTTCTGTAATTACTGGACATCCCACTGCAACTAATTCCATTCAAGAATTTGTTACTTCACCTTCCAGGTAAATCTCACTTAGTCCTGAATACCCTAAAACTGTCTTCATGGCATCTCCATATCTAAACATACAAACCCCTTGTACTCCAAGAAACTTGTTGATATCTGCAGATTATCACAGAAAACATTCAGTAATAAAACTTACAAAGCCAAGTAGATGCACTTGTTTATTTGGGTTAGAAGTCAAAATTTAGACCTTAGGTTAGCATGTCTTCCTGTGGTCTTGAAATATCTTGGGGCTTGTATGACAAGGCCTCAGCTGCTCCTTCATTAGATTACACTTGACAGCCATATCAGCCTTAGCAGAGAAAAGCCTTTCAGAAACAGTGGCCAGCTGTTCATTTCCTGTACCCCCCCACCCCACAGGAAGAGATTCAAGGTTTCCAAAATAACACTATCCAAGTGGTTAGCAGAATGCATAAAATTCTGCTCTCTTAATTAAGGGAAATCCCAAAAAAATGTCATCTATTCCATCAGAGCCATTGACATATCAGTTGCATTTCTGTGAAATGCTGTAGTAGATGACACATTTGCTATGGCTACCTGGCCTTCACTAAATACCTTCACCAAGTACTACAATCTGGACATTATTTTCAGAGCAAGGTTCTCCTTTGATGCTACTATTGTCAAATGGCCGTTCTTGTGACCATAACCAATTGGGAGAATTCTGCCTAATGCTTACTAAAGACGGGGCACTTTATGTAAGGTGTAACAGATATGTACTTTTAACAGATGGTCTGTAAGGAGCATGATCCATCTTCAGTAACAGTTTTGCACCCTACCATGCCATACCCTGCAGTAAGAAGCAGCTTTTGCATCTTCCAGTTCATTTTCCTCTATACTGTCCAGTTGTGTATGCCTGTTTCCTTTTCTTTTTGGGGTGTCTTTGTCAAATGGATGAAAGTGTTCATGTTTTCTAGAAGAAATGGAAAGCAAAACAGAACAGGGTTGAGAAATGGAGCCAAGTAGCCTGAGAAAGCTTTAGGTGGCAAGTAATCCTAATGCTGGTAGCATATCGTCCTAATGTTTATTAAAGATGTCTGTATTTTTCAGGGAAATGTTTTCCCTTGGGCTGTATGACTGGATTATGTGATGTCCCTACTGTATTAAGTGATGTGCACGTTAAGCATGCCTCGCCCCCTGCCTTTTTCCTTTAGTGACTTGGAACTGATCTGTGACCTTTGCCAAAACAAGTAAAACATACATCTGTTGTATCCTGACTCCCCTCCTAAGATAGATGTGGCTGGGAGTAATCAGTCCCACCCCTATAGCTAGCAGTTCAGCACCAGGCCTCTGATCATTTCTGATTCTTTGTATCATAATTTGGATGTCCCCCACTATAGCAGCAATTGTTTAAATCCGCATCGTAAAAGGCAAAGCATTTCAGAAGTAAAACATTCTTCCAGCAGTTTCATATGCCTCCAAATAGTTTGTCTTGAGGAGCTAATTTAAAGTGGGACGGTTTACTGGTTTACTAAACTGTATTTTGTATATTAGTTCCCCATTACACATACTGTTGTATTTTGTGTACTTTAATAACTAGTTTATCATGCCATTTTTAAGTATTACAACCTTCTTTCAAAATCAAGGTGGATGTTTATCTATTACAGGAACAAATGTCCCATTCAAGGTACTTGGTTACATAAACTTTTTGTCAGTCATGTTGTACTTTGTGTGTGTGTGTGTGTGTGTGTGTGTGTGTGTGTGTGTGTGTGTGTGTGTGTGTGTGTGTGTGTGTGTGTGTGTGTGTGTGTGTGTGTGAGTGTCTGCATGTGTATATATATATAATATAAGTTTTGTGTAGCAGAAGTAATGTCTCTGCCAAAACACATTGTGAAAAGTTCTGATTCTTGAATGAAAAGCTGTGTATTTCTACCACTGAAGCTGCTTATTAGTTCTACATAAATATGCATTTGTGTGCTAACTATTGTAGTTATTAGTGTTTTAATGAGTGGAGTGGTCTCACCGAACATTACAGCTGCTTTCCTCAGGGCACACAAGAGAAGTTAATGATTTGTGTACTTTGGTGCAGTAAATGAATATAATGCATAGTCTGAATATTGTCACATGCAATTAACAGACTGACTGCTTTAACAGTAAACAATGATTTTAAGGAGCCCACGCATTTTCATTGCAACATTCACATTAAATACCAGGAAAATGTGGCAAAATATACTGATAGAAAAGGGTGTGCAGGCTAGGTTTACTGTTACTAACTACTGATAAAACCACTTGGGGAAATCAGAACAAGAGGAAGAGATGTTAAAAATGATGATAAATCAGTCAGTGTAACTAACTACTTGACAAAAGGTTTAGAAAGTAGCTGTTATTGGGCACAGAAATGTAAGATAAGAGGAGAGAGGGAGAGACCATGACAGAGAGAGACCATGACAGAGAGAGAGAGCACGAGATGGAATGCTTGACAGTGTATACATCAAAGGGCGTGTGTTTACTTACTGTTTACTTACTGAAATAACAGCTTGGACTGTTGTCATGATGTAACATTTTATTCAGACTAGTAAGAATCAAGGTGTGGAAGAAACCACAAATTTGATGGCAGCTTATTTATTTACTTGTAAACTGGGTAGGCGGGCTGGTCTGAAGACTTTTTTCAGCCTTTACGCTGCCACAATGCATGAAGATGAACATATGCAACTTAAAGAGCCAGATAATCACATACAGAATAAAGCAGGAACACAGATCAGATACTGGAATAATAATAACATATAATGACAATATTAACACAGATATTAATCATCCATGAGCATTTTTTCAAGTTAAATCAGAAACAGCACTAACATAGAGCACATAAGCTCGTATATCCATACCTCTCAACCTCTTAGAGCAAAGCATCTGGACAAAGCCATAAGTAACAGGGGGACAAAGGCCCAAAAATAGGGACAATTTTTAAATATTAGTTTTATAAACTTAAAAAGTTGATAAAATAACAGTTTTCCATTAGCATGAATTTTCTGTAGTGTATGATGTCTGAAACTGAAATGCCTGTCATTATTTTCAGACTCCATCCTCAATGATTTGTCAAGTCATTTGTCAGAAGAGCAAGAATTTTAATGATAAGAGCACCTTAAAGTGTGACATTTTCCAGTCTGAGAGTTAAAGGGGAATGGTATTAAATGTGATGAAATTTCAGAGTTATGTAGTGATAGAGAATGCCATTTCCTAGCATCATATAAAGCAGTAAATTGACAAACTGTTTTTTCATGGTGGTTTGTACTCATTCTGTGTTGTTGGAGGAGGAGTTAAGGGTAACTATAAGTAAAGCATATATTGGCCTGGATATTACAATGTTTAAGCACTTGGGCTTCAGGCCAGTTATTTTACATTAAGAAGGTTTGTGGTCTGCACTCTTGTGGGAGGAGAGGCTGGACTGTGCCCTTCTGAGCTGGGAATTTCTGGTTAAAGGCTTATAGTGCCTGCATGTTTCAACTGTTTCTTACTGAAATTGGTACACCTTGTTTGCTGTAGCATAGACTAGATCCAGGCCTGCTGAATCTAGCTCTGTTTGTATGCTTGTTGTTTGTTTGCTTGTTATTTCCCTGAAACGCTAATACCACCTAAAACGCGGCTTTTCAGCGCTTCTGTGGATCCCTAGTGATATCTGCATTGCTTACTGTACTCATTTCCTTGTTTAACTTAAAAGAAAGTTACTGTTTGTCGTTTTTGCATTTAAGTTACCTGTCACACATTGCATTTAAGTTACCTGGCACTTGCTCACTAAAGCAATTATATAAGTCAGCACTAAAAAATTAAAAGCACTACACTCTCACAAAGTCCTCTTGAGTACCTTGTTCCCCATTGGCCCTTTTTTTTCAATTATAAAGGAATTCCCAATACTATTCTAGCATGTCCAAAGGTCACTTGTCAATCTTCTCTCCGGTCCAGCTGGTGAATCTGGGAATCTTGAGGCAATGTTACAACTGCCTCATGTACACAGACAACCCTCTCCTCCTCCCAACAAATTCCAACACATGTGAGAGATGCATCTATATAGCCAAACTGGAGGCTAAGCTCTCTCAACTCGGTACTGGTGTAACCAGTCAGGAGGAGAAGGAAACCACACTCAGTACAATTCCAGTCTCACATAGACCTACCACGACAGCAAACCAAACACATAAACACACAAAAACATACTCAGAGGCTCTAAATAAAAATCTGCCTAAGCAGCAGAGACCGCCAAAGCAGATACCCAAGCAACCGCTACCCCAAAACAAAACACGTGCAACACATAGCTCACAAAGCCAGTGTGCCGAACAGTCACAGCCCTTAAGGCTAAACAACACACCTGATACACTTGTAATAGGTGACTCTATCGTCAGGCACACTGACATCCCGCTCACCAGGCTGAACAAGGAGAAGGTCACGGTGAGCTGCCTGTCGGGCGCTAGGATCCGCCACATAACACAAGCACTCAGGTCACTCCAAAGCAAGTACAAATATGACTCAGTCATTGTCCATGCTGGTGTGAATGACCTGAGATGTACCTCCCTGGACTACATGAAAAGAGACATAGAGGAGCTCTCTGAGCATGTGGCCCAGGCCGGTATGACCCTGACCTTGAGTAGCATCTTACCCTCACCAAGAATGATGCCACAATATGAAAACAAGATGATCAATTTAAACAATTGGCTTAAGTATTGGTGTCATTCAAAGGGGATCCAATGCCTGTCAGCCTGGGATGACATGCTCGACAAGCCACGATGCTTCGCTAGGGACGGCTTGCACCTGTCACCCCTGGGCTTTCGGATATTGGCAAAGGCTCTTGCTACCCCCATAGTACCTTTTTTAGGCAAGGCTCAAAAGACAAATCCACCTCCATAGGTATCACAAGGGATAAGAAACTAAGAGTAATGTTACTCAACGCCAGAAGTCTAAACCTCAAGATGCATGCACTTGAAACTCTCCTTAGCATGGAGAACATTGATATCTGTGCAGTAACAGAAACCTGGTTCAAGGCTCCCGAGAGCACCCCAGCACTACCAGGTTATACCTCATACCATGCTTTTCAGCCCCAAAACTTGGACCGACCCACAAAAGGAGGGGGAGTATCAATATTCATCAAAGATACCCACACCTCCAGGTTGGTGGCACAGCACGAAGCATCAGAGACTATCCATGTGCAACTAACAGTGGGTAAAACTGCCTTCCAGTTTATAGCCTGCTACAGACCACCCTCCCTAACCCAGGAACCCCACTCGGCCTTCCTGAGAACACTGGAAAATATGAAGGTCTCTCCAAACACCATTATATTGGGTGACTTCAACTACCCAAACATAGACTGGGAGCATTACTCTAGCTTCAACACCCTAGCCCAAAGGTTCCTAGAATTTATAAACTCAAATGCTATGGAACAACTTGTTACCACTCCCACAAGAGGGGAAAACATACTGGACCTGATCATCACCAACATGGGGACTCTATGCTCCAGACCAGAAGTGTATCCCTCACTGGTAAGATCAGACCATAAACTAATCTCACTGGATATTCACATCCCAACACCACCCCCTACCCAGAAAACCGCAGTGAAAAACTTCTCTAAAGCAAATTTCACACTCCTCAAAACCGAGGTGGAATCCTTCAAAGCTCTCGGGCCTGTGGAAAATACGGCCCAGACCGCAGAATCCTTTATAAACGCATTCTATGAACACCTTCAGGAATGCATGGATCATGCGATCCCAAATAAAACCAAGACCCAATCCTCCAAAGGCAGACGTCCTGTCTGGTGGACCCAAGCCATAAACAAACTATACAATAGAAGGAGGAAGCTACTAAATGATAGAGCAAAATTCCAAAAAGGGAAGGCATCTCTGATCAGTATTAGCAAAAAACTACGGGCACTCATAAAATCATCTAAGGCCAGCTTCAAGAGAAAAATTGCACAGGACACTAAGGATAATCACAAGGCTTTCTTTAGTTATGTTAGGAACCTGGGTGGTAATTCCCAGATAGGCCCAGAATTAGTCCAAAATGACAAAAAATACACCGAACCCACAGACATTGAAGTCCAAAAAGTGAGAACAGTCACCACGAGTAAAACCTTCTATAGAGTATAGCCAACTCAAACTCCTGACACACTGAAAATGTCCACGATGGAAATAAGTAAAAACTCATTTATTGGAAACAGAGAATAAGCGCTTTCGCATAGTTAACCCACAGACATTGCCAAGATCCTAGCTGACAGGTTCAGCGCAAACTCCCCCCCCCACCAAAAGGGCAAATATCTATCCCAGCAGAGTGCTGCCCCCCTGACATCTCAGATGCTCAGGTAAGAGCCGCCCTCTCCAAAGCAAAAAACACAGCATCAATGGGACCAGACGGTGTCCCGGGCTGCGTCCTACATGAACTCCAAGAAGAGCTAAACCCAAACATAAAACTACTGTTCAATCTCAGCCTTACTACAGGATATGTACCCAAAGAGTGGCGTACAGCAACTGTGGTCCCTCTCCACAAAGGTGGTGCCTCAACGGATCCTGGAAACTATCGCCCCATAAGCCTGACTAGCTTGGTCTGCAAAGCTATGGAAAGGATCATCATGGAGCTCATAAATAAAGATATTGGGGACCTACAGACACTGCATCCTACCCAGTTCGGCTTTGTTAAGGGAAGATCCTGCCTCTTAAACCTGGTTGATTTCTTTGAAACAGTCACCAAGGCCATTGACGAGGGGAAGGTGGTTCGTACAGCCTACCTGGACCTCGCAAAAGCCTTTGATACAATACCCCACTCGGGCATTATGGATAAGCTCACCAGCTTAAATATAAACCCCTATGTCACTAGATGGGTTGCAAACTGGCTCGAGGACAGAACCCACATGGTTAGAATTGCTGGAGCCATGTCAGACTCCAAACCAGTTACAAATGGCGTCCCACAAGGCTCAGTCCTGGGACCTCTCTTGTTCGGTATATAATTTTCAGAGGTACAGGCCAACACGGAAGGACTGTGGCTGACCAAGTTCGCAGATGACTGCAAACTGGGCGCCATAATTGACACTCCAGCCGACACAAGCATCCTCCAAAAGGGCCTCATAGAAACAGACAACTGGTGCCAGAGCCATGGCCTCAAGCTAAACGCCAAAAAGTGTATAGTCATCCCCTTTGGCAAAAACAAAGTGCCCACAAATTACCACATAGATGGTAATCCATTAAGTACAGAAGAAGTAATTAGGGACCTGGGGACCTAAGTTGATAGCAATCTCTCATTTGACAACCATGTGGCCAAAGTGGCTAGAAAAACATTTTATATAGCCCACCTAATCATGAAGGGATTCACATCTAGATCAGGGGAGGTAATCATGCCTCTTTACTCATCCCTCATCAGGCCCATAATTGAGTACAATGCACCTTTTGGGATGTACCTTACCAGACACCTGCAGCAACTGGAAAGACCCCAAAAGTACCTCACCAAGAGGATCAAAGGGCTCAAACAGATGCCATATGCTGCCCGGTCAAAGAAACTCCATCTCCACTAAGTGGCATACCGCCTGTTCAGAGGCGATCTGTGCCTGACGTATAAAGCAATGTCCAACCTGGAATTAATGGACATGCTGCACCTCAGAAAATCCAAATCCCATCGAGTTACACGCTCGAGAGACTTGAACCTCAGCACTGAAATAAATAGGACATGCTGGAGGGACAGATTCATAACCCAGAGGCTCCCTTCACTCTGGAATAAAATCCCAGTCCAGGTTAGGCAGAGTCCCTCATTGACTCTCTTCAAGAGGAATCTTGATGAGTGGATGGGAGATCGTAGGTTTACCCCGGGTATCACTTCTGTGTCACTGTTAGACAGAGGCACAGTATACTAACCTCAAAAAAGGGCATAGCAAAATTAATTTAAAATGGGTGGCGAAAGCCAAACACATTCTGGCTAGGCTTATAAATGCCCTAGGGCAGATAGCCTAGTATGAACCTATGAACCTATGATCCTATTTACTCCAGTTAGTCTTTTTGCCTCGAGTCAAACGGCTAGAGTCTTTAGTTTACATTTAATTGTTAAGCGAATCCTCTACCTAAGTAATACTGTAATTTCAGACATACACTGTGATAGATATTTATAACACGAGGCTTCAATGATTAAGTTATATGTCATATTTTTGATGTGCGGAACATCTGTCTCTTTTAGCCTGAGTTAGTTCCAAAATCATGGATGAAGTTCTGATGCTGTTGCCTGCTAGTTTGTTATTCTACCATTTCAGGTGTTTGTAAACATAATTTTCATCCTACCTTATACAAGGCCTGCTCACTTCCTCTTCCAAAATCAATATCAGTAAGGTTATCCATAAATGTATCATGAGTTGTAGCCCAGTTAATTCAAGTACTAAGTCACTAATGAATAAGGAGAGCAGAGTGCCCCACAAGACCATTCCCAGGGGTACACACGCCTTGATCAAAGATTAGTGTGCAATGCTGGACAGCCATGCTAAATGCTGCTGTTGCCTGCACTGGAAACATGTTAGAAACATGACATAATAATAGCTTTTTAAACAATTTCCTCTTTGTCTTGGGTTAGATTTTATCAGATAACTGACTGTGTGTCCTTCTGGAGTTCAGTGAATTGGGAGATGATGAATAGGTACGGAGCTGAATATCCTGGTACCTGTGATGAAATATAAGCCACTGCACAACCATAACTGGAAGTTTGCGCGACAGTAATTATCCTGACAATATTAGGATTACCACATAGCTGTCTGTACTGGGAATTAAGGAGTCAAAGCTCCATGTGTAGGTCATAGGAGTGACATTGCCTAATTAGCTCAGACTTTTAGCAGACTGATATGGCTTTGAGTTCCATAGAGAACTTAAATTTATAATTAATTTCACATCTGATTTAATGAATTTGTGGAAGAATGTTTTAGTTATTTTTTAATCCATGATCGAAGACACTCAGATTCTGGCCTCACTTCAGTGAGGCTCATACCTCTCGACCTCTGAGTATTAAACATCATACCACTGGCCCTTAAAGACATAGCAGGGGTCAAAAAGAGGAGCACTTTCTAATTTTTAAATAGGAAAAGATTTTTGTGTACCAGATCCTGTATAGCTAGTGATATATCTTTGTATAAGCTCAGTTTATTTATTTAATAGGGTTTGTACATATAAACAGATCTTTCTTTATGAGGATAATTGCTACATTTAGAAGGAGCAAGGCCGAATCTGAGGTTCAGATAGTGCTATGCTTAAATCATAGCACTTGAGAATTATGGGGGTATGTCAGCAAGCAGAAAAGATCTCAAATCCTGACTTCGCTTCACTGGGCATCATACCTCTCAACCTCTATTATAAATCAGACCACTGGCCATTAAGGTCATACAGAGGGTCAGAAGAAGGAGCATATTCTATAACAAAAGGACTTCATGTACCAGATCCTATATAGCTAATGATTGGGAATCTTTGTATAAGCTCAGTTGATTTATTTAATAAGGTTTCTACATATAAACAGGCCTGTTTTGAGAAACAAAATCACAAACTCTAGGAGGAACAAGGCTGAATCTAAGAGCAAAATCATAGTGCTATGTCTAAATTTTAGCACTTGAGAGGTGTGGTGGATATGTCAACAAGCAGAAAAGACCTCATATTCTGGCCTCACTTCAGTGAAGATGCCAGCATCCAGATGAAATTACGGTCCTGCATAACTGTCTTCTCTGACTTGTTTTGCATTCAAAGGTCATGTCAGTGAGGAAGAGTTTTTTACATGAGAGGGGTGCTCTATTTACAGATATGCCTCCACATCACCATTGAAGGCAGAGCAGAGGAAGTCATAGTCATTATCATCATCATCAGTCATAATACGTCATCAGGTGTGCAGCTTCCGTTACTTGTACCATACAGTTGTGAGATCTGAGCAGTGCAGTAAACTTGGTAATGGTTCTTGAATGTGATATCCCATCGAGTAAGATTGCAGATCCTGGGGACAGAACGAGACCATCTAAAAGACTTTGATCCACTATGGAAATAGCTGTAAAACCAGGCTACAGCACATATTTTTGACTTATTTCTATGCTCTCTAGCTAACTATCAGCCGATATTGGTCAAATGTTATTTTTTTTTCATTTTTACTGTAGTGTCCTCACTTCTAACCTCCTCATGTTTGGACCAAGACTGCTCTATTACATGAATTTCAGCAACCAAGTGAATTATTTTATTAAGCAAAGGGAATAATACAGTGTTAAATGCTATGATCATCTCAATTAAAGCTACATTTGTGTTGCTCCTCCCTTAGTGTTTGCAAATTATTTTAAGAGTTGTGTTAGTCTTTCAGTGTAGTCATACCTCTCAACTTCATTGAACAAGAATTCTGGACAAAGCCTAAAATAATGGGGAGGACAAAGGAACAAAATAGGGACAGATTTTAAATAATGCTCTTACAAACGTAGAAATTTGTTAGAATAACAGGCTTTGTGTTAGTATTCATTTTCTGAAGTATATAAAGTCTGAAACTCAAATGTGTGTTATTATTTAGTGATTGTAATCTTTACTGGTTTTCCAGAAAAACACAAATTTTAAGAGGAACAGATTAAAAATAAGAGTAAAAAATGTGGAGATTCTGGGATAATTTTGACAGTTGAGTGGTATGAATGGAGTGAAGGGCGGCCACGGTGGTGCAGCGGTTAGCGTTGCCACCTCACAGCAAGAGGTTCCCTGGTTCGATCCTTGGCTGGGGAGCCTTCTGTGCGGAGTCTGCATGTCCTCCCTGTGGTCACATGGGTTTTCTCTGGGTGCTCCAGTTTCCTCGCACATCCCAAAGACATGCTGTAGGTGGAGTGGGCACTCTAAATTGGCCCTAAGTGTGAGTCAGTGCATGTGTGTGTGTGTGTGTGTGTGTGTGTGTGTGTGTGTGTGTGTGTGTGTGTGTGTGTGTGTGCCTTCTATGGAAGGTTGGGCTGGCAACTCGACACTGTAACACTCCACTGCCAATCATGAGCAGACAGGTGATCCACTTTGGCGACCCCTAACCGGGAAAAAGCTGAAAGAGGAAGAAGAGTGGTATGAATGGAGTGCACTTGTTAACAGAATGTATTTTTCCAGATAGTTACAAAAGTGTTTTAAAAACGCCCACCTTAAAAACCTTTGGTAGAGGACAAAGGGTGGGAATGGTTTTGTAGTTAACATGTTTGTAAGCTGACCCACCTTTTTTTAAAATGGAATGACATATTTTTCCTTCCAAATTTTAGGACTTATTCTTTTTGTACAGCAGTTTATGAGCCATGTAACCACTACGCTATTTCACTTTTTCTGATATGTAGGGCTTACTTGTCTGCAGCCATGGACATAAACTTTGATGGGAGACTTGGCTTCAGTGAAAGTGAAGCACTATTTCTAATATAGCAACAGTTTTAGGTGAAAAGAGAGAAAACAGCTAGGGTTGCCAGCTTTCTTTGTGGCTAAAACTGGACTAAGGTCACGCCCCTTGCATCACCCATAACTCCGCCCATTCCCACCCCCTCTCCCATCCATGCCCCACCCATTTTGTGACCTCATCATGACACCAGTTGATGGGAACGCCCTCTTTTTCTGTTCTGGATGCCTGCTTTCAGCCGATTTCTCCCCAGTTGCCATAAACACTGTTAAAAACTCTCACTCTGCATACTGTCTTGTGCTTTATTCTACAGTGATTACAAATCATGTTACTTTAGCAACTTTCAAGGTTTATAAGAGTAATACCACTGTCCTTCTTTCCATTTCATTTTTATCTCTAAGTGCACATGCAATGGAAGATCATTCTAGGGGTTTTCTTCATGAATCAAGTGTGATACTGCCATGATCATACTGCCAGAAAATGTCTTAAACCTGCAAGTTATATCTATTTGTGTTTAAATATTTGGCACCTCAAGCCTTACTCAGACTGCTGTATGTATGTCATATGGTCTGGCTTCTAGTACACTGCTATACAATCTGAAAGTAAAGCCAGTGGAGCTAATAACACAATATCCCATATATCACCTCTAGTTTAAATTTGAAATACTAAAGCTGAGATGTTATAAAGTGTCAGGGGTGATTATATTATATTTAAGTTTGAACTGAACTCTGGCAATACCTGCACTAGAACTGTAAAAAGGCAAATAGCTCCCAGAACTGATCAACTGCAAAACTCTCACAGCCATAGACACTTGTCTTGTATATAGAAACAACCCTGATCATCTGCCTACAATTAAGTTTTTGCTTCTTTTTTTCTAAGAATACTCCTTTATGAAGAGCGTTCAGTGGACAGTCTACTATCCCAAGGCAAGGTAAGTATTCACTAGTTAGCAAAAAAGCCTCAAAGGCCAAAAAAAAAAAAAAACACACTAGTAAACACAAGCAGTACATTGAAAATAATCAAAGAACATATATTCTCTCAGAAATAAGAAAGCCCTAATTCAGTTAAAAACATCAGCAGATCCAAAAGTCATATTCTGACTGTTAGAGCACAGCTTAAATTACTTAAAAATCACAGTTTTTCACACAAATTTTTAAAATAATCCATGTAAACAGTGCAGAACTATGTACGAAGCAATCCTGACAAAGGCCAATATTCTTAATGTGGAATACCAGAAATTATTTTTGTTGGTTTCTAAGGTACATCAGAAAAAATTCCACGAGTATTTATAACAGGAAGGGGTCTCCAAATGGGGTCTTACTTGTTCTGCAAAAAGCTTTTGACAGACTGACATTTCTATGTAGCCAGAGAGATGCTTCTAGAGGCGGCAGGAAAATTCTGAAGCTTCACCTCACTCTGGTTGCCGATACACTTCCTCCAAAAATAGTAATAGCTTCTGCTGTGCCGTCCCCATTTGAAGTTAAACACTATCCAAAGTGCTGCCACTACAATCAAAATTGAACTCTTGTTGCTCGCTTGCATTCTGAAAATGCTGCCTTCCTTAAATGCTGGCTTCTGCTTCCCGCTCACACTACCGGAAGTGAGCTCCTTGAGCTCAATTCCGATTTCTGACAGGCTGGTAGCCCTGAGGGACCTGATGTCATTGCGCATGTGATGACATCAGTGTCAGCGCCACAAAATTTAAAAACAAAACCAAAGTCCGGTTTTGAATGGAATTTCTAACCGGACAACTTTTCAAAAAAACGGACAGTCTGGTCAAAAAACGGACATCTGTCAACCCTAAAAACAGCCCTGTAAGAAAGGATCTGTTCCTCAGATTTTAATAATGGAGAGAACAACAAATGACAGCCTGCATGCCTTTTAATGACATCAAAATCTTCTATGGTGTTTCAAAAGAGTCCAGTATTCTAACTGATGTGGGACAGACTTCACTGGTGCTCCTGTAGCACATTGTTAACCTTCTAGAATATGAGTCTGTGAAGTTGTGAAGAGTGGCATCATGTAAGATAAAATGTTTTATCAATTAAGGTATGTTTTCTGAGACTCAGAGTTTGCTGTACATATAGCAGAGGTTTTATTATTCACCTCTGGCATGTTATTTTCCAACATTGTTCATCTCATTTGGATTTTGGCATGACTCATATCCATTATTTTTATGAACAGAGCATATCCATCTAAAATATGAAGCAAGAATTGGTGGTTATACTTAAGTGTGTCATTGGCACTACAAGAATGTTTAGTATAACTGCATAATGGCTAGCAGTTTAGATGAAAAAAAAGACAGACTGTGCTAATTCACGTCTTGTGCCTCATAGCCCAGAACCTTTCAGTATTGAGAAATGTAGGTAATGCAAGTGTAGTAAGTAGGATTGGAGTTAACATGCAGTCAAAAACATCCACCAAAATATATTGGCACTTACACACAGCTGTAGGAGAGGACAGGAGATAGGAAACATCCAGACCAACAATACTATTAGTGAAATGAGAGATTGTTACACAGCCGGAAGTATATGCAACGGAAGAGGAAGTATGTACAAAATTAGTAAACACATATGTAGGGTAAAGGCAGAGCCAGATCCCGCACTCGATGACATAGGCAGTTGCCCAGGGCCCACTGCTTGGGGGGTGAATCCACTGGCCATGGGGGCTGCCAACATTTACTTTTTAAACAATTAAAAAATATATTTCTTCTTTAACGCAGTATCTTCTTCTTCTTCTTTAAGAAGACACGCACTCTTTGTGTGCACGCATGCATCTTCAGTACCATGCAAGCACACACACCAGTGCAGATGAAATGTAAACATATTCCTGCTTCAGCATGTGCAGAATTTAAACTTAGTGCTGACAAGAGGCATATTTTCAGTAAGGTGCCTTGCGTTGCCACAAAAGGTTGCTAACAAGTGAGGCGCTCCTTTATTAAGTTGCCTTGCCACGAGATGTGTGAGTGTGTGTGTGTGTGTGTGTGTGTGTGTGTGTGTGTGTGTGTGTGTGTGTGTGTGTGTGTGTGTGTGTGTGTGTGTGTGTGTGTGTGTGTGTGTGTGTGTGTGTGTGTGTGTGTAATCCCCTAGTCAAGGATGGCAGATTAGTTAATTCACTTGGGCTGAAATCCTGAACTTTGGTTACAGGAGACAATAGCTTGAATCCTATACACTAACTACCACACTGTTCAAGGAATTGTGAGTTTCTTTGCATTTTCAACGAATTGTGAGTTTCATTGCTTACTGGAAAAATGTTCAAAACTACAAATTCAAAACACTCTAACAACTGATGCTGTATTATACAAGGAATATAATTTAATACAAGCAGGAAGGTGAATCAAAGGACACATGCATGTATGCTTAGTCCTAAAATAAAAAGTAGAAGCCTGTAGTTTGAAACCAGTCTAAAGATAAACTTAATCCGCCACTGTCCAGATGCATTTTCGTTAAATGTGGATTTCAATACCATTTCAATGAATATGAGTTTCAAGGGCAGATAAGTTTACTGTTCATACTGTGTGTGTTTCATTGTGAGACTGTATTGTTTGTTTAGCAAATAGCTGTCAGTGTCTTTGCTATAAAATTTGAAATACAAATTTTAAATTAAATCCAAATATCTGTAATCGTCATAGAAGTGAAGAAGAAAATAGTGTGTAAACTGACGGGTTTGAACAGAGGTGGGGGGGGGGATCCATTACAATGCCTAGGGCGCCATTTGACCATGATCTTGCTTTGGGGGTAGGGTTGACTTAATGGAAAATAGGAATGGCTTAAAGTTACGGACTTTACCTAACAAACACAAAGTACAGGGTTTGATTCTAGTTTTTGGTTACTGGCTAGGCTTCTAATAGCTTGTAGATTGATAGCCTAATGTTTACTTGTGAACTAGGTTTGTGTAATTTTCATCATGTTTCACAAATAATTTTGACGGATCAGAGGACCCAGATGTTCCTCTGATAAAAGTGGTCATTCCCAGGTTCCACCTATAAGGTACAGAAGGTTTAGAACTCTCACAGATCTTATAGTTGTGCAGTCAGCCTTTCTAGGAAAAATTCTTATATAGGTTCATAGGCTCATAGGTGTTTACGAGGCTAATGACCACAAAGGCCTTTTTAAGCCTAGCCATGCATCCCAACTCTCTGACAAATTCTTGTACCCCTGATAAGTGTAACGAGGGGCTTGGGAGATGAAAGATTTACAAGCAGTGGCCTGGGAGATGAAACATTTACAGGCTGCCTGTATTCATTAGACATAGGTACTAAACCAGGGATAAATTTCCTGTTCCCCATCCAATTGTAAGAGGTATACTTGAAGGAACTCTGCTTCACATGGATTGGGAGCCTGATCCAGACAAGGGGTAGTCTTTGGTTCATAGGTTCATAGACTGGTACTAGACTATCGGCCCTAGGGCCTATACAAGCCTAGCCATAAATATTCCCTGGCTATTTCTTCTCACAGTATTTACTTCCCTGTTGGGGGAACTTCTACTGTTTGGGATGCATACCTACCTCTACAGCAGGTCCTGTTTATATCACAAGTAAGGTTTAAGCCTTTAGAATGGGTAATTCTGATGCCGTTTGTTTTGCAGATATGCAGGAGGTCCATCAGAGCAGGAAGTGACAATGCCTTGTACGCCAGGCATATATCTTCCCTCAATAGCTTGTAGGAGACAGAATACAGGGATATGACCTTGAGTCAGTCTGCAAAGGACATGTTACTTTTTGTTTAACTCACATAAAACTATTAATGTTCTATACTATATACTAATGACTATGTATTGTATGACATTCGTGTTTTTCTCCCTGGGCCTCCACTGAAAAGGGGCACATGTCCAGATGGACCTTCCTGGTTAACAAATGTAAAATAAATAAATACATTTAATTTTAGTCCATGGCTCTGACATCACTTGTTTGTTTTTGTCAGCCCTTCCTGTAGAACATTGGTGTCAATGGGGGATACAATGACAGGTCCTAAACTGCAGTCATCTGCATGTTTAGGCAGCTAGAGGCCATTGAAATTAGCCTTGATTTTAGAGAAGTAAATGCCAAATGAGTGGTCCAAGGGACTGATCCCTGAGGGACTCCACTTGTAACTGGCCTCTTTGAAGAGATGGACTCCCTATTTCTAACTTCCTGGGTCCTGTCTGTGAGCTAGCTGGCTATTCACCTGGTGACATAAAGATCTATGCCTAAACTCTTGAGTTTATCAACAATGCCTGAATGGGATATTGTGTCAAATGCCTTGGCCAGGTCAAGGTAGGTAGTGTGAACCATTTTACCCTCATCCATTGCTACGGTGACCTTGTCAAAGAAGTCCACCAGGTTGAGTAGACATGACTTTCCCTTGATAAAACCAAATTGGGTTGGGTCCAGTGTCTGAAGGTTTCCCATGTCATTATTGATCATTTCCATATAAAAGGAGACAGACAGCATGACAGCACTCATCCTGGGAATAGCCCTCGGTGTGACGTTATGGTAGATGTAACCATTTTTTTTTTATTTTTGCCACATTCAACAAAAATAGTAGACATACATCACTGAAAACATACATAACTGCCATCTTACAGATATGCATTAAAATAAGTACTAAGTCTGTATTGAATTTAATGATGGACATAACAGTAAGGTACATACTATTATTATATCTAATTTAATGCCATCTTATCTTTTTGTGTTGTACCAGAAATTGGTTTATTGTAAAAGTGATGGAATGGTAACTAGACAATGGTGAAGATGTCAATCATTTTCAAACTGTAAGGTACAACTTAATAAAGCACAAATTTCCTCTGAGGGAATACAGCCCCATCATACTTAAATTAAAACAAATGCAGATAATGTTTAAACTGAAACTGACCCCATGCAGTAAGAACTGATATTTTAGAATCAGACGTTTTCTGTGACTGTCGCATTTCTGCATCTTCAGAACTGAGCGCTTACGGTTTTCCATCATAAGTAATCTCCTTACACCCCTGCATTCTGGCAGCAGTACTGAATAAAAAACTACCATGGCATGAAGCCTTTCGGGTATCCATGAAATTCATTTTTCACTCCCTTGTTAATGAACTAATGTCAGGGAAACATAGCCAGGTTTGACTGTACATATCATAGCACTGTTCTTATACATGAAACACTGTTTGTATGCATAGTTCTGATTGGTCTAGTAAATTAGCCATTATCACCCCCAGCCTAGAATGTTGGTAAATTAGTGACCTTTCACCTGCAGGAAATGCAGGGAGAATTTTATGAGAAGTTCGTATGATAGATTGAAGAAGCTGGTAAGCCAAGGCTTAATAAACGCAGATTTAATTTTTATATCTCCATTTTCACTTAACCTCATTGGTTTGATTGCTTCTGATTTTCCAGTTGTTGCTGCTTCAGCCATAATTTTTATTATCAGTTTCGGCTTATAACACAGACTGTCCCTTTAATCTTCTCAATTCTGTTTGCTCTTTCATCCCGAGTCTTGAGTTTGTAAAGTTGTCAGTGCACCTGTTTAAGCATATCTTTCTGGACTTTAAAGAAAAATAATTCTCCTGCCTGTCACCCCCTACCAAACGTCTGCAATGAATTAGATAGTATGCCCAGATGCTCAGAAGAGCTTTAGTACTGTATGCCCTCTGTTAGACACTTGTAATACAGTATACCTTCTCAGTAACTGTAGAATACAAACAAAATTACTGTTAACTTCTTTGTAGTATTGAAGTGGTATATGGTAACAATTTCAGAAGTACAGTCTGTGCAGTAAAAAAACAAAACAAGATTATTTTCTGGAATTCAAATGCAGGCACTAGTAGCGGAATGGGTGTATTATGGTGTTCTATCACATTTTTTTTATTTTACCTTTTTTTTGAGGCATGTGGTGCCTCCAGCACTGGTCTGTATTTTCTTCTTATTGGTTCCTGTTTTATGGCACCAAGTTTAAAGTTTAGCTCTTCATAAAAAAATGAATTTCCTTATGTGATATCACTGAAAAGTTTATTGACCTTTACCCTTGCTGATGTCAATGGAAGGACTGTGTGCAAGTGCACCCACAGAGTTAATACATACATATGTACATACAAATGTTTCAAGCACGGGCATTAAAGCCCTTCTAGCTTGCCATTATGCCAAAACACTTGTTCCCATAATAAATGTCCAGACTGTTCTTAAAAATTTCTAAACTAGTACTTGCTCTAATGTAATTTGGCAGTCTGTTCCAAGCATCAGCTACTCTGTCAGAGAACCAATTAGTACACTTCTCATTCCTATAGAATCTTCTACATAGGTTATCTGATGATTGTCTAGTACTTTTTGATAACCCCAAACATTTCCAGAGGTAGTTGTCCCTAAATGCCCTATATACCTGAATAAGATCTTCTCTTAAATATCTGTAAGAGACACTGCACAAGTTCAGATATGTTAGTCTTTCATAACTTAGATTTTCACATCCATGGATGCCCTTAGTATATTTCCGCTGTACTCTTTTCAGTTTATTCATGCTTGTTTTCCTATAGGGTTTCCATATTGTTATTCCATACTCAAGTTTGGGTCTAATGTAACTAACAAACAATGACTTCATTATGTTTCATTTCCTAGACGCGGAAGTTCTATAACTATCATTAGCCAATTGGTTGATATGATTAGAAAAACTCATAGCTGAATTTACCCATATACCCAGATCCTTAAATGAGTTTACAGTTTCAATCACTGTGTGCCTTTTTAAATATTCACCTTTCAGTTTGTCACCCAAATCTCATATGCTTACTTTTTGATGTATTTATCAACATATTATTCTCCTGTGCCCAAATGGTCAATTTAGTCAAATTATTTTGCAGACATGCCTTATCTGTAACACTTGTAATCAGTTTACCCAATTTCAGGTCGTCAGCATATAGACTGTAGAACACCTCAGATGAAAAAGTAAGGTCTGAAAGATACAATCTAAACAAGTAAGGGCCTAGTACAGAGCCCTGTGGGACACCTTGACTTTAACCAAGGATTTCACCTGTCCATTTGGTATGTGATACTTGCCATGTTCTATTTGTAAGCCATGCAGCTATCCATCTTATCAACAGTACATCAATACCTAGTTGTACTAATTTATTGATCAGTGTTTTGTGCATGACCCTATCAAATGCTGAAGTTAAATCTATATAAATCACATTACAGCACATTTTTTCATTCATAGCGGTTATTATATTGTTATAGAACATCATGTTACAGGTGGTAATAGATCTATTTTCAACATATGCATGCTGATATATGGTTTCAAGTCCCAACCTATCCAGTTCTGGCAATAATTTATCCAGTATTACCGTCTCCATTATTTTTCCACAACATGAAAATAGACTTAAGGGTCTATATGATTCTGGGTTTATCCTACTCCCCTTTCCCTTAAAGATAGGTTTAATAAGTACATGTCTCCAATCTTGAGGAATCTCCCTATATTTATATGACCTAGTGAATAATAGATGTAATGGCAGTGTAAGTTCTTGCTTAAGTGTTCTTTAGTCATTGTTACTTATTCCGTCTCCTCCCTGTGCTTTGTTTGGATCCAGTTTGCACAGTTCTTTTTCAGTATAATCTAATTGATTCCAGTATCTGGGGTTACCTGGATGTCACTAGGACAACTTACAACCCCTTTTGTGGAGCCAAACTGTTTTGCATAAGATTTTGTAAATACATCTATAATCTGTTGTGTCTGAGAATAAATTTTAGAATCTGCATGCAGTTTATCAATTTGTGTATCTTTACTCCTCCACATCTTATGTATCTATAAAAAGGTTTCCTATTATGCTCAATATCTTTATATAAATTTTCTTCTTCTTGATGTTGTCTAACACTATGCTTAATCTGTTTGTCCAGCTCGTTTATTTCAGTTTTCAAAGTTGTAGTTCAACTTCTCTTCCATTTCTTATATTTTTTGTCTCTCACCTTATAATCTTGTTGTTATGGAAATATATCCCCCTGATGTTGCGTGCCTAGATCCTGATGTTAAACATTTTTTTTAACTTTTTGCACTCAATTTCTCTTTCAAAACTTTTCACATTCCATCTGCAGTTTTTCCACTGAACACCTCACTCCAATTAGTTTTATATAGTAACCGTTTTGCTTCCCTATAATCTGTAATTAACCTTATGTGCATTGGCTTAGATTTTAGTTTGGCAGAATTATCTAGCAACAAATTAACCTTTATGACCCCATGATCAAGTTTTACCAATGGTGGTAAAACTTGACTTGAAGTTACAGTAATTTCTTTGGGAACACAAACAATATCTAGTATATTCCGTCTCCTGGTAGTTTTTTTTTTACAATCTGAAGCATTTGTTGTTCCTGAATGTACTCTGTGAATAATTTCCTTACTAACATTGTTGAATCAATATTATTCCAGTCTGTTTCTGGTAAATTTAAGTCCCCAGCTAATATTATTCTTCCCTCCCGTGTTTCATGTAAGAAATGTATGAATTCCTCTAGGTCATCTGCACTTGACTTTGGTGGTCTGTACACTCCAATTGTTATATGTTCCAGGGTTGTTTTTATTGTCACAGTTACACAGTCTGTAGTGTTGGTGTTATCATTGAATATGTAATAATCACAAGTCTCATAGCTATCTTTAATCCCTATCATAACCCCTCCACCTGATTTTTTGTTAGAATGTCCGTTACAGTAAAAACATTTATAGCCTGACAGAACTAGTTTCCAGTCATTCTTCTTTAACCATGTTTCACAAACTATAACAACATCAGTCTTGTGGGAACATAGCAAATTTCCTAATAAAAAAACTTTATTATTAATGCTCCTAGCATTAACAATCATCAGAGGTGCATCAAATGTTGCTATCTGTGAACTGTTACATTTTTGACCTGGCAAAAATTCTGGCTAGTGTTTGTCAAATATTGCAAAATGTCTGCCTCAAAAATTCTCTTTCCTGATCTAGACAAATGCACACCATCCTGTCTGAACACATGTGTGCCCAAAAGAAGGCTTGGATGTTCTATACATTTCCATTTTTTTAAAACAGGACATTTTTTGCATGTAGGTGTTTATCCAAAAAATATTTTCATTCACAGTGACCTGATTATCCTTTCTATAGGTGATTTGTGAAAAATATGTCCTAACACCAGTACAAGCTATACTATCTAGGAGGGCTGTCAGTTCCCGACTAACAGTCAGAGAATCGTTGTTGGTGACATAATTTGTACCAACATGAATAAAAACAGATCCATACTTCCTTACATTAAGGCATTCCAAGGCTTCTATTTTTGCTCCTGGCAAGCATAACATTACTCGATGTTCATTATCATCTCTGCAAATATAAGTATCGGTTCCTCTAATAACTGAATCTCCAATTAGAAGAATATCTTTGCTGACCATCTCTGAAGAATCTTCAGCTTCTGATACATTCATTTCTGCTCTAGCAATTGTTACGAAGGATAGATCTTCATCACTATTAGTCTTATTAATTCCACTGTTTTCATTGTGTATTAAATTCTCATCCAGCTGGCACTATAAATCCACAGCTTGAGCCATGTAGTCAACATCTGTCTTTCTTTTCTTTTTTCTTACAGTAATGTTCATCAATCCTTCCACGTTCAGTTTTGATTTCTTCCTTTTCACCTGCCCCTTGCCTCTTTTTTCTACCTTTTCCATTGAAAATGTAATGCCTTTTTCTGTAGACTGAGGGTTTTCTGATAGACAGATATCTTCATTCCGTGTCACCAGTGTGTTACATAACAAAGCAGAATCCTTTTTACTACGTATTCTCTTTCCTTTACAGTCATTAGTCAGTTTCTTTTTCTTCCTTGTTATTTGTCAAGAACTTCTTTCTTTCTTTCTTTTTTGTTTCCTTCTAAACAAACCAGATCCCCAGATTGCTGAGTACTTGCATCCACAATTCCATAGTTCTCAGGGGACTCATCATGTTTCATAGGAGTTGAATGTTCTTTGCAGAAAACAGATGCATCATTTCCTAAATGTTTTCTATTTGTTCTATGCCTAACATTATTTAGTTCATCAGTCCAGTCATTAATATATGATACAACAGTTCTCCAAGCCATATAAATACAGAAAAGACCAGGAACAGGCAGTCCTCTTCACTTAAAAAACGTGTTTTAATTAACTTTAAGTGCGTTTATTTCAATACACTTTTTGTCGGAACAAATGCCCAACTTCTTCAGAAGTAAAACAAACATCAGATGACAAACACCAAACATATATTAATTATATTAATTGGTTAATTGAGTGGGTTGGTCCTCCTTCCTTAATTCACGGATAGTTACTGTAGGAATTAATTAATTCAGTACTTTTCCGTCCCTCTTCTCTTTCATCTTTCGAGTGCCTCCATGGGGTTGCCTAGTAACTAATGTTAGCCCCGGCCCCCAAATCCACACCACTAACCGACAACAGTGAGATTCACCATAAACAACAGGTTTACAAAGGGTATAAAAAACAAGTTAAAAACAGAAATTAAAAATACAATTTGAAAATACCTGTTATTAAAAAATGTAGTTTATAAATGACTATTTTTGAAAAAGAATTTTTTCAAGTATTTTTTCAAGTATTTTTTCAAGTACTATTACCTACACATACTTCTTTCCCAAATAAGTGATGGATATTAGGTAATAAATATTGAGTATTAAATATGGAACTAACCATCATATCATACCGTCCATTCATGTGTGCCCATTTGACCCCTTTTAATAATGTAAGTATGTTTTACCCTTACATTTGTACAATTGACCCTCACATTATCACTTTAGAAGCTTGCCTAATGCTTTAGTTGTGTGTCCTCAGTAATGAATTATAACCCTGAAACTTCACCTCTCCAAGTTTTTTAATTTTAAAATGCATGAAATGGAGGACATTTCGTTAATACCAGGTTTTTGGTTTGCGTTGGTCCGTAACTGCCAGAGCAGTTCCTTCCTTTCTAGTTTCAGAGAGTCATATCCCCCTCTTAAGTCTCTAATTTGCTGGTCTATTACTCTAAATTTAAAATCGTGACCAGCGTTGTCAACATGGTGCCTTGCCAGGGCGTTGGTCATCTTATTAGTTCTAATGCTGTATAAGTGCTCGTATATCCTTTCATTTAATCACCTATCGGTTTTCTCGATGTAAAATGCTGGACATAGCGAGCACCTAGCTAAGTATACCACTAATCTGCTGTTACAATTAAATTTAGAGTGAGTACGGAACTTCTGGTCTCCTATTACAAAGTTCTGTCCTTCATCAATGTATTTGCAATATTTGCACATTTGACACTTGAACATCCCTGGATAGGTTGTGTATGTTTGGCCCGCACCTTCCAATAGTTCCTTCAAGTTTTTCCCTTGTTTGTATATCATTTTAGGCGTTGATGGCAAAATGGTCTGTAATTCATTATCATTACACAGAAACTCCCAGTTTTTTAGAAATATATTTCTTATCACATGGGAGTCCAAGTTAAATGTGCAACTGAAGCCATGGTAGAAACGTTGGTCATTATCAACCAATGTCCTAACGACCTCTGTCCCATCCCCATTTCTGCTATCGTTGTTTAACAGGGGGACATATTCCTTTAACCTTCTCTTACGCTTAACCTCGTCTGTAATTTCAAGGACAAATTCAGCTGGGTACCCACGTTTCAGGAAGAATTGGGTTAAAGTACCACACTCTTCTGTAAAATCATCATCGTCACTGATCATCCGTGCTGCTCTAACAAGCTGTCCCTTCAACACCGATTTCTTCTGGTGCATAGGGTGGCAGCTTGAATAGTGCAGCATGGAGTTAGAGTAGGTCTCTTTTCGGTGTATTTTAGATAACCATCTCATGTTCGTGTAGTCCTTTCTCAGGTCTATATCTAGGTAGTCTATCCTATCCTTATCAAATTTGTATGTGAATGAAAGGAAACTGGTAGACGCATTAAGAGTCGACATTAACTCTTTTATCTCTAATTCAGTCCCTTTAAAAATTAGGAAAATATCGTCAAGAAACCTCTTGTACAGTGCTAGTTTCGTCAGAATGGCTTCTACTGTTAAGATATTATACCTCTCCCAATACGCCATGACTAAATTGGCAATGCTCCCACCACTCGGGGACCCCATGGTTACCCCAATTTTTTGGTGGTAAAGATCGTTGTTGAACATCAGGAAGTTATATGAGAGGATGGTATCAATTAACTCACCCACCAGTTGGATTTCATCGTTTGGTGCATTCAAAATTCTCAACATATCACTAACCCATTCGTTTGCTATGTCGTGGGGGATAGATGAATAAAGATCTTTTACATCGATAGTGACCAACAATGAATCAGGATAGAAGTTAACCGTATTAATAGTTTCCAAAAAACTCCATGAATCTTTGGTTATCTGGGGTTCTTTTTTGACGTACTTCTGTAGGATCTTGTCGAGAACCTTACTACAAGTGTAAGTAATACTCTTCCTACCATCAACCAGTGGTCGCATAGGGGGGTTGTTGATGTCCTTGTGGATCTTGGGAATACCAAACAACACCGGTGTTCTAGGTGTTTGTTGCTGCATGTATATATAAGTTTCCATATCTATTCTAGATTCCACATAGAGCTCCTCAATGAAGCCCTTGACCCTTTGATATGCCCCATTCATTTCATTTAGTGGTACTCTAGTGTAAGTCTCACTATTTAATATAAGGTTCATTCTACAGTTATAATCCTCGTTGGTCATTATCGTAATACCCCCACCCTTATCGGGTTTCATTAAACGCACAGGAGCCCTTCTTAGGAACTGGAAGTCTTCATTTTCACTGTTGGAAATATTCTTCTCCCTCCCAGCAAACCTAGCTATTTGTTTATTGAGATTCCTCAAATCCATTTCGGTAACCTTCTCAAATAGCTGCAAGGTGGGATGTAATGGTGGATTATACACACTTGACACATACAACTCAGATTTCTGGTTAAGATTGTTACCCAATAATAATGACAGGTTAATCTTTCTAATAAACATTTTAAGATCAATAAGTGTGTGTGCCAAGTCAAAATGGGAGGAAGGAACAAAGGTATTTCCTTTTGAAAGCAGTTCTATAATATCACTACTAATATGGTAGTCAGTGTAATTAAAGACATTAAAGTCACCACTCTTGTTAGCAAGGATCCTGCATTCTAAGCCATTCTTGAGGTTTAGGTCGATAGGTTCACCTGACACTACCACCTCTTCCTCCTGGCTCCTTTCCTCCTGTTGTTCGGTGCCCTCTGGTTGGAGGCACCAGTTTGAAAATTTTGTTGTTGAGGCCCTCTCTCATTAGCCTCAACATGGTTACCTCTGTCAGTGTTGTTGGTACGCCTTTCATTTTGGTTTGCCAACCTCTCACTCCTTCTAACGCCGTTGTCGTTAGAGGGCCCTTGATATCCCATGTCATCCTGTAAGTCACCCTCACTGTTAGTAATGTGTTGGTCAACCTCTTGGTTGGTTCCTACTTGTCTCTCTACATTGGAGCCCCTGTTTGTTGACAGGGTGCCTTTAACTTGTTTTGCCGGTTTAGGGTAGGCTGACCCGTTTGTATAATCCCTAACATCTCTGGCAATCTTTTTCTTCTTGGTGACATTGAGTTTACCTAAATGCTCATCTATGCTAGTGAAGCATCTGTCATAGTCGAACTTGTATCTTAGGTAATCAATGTCATTTTTGATATTTCTGTCCAGTTCCTCTATTTCGGCTAACAAGTTATTAATAGAGATCTGATAATGGTCACAAATGTCAAGAACTTCTTTCTTTCTTTCTTTTTTGTTTCCTTCTAAACAAACCAGATCCCCAGATTGCTGAGTACTTGCATCCACAATTCCATAGTTCTCAGGGGACTCATCATGTTTCATAGGAGTTGAATGTTCTTTGCAGAAAACAGATGCATCATTTCCTAAATGTTTTCTATTTGTTCTATGCCTAACATTATTTAGTTCATCAGTCCAGTCATTAATATATGATACAACAGTTCTCCAAGCCATGCCAATTGCACATGTGCAATCATCATTTGCTTCTAACAATGGTAAGCAAATCATCCAACTTTTGACACGAGGAACAAAGATGACCAGTGTTATCAGCTGTTACCTTTAAATATGCATAGCATTTATTACACTGTACATGATATTTGTGCATTAGCAAATTGTTAATTGCATACTCATTTAAGGAATCCATATTCAGCTTTAATTGAATAAAATATTGCAAAGGAAAAATAATTGCGCAAAGTCAGTAGCAAAGAATTCAGAGGAACTTAAATCAACTTCTATGACAAAAATTATACCAGTAATATCCAACTAAATAATAAAATACAATAAAGTTGTTCTGACCATACAAGTTCTGCCAGCCAGACAGAAGTTATAATTTCTTTACTCATTATAGCTCGCTATCGCACTTCCTTGTAACAGTAAAAATAAATAAAACTTCTCTTACCAGTCAACTCCACAACAAATCACAAACCAAGACAGGATTGTTTGGATATGCTCAGAATTTTTGTCTCTGCAGTCTGTGTAAATTTATAGCTGTCTAGGCCCCTTGTGGTGGCTAGAGCTTGCCTGTCCAAATCCTATCCCTTTCTCACAACCAAAAGTGAAACTAAAGGTAAAACAACAAAATATGAATCAAAGTAAAGCTTGTTAATAAGCAGTCTCTTCCTACCTACAAACAGTTAAAAATAGTGATAACAAATGCAATATAAATTCAAATAAAACTGCTGTAACCAGTCAACTCCACAACAAATTACAAACCAAGACAGGATTGTTTTGATATGCTCAGAATTTTCCTGTCTGCAGTCTGTGCAGCTATTTATTATTTTTGAGCATAGTACAGTTCAGATTTGTTATAGTGCTCAAAACCTAAGCACTTCAAAAAAAAACTTTCAAATCAAACAATGTAAAATGGTAAACAAAACTAAGGAATCAAAAATGGTTTATTATCAAAATCTCGCACCTGCAATGTGCAAGTGTTCATGTTTCCCACCCGAAATGTTGAAAATCAAATAAATTGGCATTTACATTACCAAATGAGGTATTTAAGTAAAGTCGACATTTATTTATTTATTTTATTTTACATTTGTTGACCGGGCTAGTCTAACTGGATATATGTCCATTTTCAGTAGAGGCCTGGGGAGATAAGCTCCAAGACAGATAAATGAAAAACTTAGGAAAAAAAAATGACTAAATAGCAACATTCATTATATACAGTGCATATTCCAGGTTACAACAGAAAAACGATTAAATAGCAACATTCATTATATACAATGCATATTCCAGGTTACAACAGAAAAACGATTAAATAGCAACAATCATTATATACAATGCATATTCCAGGTTACAACAGAAAAACGATTAAATAGCAACAATCATTATATACAATGCATATTCCAGGTTACAACAGAAAATTCCGCGAGGACAAAAAAAAATACTTATAGTGCAAGAATGCATATACAATACAACATACAGGTATAATACATAAAAAGAAGAAATAAAGTCAAAAGAGAAGACAGGTTAATTGTATTAAAATAAATAAATTCCTCAGTAGAAAGTATTTACAGAGGCTGGACACAGTGTAGTTTTGGAGGGAGTCTGTATTTATAGTCAAAAAGGAATATATAATAGTTCATGAGTAATCTGGGATAGGCAGAGCTAAGTTTAAACAGATGGATAGATGCCTAGTCAGGTTTAGTACAGGGGCACAACCAGTGTGTTCTAAGGTAAAGTTTCAGTCTGTTTTTGAAGAGTGATAAAGAGGGAAGAGAGGAAAGGTCACTGGGGAGAAGATTCCAGGTTTTTCCAACAGCATTGGAGAAGAGCGAATCCCCAGCCTTGTTGTTAGGTTTAGAGGTGTGTAAAAGATGTTTGTGTGAGGAATGTAAGGACTTCAGATTTGTATATGGGGTGATGAGGGTAGATAGAATAGGAGTACTGGAAGGTTTATAAAGAGTTTTATGGGCAATGGTTAGTTGATGGAATTTAATCAGGTTTTGTAGTTCCAGCCATCCTAGCTGCTTTATATTTATGCAATGGTGGGTTATGTAAGGGTTTCCTGTTGCAAATCTGGCAATGTTATTGTAGGACATTTCCAATTTGCTGAGGTTATTTTTAGATAGCTTAGTAAAAATGGGTGAGGCATAGAGGAGTGTAGAGATTAGATGAGTGTGAGCTATGGTTGTTCTGGCTGTGGGGGAAAGGAAGGGTTTAATCCTATAGAGAGAGCCAAGTTTTATATTGACAGTTTTTATAGTATTGTTGATATGGATGTCAAAGTTCAGATTGTTATCAATGGTGATACCCAGTAGTTTGGTGGTTGGGTCTGGTGATATAATGGTACCATTGGTGGATGTAACTGAGAAATCAAAAGGAGAGGATTTGTGAGTAGGATTGAAGAGGAGGAGTTTAGTTTTTTTGGGGTTCAAAAGAAGGCAACACTGTGTGAACCATTGTTCAGCTGTGTTAAATACCTTCTGGGTAAGAGAGTGAAGTTCAGATGTGGATTTGGCTGAGCATATGTGTGGAGTCATCAGCATATTGTATGCATGTGGCTTGGGGGATGGCTAGATGAAGGTCATTAATAAGTATGGAGAAGAGGAGAGGTTCTAGTATGGACCCTTGAGGGACACAGGACACCTAGGGTAACCGGTTGGAGGGTAGATAGAGTCTTATACCAAATTACTGCCTGTTGTCTTTTATCTAGGTAGGACTGGAACCATTTTATGGAAGGTGCATCTAATGGCAGGGATTTGAGTATGTTGATGAGAATCTGATGATTAACCATGTCAAATGCTTTGGACAGGTCAATAAACAGTGCTGAGGAAAGGTTATTAAGGTTGTCGACTTTACCAAATGTCGACTTTACCAAAAATACCATACTTCTGGTCATAAACTAAGAATGTTTTTCCCCTGCACCCCCCACGCAGCCCCTGCTACTTATATATACAAACTCCGAGATCTACAGTGAGGGAAAGGGTACATTTCCCGATCCCCAATATAGTGCGATCTGCATTCAAAATGTTGAATCCACAACAGCAAATGCTAATGTGCATTTGCTGTTGTGGCTTCAATATTTTTTTTTTTGATTATTTGAAATGTAGAAAGTAGTCGTTCAAGTTTTCCTATTCGTACATTTTCCGAAGGGCATTTTGATAGTAAACCATCAGAAACACCTGTAAAATGTGAAAGTAATTTGCTTAGAAACACGTCATATTTGGGCACTATGATTAATAATGTTGTTGTGGTGTCTTTCGGCTTATCCCGGTTAGGGGTCTCCACAGCGGAAGTCTGGTCCGCTAATGTTTGGTAGTGGATTTTTACATGCCGAGTTACCAGCCCTGATGCACAACCTTCAATGAAGGCACGCCCATTCACATATGCCTCCACACAGAAGACGCTGTAGCTGAGAATTGAACGCGACAACATCTTGCTGTGAGGCGACAACGCTACCGCAGCACCACTACCGCGGGTTGCTACTATGATTAATAATGTGACAGTATTATATTAAGGAAAGACAACGTTAAAATTATCCATGCTGTACAGCCATCAATAACCATCACTCTTCAATTCATTGAACATTAAAGTCTAACAAATAGAAGTAAAACAATGTCCAATATTTTAATAAGTCCATAATAATGGACTTATACATTTTGGCATGCAAACTCAGATAAAGACTGCAGAGGTTATAACTGGTTACTAAACTGGCCACCATAAACTGTCCAGTTTCAATGTAGTCTGAAATGCAGTCTTGCAGTCAGATAATGGAGTGTGAAAAAGTGAATCATGAAAGCAAGCAAGCCTTCCTGTAACTGATAACAGAAGTAAGCAATACTTACTCGACAGGAGACAGTCCATTTCAATACCCATTCCTTATACAGTAAGTTAACAAACGTCCGGTTTGCTATCCTTCTTCCTAATGATGTTACGTTGATGTTCTCTAAGTACGGAAATTATAAGGCTGTTATTCGAAAAGTCCAGGAATCAGAAATATACACTATTTCTGCATCTACTGTAGGTGAAACAGAGTACATATGTCCTGGTTTTACAACGTTATGGAAGTTCTCTTCCCTTCTTTCTTTGCTGCAACACAAGTACCACACAAGATACCCAAAAGCATCAGCTACAACCACAGCCGCTATCAATAATTGTAATCTAATGTTTGGAATTGTTTGCCTAGAGAAGCAGTCCATGTCAAGCATTACAGTGTATTAAAATGATTAGAATATCGAATTAGGGTTAAAATGACTACTTATCCCCAAAAGAGGGAATCAGTGTGGGTGAACATGAAGAAAGAGTAGACTGGTGAGATTTATATTATTATCTGAGTGTTTTAGTGTTATTGTTAAATTTATGTCTCCTAGTTTATTTAGTGATAGTGACCTTATTCTGTAGCAGAAGGCATGGACAGCCAGCTGTTTATATGTTTGTTCAATAGGTATTCAAATGTAGGCAGATCTAGTTTAGGAAGCATTAGCTGTGGTCCTTTTACAATTTAGTAAGCATGCATTATGACATATGACTTTATTTGTTTAACACTTTTATTGAATTATCTATCACTTGTGGCATAGGCAAACTTTCACATATGATTTTATTTTTAATTAATTAATTAATTTATTTATTTATCTGTCTATCTTTTACTAACAAGGTTATTTCCTCTTTTCAGGGACACTCAAGGTGGTATTTATACTATTATGGGACATTTGGCCAGGGCTTTGGGGTACTTCCCTTACTCTTTTTGATTGGTGCTGTGGGATTTTTTACATCCACCTGAGCTACCACCAACTCAGCCAGATGGGGTTTCAGTTTAACGCTCTTTGTTAAGATGGTTTATTCAGTAGACAACCTATTATTTGAACTTGTGTATTAATTTTTTTCATATTAGCCATCACATAAACTAAATCATTTACTGACTCTTTGAACACTGATTTTTAGTAATTAAAAAAAAAATAAAAGTCAATTTTCTTGAATTGAAATTCCTATAATTGTACCAGTGATAGCTAGGCATAACTTCTGGTGATTGTGTGATTCTGTTATCATTTTTAGCACGACTCTGTATAATCAGAATTAAACAGTGTCTACGTATAAGAGCAATGAATAAACTAAAGTGAACATCAATGCTTTTGAGAAATGCAGTGTTTTTTCTGGACATCAGTGATCAACATTAGTACATAGCCCTTGTGCAGAGCTTCACTGTCACAAGCCATGCTCTGCTTATCTTAATAAGGAGTTAAACATGGCCACTGGGTATGATATTTATAAAACTAACCATTAAAAAGCTACAGATTGCATAGAAGTAAATGGAACTTACTGGAACAATGTAATGAAAAATAGTTGTAGTGTTTTTATTTTTGTATAACAATACGCATAATCATGTTATTGTTCATTGTGTGAATTAATGAAGTCATTTAAAAAAAAATGTTGATTTTGTCAATACTTACTGGCAGGGGGACATCAGCAAGCAAAAACAACTCAGGTGCGGAACCTCTGGCTATGTAGTGGGTATCCTTGAATTCTATCACTCAAAGTCAGAAAAAAAAAGGAAATTGCAGACTATATCAATTTCCATTAAAATGCTATCTATAAAATAATTTTTAGTTATATAGTTGTCTATATAGTTTGCATCAACGGACCAGTCTTTGAATAAAAGAAATATTACCTGGCACGATGCCAGTGTATTTCTTGTGTAGGATAATGCACCACCTGGTGACCTTTGCATCTGCTTCACCAACCTCAGGTCTGTTTATGCTGTGGTTAGCTGCACACCACAAAACCACATTATCTCAAATAGTTGTCTCTTTTTAATCTGAAATATTATTGCCCTATGTTTGGTGGCATTTGTAATGGTTACTTTATCATTCCATTAGAAAGCAGTGAGAAAGTGTCTATCCTTATCTCATTCCCTTGGATATGATAACTTTTCTAGGGAAAGTAAAGACATCTCTGAATGGGTACAGTATCCATATGCGCATTGCCTACATAGCTGTACAACAGCGTGCCTTCCAAAGCTGTAGTCTGCAATGGGGTTCCTTAATTTTCCTGCTTCAAAGGAAGGGATTAAATGTTCACTAACAGTCGGATCTTCAGAGTTCTTCACATCTGTTCTTTCAGATAACTTCTGCATCCTTAAGCATATTGTTTTATATGCCTAATATCAGGAACTGCAATAATGGAGATTGCTGGACTGACAGCTGCATATGGGTGATCAAATGGCCATCTCCCGTGAATTACATGTCACAGGCAGATGGACATTGTTAGTGACATGGCTACAGCTGTATACTTGCTGTGGATGGTCAGTACCTTAATGCCATCAGCTGGCACTTAATATTCCAACACATGACTATTCACAGTGTCCAGTGACAGCAGAGGGACTGGTACATCGTGCCATCTACATTACTACAAGTATGGATGTGCCACTATTTCAGCCCTTTGCCACTGACATTGGAGAAAGGAATGACTGTGGATACACTGGCATGTCAACTATTCACACGGTGCAGATGGAAATAGTTTCAATGGTCAAGGCTCCTGAGATGTGTGTGTAGACTCAATGGCCAAAAATCTAGACCTACATATATCAAGTCTGAGATTGCCATTTCTTAGAATATTCATTTTTCTCTGAGGTCTGGCAGTCTTGGAATTGGTATATATATATATATATATATATATATATATATATATATATATATATATATATATACATATATATATAGATAGATATATGAAAGAGTAGGAGTGTAAGGGGCTTGCACTCCACATCAAGGGGTACAGGGGTGGCTTGCCCCTGCAAAAAACAAGTTTAAAGGAGAAGAGTAGCGTTTGATATTTGCTCTTCTTCTGCATTACGGGTGCCGCCATTTGAACATGGATCCATTCAGACACTTGCTTTAAGGAAATCTGAATGCTGGCTACAGTGCCACTTGAGCAAAACTTGTTTAATGTTTACAACATTAAACATGGTAGTAGCCTGAGGCATTCTACTGTGGTTGTCATCAATCATGTTCTTTCTCTCTGCTGGTGTGATAAAATGCATATCTTTGTTTCTGCAGTTATCACAGCTAATAATCGTAGAATTGGTGTTGGTTTATGGCTGGATAGTCGTAGCAATGGAATTTTATTATGAATCACTGTACATCAGTATCTGTGTTGAGGACCACCCAACAAGTTTGGTTCTATCCTCTTCTGCTTTTCTCCGTGGAGACTAGTTTGATAAGTTTGCACATATAGGAGGTATATGTGTAAACAAAGTATTATTAATCTATTTAATTGTAAAAGGCACTTATCTAACAGAAGTAAATCTCGACTATATTCTTTTATGCACAGTTAAGTAAAAGTTTGTATTAATTTAAACACAGCTAATTATATTTGTACAAAAAATAAAGTCTGTAACATGCAATGATACAAAGCGTAATAACACAGTGAAAAGTAGTTACTTAAAAATAGTCAAACCAGTATACCATTTCGTCACATATCATATCATATCATATATCTGCTAAATGTTTGTACATAAAGCCTGCTGAATGAACTCTGATAACTGAAGTCCTGAATAGAAACCAACAAATGGATTTTGCTAGGCATTAATTTTCACCAGCTTTTGAAATTAAGCACGTCAGGCATTAATTCCTCAATACCAGGTGATTCATTCATCTGATTGAACCTGACAGTACTTACAAAGGTTGCCCTATTTCTTAGTGTACGAAATGTTATTGCTGTGAAAATAAAACAGGGATTTTTTAAACTTACTTTTGTTGAGACCTGTTTAAGAAGGCAAACTTAATCAGTAATTGTCTTTCTTTTTCTGAAGTAAAGTTCCTGAATTACTGCATTATTTTAGCCCATGTCCACAGAAGATGCCTTCTGCGTTTCTTCCCTTTTAAGTGCACTATGTACCAGTGATGTGTAGGAACACTTTGGTTGTGTGGAATTTGTGTTGTTTTAAACTGTTGTCTAGCAACCTTACAACTTAGGTTCCTAGCAGTTCCAAAATATCAATACCTGTCTCATTCCTTGGCGACTTGAATTTCTGTGAATACTTGTAAGATAAAGTACAGCTCTTGTTTTCAAGTCCAGCTGTTTGCAAAACTTTCTGACAGTGTCATTGCCAGAGATGACTGCTGATTTTAAAGTAAAGGAGGCTGCAAAAATCAATTGAATGAGTGAGGGTAACAGGAATCGGGTGGGGTTCTATTACAGAAGGTCATTGACCATTACTTGTGATCAAACAGACAGGGACATTCACTTTCATCAACAAACTGCCTAAGTATGTACTCATTGTAGCCAATTTACTGAACATATACATCTCAGATATCTGACTGCATTCAGGATGGTCAATCTTAAGTGAAATTGAGCCATAGACAAAGGACTTGATAGCAGCCAGTATTGCACAGTAATCTCCGTGCACCTCCTCAGTGTCTCTCTCCTGTTTTTCCCCATCCTAACCCCACACCATCCAGATATATTGCTTCTTTCTCATTTTTTCACCCTTCATCTTATATCTTAGCTCCCCCTCATGCTTTTAACATGGTCTAACTGTCCAAGGCTCAGCTGTAATACGTTTAGAAGAAGTAACAGAATTAAGCTGGGGGTCTGTTGGCCGCTAGACCACCAGAAGTCATAGGGTTGTAAATGCTCTGAGATGCATCTTAGTTTTTCAATAACTTTTTGTTCCAATGCTGGCCTGAACAAAAATTCATGAGTAAGGAAAATTTCAATCTCATTTTTTTCTTTCAAGGAAAAATAATTTGTGTTAATTTGTCTTTACTTAACATTTTCAAACTCTTTGGACCAGCTCTTTTCCCCTTCACCCACCGAGACACTTTTCATATACCATATTATTAATAAAATAAAGTGTGATCATGTTAGTCTTTTTGCTAGAGTGTCTTCAATGTTTTCTTCATCTTTTACAACATCTGTGTCATTTGTTTTTCTGTGTGTTTATTTATATATTGATATAACCCACTTATATGCAGACAGATCCTCTGTACTTAAAACCGCAGTTCCCATGTACTTTCCTACTGAGTAAAGTTTCAGAATTCATTCATCTTTGCTAAATTTACATTAGCCTGTTAGGTCACACTGAACAACAGTGTTGCAGCTGTAGACGGTGTCCATTAATGTTTTCTGAACGTCTGTACTGAATGCTGCTCTCTTCATCTTCATCTTCCTCTGCCTCTTCACATCTGACTTTCAGTACAAGTCTTTGTTATCATCAGGCTTGTTGATGTTGCTTTGAAAATTTGACAAAAGGGCAGTCATCATTCTGTTTACCCAGCTTTTCCTTTGAAATAGCATTCCCATGTGTACATGTGATAACTTTTCCATATCTATCATTAATATATTTTGTAATTCGCTCTTGCATTGAATTTGGTGGTCACGCTGACTGTTTCTTTTTAACCTCAGTGTTTTCTTGCCTCTCCTTCATCACCATAATTTATCTTTTTGTCTTTCCCTTTATTCATTGGTTTTAATTTCTCTAATGCCCCTTTGTTATATTAAACCTCTTATCTCCTCTCTATTTTTCACTCATCTCTGCTATCGCCGTATCCTTGGTTAGGCAGTTATACTGATAGCCTACTGAGCTATTATTTTGAAGTGTCATTATTAGGCTAAGAAGAAAGAGCAGGGGATTGATACTTGGTTACGTGGGAGACAAGGTGAGTGGAATATTATTGCCTGAGTTATACAACCGTTGTGACTGTGAGTTTATTCGACCATTGTGTCTGTGAGTTTGTTTGACCATTGTGGCTGTGAATTTATTCGATCATTGCGACTGTGAGTTTATTGGACCATTGTGGCTGTGTGTTTATTTGACCATTGTAACTCTGAGTTTATTCGACCATTGTGAATGACTACAAAAATGATGCTGGACTGGGGCGCAAGAGCAGGTAATAATGTATAATATGTAGCTTACTGTTGTTAATTGGGGAAGTTAACCACTGTGTGTGTGTGTGTGTGTGTGTGTGTGTGTGTGTGTGTGTGTGTGTGTGTGTGTGTGTGTGTGTGCGTGTGTACATTTATGGCTGCTTAAGGAAGTTTATGACAGGATAAGAAGCTATGTATTGTCTTTGCCTTAGTCCTGATAATTATGAATGAGACAGAAGAAAAATGTATTACTAGAGAGAAACTGGAGGTTGCAAAAATTATGGAAATCAGGAATAAAAAGTAAGAGATAACGTAGGTCATTTGTGTTATTTATTACAGCATGACATGATGATTCTGTTATGGCAGCTAAGGATGTGTGGGAAGAGACTAAACAAAAGATAATACAAAAACTATGAAATTAGAAAATGTGTTTTACGGATATGGATAATAAGATGCAAGGGGTGGGAATGGTTGCAGTCCTTTTAGTTTTATACACAGGTCATGCGTATTTCTGTCAACCAGAGGAGAAGTTGTGGATATTAATTAATGAGTTGAAGGATTTTATCTGGGAGGGGGAACAGGGCAAGAGTCAAGTGGGATAAGCTGATCCTTCCAATAGACCAAGGTGGATTGAGATTGCCCAATTTGAAGGGGTATTTCCCAGCTACACAGTTAACACTCCTATACATAGCACAAGCAGAAAACTATAATTCAAACTGGAAAGGGATGATGATGATGAAACACGGGGGAAGCTTGAGAAACAAGGAGATACTGGGATTTTGGATGCAGGCCTTTAAGGAGAATTACCATAACCATAACCATTCAGAATATTATATTCATAAAGTAGCAGAAAGCATTCTGGGAACTGGGCTAGCATAGAGATTGAAAGGAGAGATTCTGCCACTGGGGATGAATGCAGTTGGGGGTGCAGAGAGTGGGTGGGGGGGGAGGTTTGCTGGAGGGGACTGGCAGGGGTGCCGAGGTATTGGGAGCAGGAAATTGGAGGGGGTCATGGAGTGGGAAGAGCCAAGAATTCATTTATATTGTTGGCTGGAACTTGTCTTTCCTATCGGGAGTGGTATTAAAGTGTAGGAAAGGAGAGAGAAATGGGAGGATCCTAGGCAAGAGACCAGCACTCGTAGAGTTTTTGTTCCAGTCTGGAATGGAAGAGACCAGCACTCGTAGAGTTTTTGTTCCAGTCTGGAATGGAAGAGACCAGCACTCGTAGAGTTTTTGTTCCAGTCTGGAATGGAAGAGACCAGCACTCGTAGAGTTTTTGTTCCAGTCTGGAATGGAAGAGACCAGCACTCGTAGAGGTTTTGTTCCAGTCTGGAATGGAAGAGACCAGCACTCGTAGAGTTTTTGTTCCAGTCTGGAATGGAAGCTACTGTTGAGAAAAGGGCATATAAAATATTGCATGGTGACTGTGGGAATCGGTCAGCAGAGGTTGGAGGGAATTGGAAAAAGAGACTGTGTAAGCAATTCATGAGGAAATGGTTGGGGGGTATAAGTGTGTGTGGCTCGCAGGTGTGCAGCAAGGTCTAGAGTGTTTGGTATCTTTGCTTGGATGTGTTTTCATCTGTACCCCAGTCTGACTCCAATTAAATTTTCCTCTGGTAGATTGCAAGTGTTTGGGTGTCATGAGGAAGAGGGAGGTGATTGCGGACATATTTTTATGCGTGTTTAATGAGTTGGCAGACTTTGGAAGTTCCCTGCAGACTACTCTTTTGGAGGTTCTGGATGAGCAAATTGGTGTGGGTGGGGAATTTTTTTTTTTTTGTTGAGTTCTTTTACAGAATCAGAGTTGCCTAAACATGGTGGGGCCTTGCTGATTTTGATTCTGGTGGCTGCCAAAGGGGATATTACTGGGGGGTGGAGATTAACGTTAAAACCAACTGTACTAGTGGCAGCTAATATAGTGACAGAATTAAGACAGCTGGGAATGGGATCTTTGGAGAAAGGTGCAAGCAGATTGCATCGAGAAAATGAGAATTGTAAGAGCAATATGTGGGGAGTGGTGTTTTTGGGAAGTGTCATAAGTGATAATTTAGTAATGATAAAAAAAAAAAAAAAACAGCATGACATGATATGGAGAAGTGTTACCTTGTCCAAAGTGCTCTAGTTCTTTGACTGAGTCACCACTGTGATGGAAAAGCAGAACCCTCTGGAGGTGGCACCACTGTGGTTGACAACGAGAACTCTCTGGAGATGTCACCACTGTAGTGGACAAGGATAACCCCCTAGTGGTGTCACCACTGTGGTGGACAAGGAGAACCCCCTGGTGGTGTCACCACTGCGGTGGACAAGGAGAACCCCTGCTTGTGTCACCACTGTGGTAGACAAGGAGAACCCCCCTGGTAGTCTCACCACTGTGGTAGACAAGGAGAGCTCTCTGGAGGTATCACCACCGTGGTAAACAAATAAAGCCCTCTGGAGGTGTCACACTGCCGTGGACAAGGAGAGCTCTATGAAAGTGTTACCACTGTGGTGGACAAGGAGAGCCCTATGGAGATGCCTCGACTGTGGTGGACAAGCAGAACCTTCTGTAAATGTCACCACTGTGGCGGACAAGGAAAGCCCTCTGGAGATGTCACCACTGTGGTGGACAAGGAGAACCCCCTGGTGGTGTCACCACTGTGGTGAAGAGGGAGAGTTTGCTGGAGGTGCCGTACCTGAAACTCATTAAGGCCCTTGTTACTGTATCTCACAAAACTTTGAAAACATAATGTGGCTTCAGCTAGAATAGTGAATATGATTGGAATCTGTCTCTGTGAAGGGAAGTAAAGGATAGTTTTCAATGGTAAAGGAGACTCATTAAGTACTGTACTGCCACAAGATATAGTAGTGAGGTCAGACATTTTATGCTCTTGTGACTAATATCCTGCTGAGTTTGTAGAGGAAATTAACTGTACATCAACGATATCAGTGTTGGCATATCAGATATGGATATGTTTGCTCTCCATATACCTGCCACCAGTCTGACTTGTGTCAGCTAGATTGCAGCTTGGATTTAACCTAAAAATTACAGGGTTATAAATTTTGGAAGATGACTCACTGGAAAGCATGCCATCATGGTGGGATTCTGTGCAGGATAGGAGGAAATGGTTTTTGAGTTAATAATTATCTGCAAGGTAAGTGTTATCTTGCTTTGTAAGCAGGAACACGGAATTATAGAATCGACTCCAGCGATACTGGGGTCATGCCTACAGTTTGTGTGAGAATGAGTAATTAGGGTGGTATAAGAAGTGCAGCAGATAGATATTAAAATGGTGAAGGGATTGCAAGAGCTGGGGGACAGGGAAACGTTTACAGTACTGGACACATTTACATTAGTAGTGAAAGAAATGAGACTAGAAGAAGGTGTAATCTGGATTGATGCACAGTCTGAGGCAAGTAGAAGGGTTGAATCTATAAATGTCAATTTGTGGGAGGGAGAGAAGTATGGCTTAGAAGTGGAAAGGAGAAGATGCAGAACACTACTGGGAAAACTATACTTCATGAAAAGGATGGTAGGTCCCTGGAAAGGTCCCATTTGTCTAGCAGTTGGCATAGAGGATTAAGGGTGTGAGCTGTTGTTCTTGTGGTACAGAGTTTGATCCCTCAGGCCTCTTTTGATTGCTGTGTGACCTTGAACAAGTCTCTTAACCAGAATTTGCTTCCAGGTTGCCCAGTGGGTCTGCCTGTTTATCAAAGGGTGTTATTATTATGTTATTATAAATTATGTATAACTAGAGACAGTGGTACAGACAAAGAAATTATTCAGAGTTGTTCAGGACAGAGTGTGGAATGGATGGGGCATGTGGTGGCAAGAGATAGGATACACAAGAACTACCTATCGGCTTGATACATCATGGATATAATTCATTAACATGGATTATGTTATGGTCTTGTCCACCTTTTGCCCAGTAGAAACAGAACTATCTGTAGAATACATCCTAAACTGCTCTACTAATCTTCTTCTGACTTTTCTCGGTTAGGGGTTGCCACAGCGGATCACCTGTCCGCTCATTATTGGCAATGGAGTTTTACGGTGTCAAGTTGCCAGCCCGGCACCCAACATTCCACAGAAGGCACACACATGCACGCACTCAAACCTAGGGCCAATTTAGAGTGTCCAATCCACCTACAGCATGTCTTTGGGAGGAAACCGGAGCACCCGGAGGAAACCCACGCGACCACAAGGAGGATATGCAGACTCCACACAGAAGGCACCCCAGCCGAGGATTGAACCAGAGAACCTCTTGCTGTGAGGTGACAATGCTAACCGCTGCACTACCGTGGCCACCCTATGTATACCATGCCTATAGTGTCTTAATTATGATTAAGCAGACTAAAGCCTTACATATTTGACAATGCAATGTCCTGTTACCAAAGGATGTATAAACCGTACTGGCATCTCTTGTATCCCTCTATTTCTCAAACTTTTTTTGAAGTACTGTAACCTCCATCTAATCAGTGTGTGTACTGTACATGCCCATCTACTAGCTCTGTGTCTTTCCCCATTCTTGTTAAGTTGAAAGCCTTTTGCATTGTCCATCTTTTCATTACACCCTGATCAGTTATTAAACCAAGACTTTGGTACTGTAAGTAGGTACTACACATTTCTACCAGTAAGGTTATTTTTTTTTTTTGTTTTATTTTATTTTGTTTTGTTTAAGCAAATAGACTAGATCATAAGGCTCCATTTTCAGTCATGACCTTGCTATAGAAAACAAATACATATGACTAAATATTTATACAGGGAATAAAAGGAATGTACTTATGATGATATAATACAAATGAAATAGACAGGAACAGTTTATGGCTACAAGAACAGTAAAAGACACGGTAGTATTTGTTTTGTTGCTTTTTACCACCACACAAGGTTCAAGTATCAGGTTGTGGCAAATGAAGAAATAACTCCCTAATCTCCATGAAGTTATGTAGACTGCAATATATCACTTCAGACTGACAGTATCTGTCTCCTTTATTGGTTATGTATTCCCTGACTTTGTTTATAGGTTAGTACTAAGCTAACTGCCCTTACAAGCCATTTTTAGCCTAGCCAATTATCCCTTGTGAGACTCAAACCCTGTACCTTGTGTTTGTAAGGCGAACACCTTAACCATTAGGCCACCCAGGTGCCATTTTTGTTTATTGATGTAGTGAGACAAAGAAAGGGGGAGGCTTCAGTGAGTGTTTTCATAGACAGGCATAAAGAAAAAAAAGGCAAAATGTAGACAAGTGAAGTGGTCTTTTAACTGTGTTCTGGCTAAAGAGGACCGTAACCAATATGCAAGAGTTTAAGGGATAAGAGAGCATGTTAAAAGGACAGGTTTAAGGGAGGCTGAAAGGCATCCCAAAACCTATTTTAACATAATTAGTTATCAGATTCTTTAGTTTGTAACATGATTAAAGTAGTTTATAACATGGTTAGTCTTGTATTTTATTTTTGCAGGTGTTCTGAAAAGGACAGGGTAGGCTAACCTGTCTCAGTATTATTACTGAGTGATGGAAGGACCAGTTTTTGGGTAGCACAGTGATTCAGTTGAACAATTTCTGCTTCATAGCCCCATGGTTTTAGGTTCGGTCCTGATCTCTGGTTACTGTTGCGGAGTATGTATGTTTTTTCCATGGCTGTGTGGCTGTACTCTGATTGCTCTGTTTTTCTTCAACTCATGAAATCAGGCTCAGTGGTGGTTAAACTAAATTCATTTAAAATGTAAATATATTGAATTTACTCCTGTCCTTTGACCCATGTCACAGCTGAAGAGCCTGGGAAGGTGCAGTCCATTTATCTGGTTAAAAAATTAATAAAATGTTGAATAAGCAAGTAGGTTTTAACACCGTTCCACGGAGTTAGGCCACCAGCCACTGCTCTGCTGTATTAATCTGAGCAATCCAAGGAATCTGCTGCATTCTGCTACCATAAGTACAATTTTATACTGTATTTTGCACTTTTAAACTGTATTTTTGCTATATTGCTGATTTTTTAAAACTGTTCTTGTGATTTGTTGCACTTTTTGTCTGCTGTAGCATAGACTAGATTTAGACCTGCTGAATCTGGTTCTGTTTGTTAAATTGAGCACTAAACCATCTTTTGTTGGAGAGGGGCCCCTGCACCCTTGTGGCATGAGAGTTCAGTTAGGGATCATCTGATTGATGGTTGCTGGTACAGGGCTCAGTTCTGAGCTTCTTTATTGGTTAAATTGTTTAATTCAGTTTGCTCACTGTTTTATCACAGCTCCACAGAGTTAGGCAACCAGCCACTACTCTGCTGGACTCATCTGTTTACACAGAGGGCAACTCCATGCACCATTGTGCACTACTGTGCAATGGGGGTAACCATTTGGTGGTTGTAGATGCCCATGATCTGTCTGAGAAGTCCTTAACTTGAGCATAGCTGCTCAGAGAGCATCTCAGCTGCACTTCTGCTCCTTAAACACTGCCAAAACCACCAAATCTACAATACTCTCATACCATTCAGAGAATCCCCACTAGTACAGACCCTTTATAGAGCACCCCATTAGTATACACCCTGTATAGAGCACCCAGTTATACCAAACCCTTCCATTTTCTCTCCCCACTTACGAAAACAGGAGTTAACCTAGCATTATGGATGGTCAGTTTCCCTCCATTTCTCCTACCAGCCTGATTAACATGGGTATCCTGAGGCAGTGTAGCAACTGGTTCATGTACACTGACAACCCACTACTCCTAAATCACCCAAGAACAATTTGTGAGAGCTGCATCTACACTAAGAATCTGGAATCCTTGCTGTCTCATGCACAGAACAGTAATACTGAACAGGTTGTCAGCTCACATACTACACCTCCAATGCAAACCATGCACTGAACACATAAACCATATGCGGAGGTACTCACCAGAAACCTGCCTAAACACCAGACCCCTTCCAAACACAAACATGCTACACCTAACACAACATCTACAGCACTCAATACACATAAAAACACAAGCACCAGTGTCTCAGCAAATAAGCCCCTATTTCAAGCACATCTAAAACAAATCTTTTAGTCATAGTTGACTGCATTGTGAAACACACAGATGTCCCACTTACCAGGCTGGACAAGGAGAAAGCTACGGTCAGCTGTCTAGCGGGTGTCAGGATCCGTCAGATCACAGATGCACTCAAGTCTCTCAACAACAAGTACCATTATGACTCCATCATAGTTCATGTTAGTATGAATGACTTGAGATATACCTCACTGGACTCTATGAAGACAGACATGATTGAGCTCTTTGAATATGTGTCCCAGGCAGGTATGACCCTAGCCTTGGGCAGCATTCTCCTGTCACCTAGGGTGATACCACAATATAAACAAAAATGATTGACTTCAATAGTTGGCTTAGTTTCTGATGTCATTCTAAGGGGATCCAGTTCCTGTCAGCCTGGGATGACATGGTTGATAGACAACACTGCTTTGCCAGAAATGGTCTTCACCTGTCACCTCTAGGCTTTTGGTTACTGGCTAAGGCACTTGCCTCCCCCATAGTGCCTTTTTTAGGCAGGGTTTCAAGAACAAAATTTCCGATGTGCAACTATCACTGACAAATAAATTAAAGTTTATGCTGCTAAACGCTATGAGTTTAAATCAGAAACTACACTCTCTGGAAGCACTCCTCTCCCTGGAGGATGTTGACATCTGTGCAGTAACAGAAACTAGGTTCAGGGCCGCAGAGAGTACCCCAGCCTTGCAAGGCTACAATGTCTTCCACACTTTCAGACCACAAAATGAATGTGTGACAACCAAAGGAGGAGGAATATCTATTTTCATTAAAGATAAATATGCTTCTAGACTGGTTAGACAGGAAAAACTCCACGGATTTACTCCAAGTTCAACTAACTGTAGGTAAGACCCCCCCCCCCCCTTCAAGTCACTGTTAGCTATAGGTCCCCTTCAATAACCTGTTAGCATGACCTGTAAAGAAACTGGCCAGCATGCCTATAACTTGGTGTGCTTTGGGTTCATTTCCACACAGGGAAAACATATCACTATGAACCTTCTAAGATACCCACTCTGCTTATTTGGCCTACTTGAGTCAAGTAAATCAAATTACAACCAAACACTCTAGTCATGGGCAATTTTAACTATCCCTCCATTGACTGGGAAACTTACAAAGGTTCCTTGACTTTAACACTAATGCCCTGGAACAAATAGTATGCACCCCCACAAGGGTCTCAAATATTCTCAACTTGATTGTCACCAACTCGTGTGACCATTGTACCACCACGAGTATAGGACCCTCACTGGTTAAATATGATCACAAATCAGTCATATTTGAAGTAGCTATAACACCTGAACCCCTCATAGGTAAAATCAGGTTAAAAAATTTCACCAAAGTCTTTAAGGGATGGCATAAATAATTTCCAAGCTTCTGTTCTCACAGATGGCATTGACAACTATACTAAAGTGTAGACAAATGCCTTGAACAAACATTTACACAAATGTATTGACACAGCTGTACCTGATAGTATCAGAACAAGATCCTCAAGAAAAAATAATCCTCCCTGGTGGACATCTAGCATTAATAAGTTATACAACAAGAGGAAGAAGTTGGTGTCTAAGAATAAAAAAGGGAGGTCCCAGCACTCTAAGAACACCCTTCTCTGCTTGAACAAACAAATAAGACAACTTGTAAAATCCTTTAAGGGCAACTTTGACAAAATTTAGCAATCATAGCTAAGGATAACCATAAGATATTCTTCAGCTATATCCATAAACTAAAAGGTAGGACTAAGATGTGTGCTGAACTAGCTGTGGATGGCATCACACACACTGATCATGTGAAAATAGCTAACTTATTAGCCGACAAGTTTGGCAAAAGTTCCACCCCTCCTGGCCCCTCCAAACATTCCACATAGCATTCCCTCTACATCTCCTCCACCTTGCATCTCCAAAGAGAAAGTCATTAATGTTATCTGCAAGGCCAAAAACAAAGCCTCTATGGGACCAGATGGCATCCCATGTTGCATTTTAAATTGTCTAAAGCATGAGTTAGCTACTTCATTAAGAATTTTCTTCAACCACTGCCTGAGTGCTGGTTTTGTCATTACTAAATGGAAAACAGCATCCGTCATCCCCCCATCATAAAAGGGGGTATAACAACAGACCATAAGCTTAACCAGCCTTATCTGTAAGGCCATGGAACTAATCATCATGGACCTTATAAATAAGGATATAGGTAATCTCCAAACCCTTGATCCGACACAGTTTGGTTTTGTCAAAGGCAGGTCGTGCCTGTTATACATGGTGGACTTCTTCGATAATGTCACCTGAGCCAGAGACGAAGGCAGATTTGTCCATATAGCCTGCCTTGACTTAGCCAAGGCCTTCAACACAATTCCACATTCGGGCATCATTGATAAACTCTCCCAGTTGAACATCAACCTTTATGTTGTCAAGTGAGTTGCTAACTAGCTCACTGTCAGATGACACTCAGTCAAAGTTGGGGACTTCACCTCAACCAGCAGACCTGTCACCAGCGAGGCTCCACAGAGGTCAGTGTTGGGCCCCCTGTTGTTTGGAATATACATCTCAGAAGCTCAGGCCAAAACAGAGGGGTTGTGGCTGACTAAGTTTGCTGATGACTGCAAATTAGGTGCAATAATTGAATCTCCAAACTATGTTAATATACTTATAGGTTCATAGGTTCATACTAGGCTATCTGCCCTAGGGCATTTATAAGCCTAGCCAGAGTGTGTTTGGCTTTCCCCACCCATTTTAAATTAATTTTGCTATGCCCTTTTTCGAGGTTAGTATACTGTGCCTCTGTCTAACAGTGACACAGAAGTGATACCCGGGGTAAACCTACGATCTCCCATCCACTCATCAAGATTCCTCTTGAAGAGAGTCAATGAGGGACTCTGTCTAACCTGGACTGGAATTTTATTCCAGAGTGAAGGGAGCCTCTCGGTTATGAATCTGTCCCTCCAGCATGTCCTATTTATTTCAGTGCTGATGTTCAAGTCTCTCGAGCATGTAGCTCGATGGGATTTGGATTTTCTGAGGTGCAGCATGTCCATTAATTCCAGGTTGGACATGGCTTTATACGTCAGGCACAGATCGCCTCTGAGCAGGCGGTATGCCACTGAGTAGAGCTGGAGTTTCTTTAACCGGGCAGCATATGGCATCTGTTTGAGCCCTTTCATCCTCTTGGTGAGATACTTTTGGGGTCTTTCCAGTCGCTGCAGGTGTCTGGTAAGGTGCATCCCAAAAGAGGCATTGTACTCAATTATGGGCCTGATGAGGGATGAGTAAAGAGGCACGATGACCTCCCCTGATCTAGATGTGAATCCCTTCATGATTAGTTGGGCTATATAAAATGCTTTTCTAACCACTTTGGCCACGTGGTTGTCAAATGAGAGATTGCTATCAACTTGGGTCCCCAGGTCCTTAATTACTTCTTCTGTACTTAATGGATTACCACCTATGTGGTAATTTGTGGGCACTTTGTTTTTGCCAAAGTGGATGACTATACACTTTTTGGCGTTTAGCTTGAGGCCATGGCTCTGGCACCAGTTGTCTGTTTCTATGAGGCCCTTTTGGAGGATGCTTGTGTCGGCTGGAGAGTCAATTATGGCGCCCAGTTTGCAGTCATCTGCGAACTTGGTCAGCCACAGTCCTTCCATGTTGGCCTGTACCTCTGAGAAATATATACCGAACAAGAGAGGTCCCAGGACTGAGCCTTGTGGGACGCCACTTGTAACTGGTTTGGAGTCTGACATGGCTCCAGCAATTCCAACCATGTTGGTTCTGTCCTTGAGCCAGTTTGCAACCCATCTAGTGACATAGGGGTTTATATTTAAGCTGGTGAGCTTATCTATAATGCCCGAGTGGGGTATTGTATCGAAGGCTTTTGTGAGGTCCAGGTAGGCTGTGTGGACCACCTTCCCCTCATCAATGGCCTTGGTGACTGTTTCAAAGAAATCAACCAGATTTAAGAGGCAGGATCTGCCCTTAACAAAGCCGAACTGGGTAGGATCCACTGTCTGTAGGTCCCCAATATCTTTATTTATGAGGTCCATGATGATCCTTTCCATAGCTTTGCAGACCAAGCTAATCAGGCTTATGGGGCAATAGTTTCCAGGATCCGTTGAGGCACCACCTTTGTGGAGAGGGACCACTGTTGCTGTACGCCACTCTTTGGGTACATATCCTGTAGTAAGGCTGAGACTGAACAGTAGTTTTATGTTTGGGTTTAGCTCTTCTTCAAGAGGGATTTACACAAACCAATGATATGTGCCAAAGTCATGGACTTAAACTCAATGATAAAAATGCATTATCATCCCCTTTGGTAAAAACAATTTCCCTGCAAACTATCATATAAATAATAATACCCTAAGTAACAACTCAGTAGTGAGAGACTTGAGAATGCAAGTTGACTGTAGCCTAAACTTTGGCCACACTGTGTCTGCTGTGGTAAGGAAGGCATTCTACGTTGCACACCTGATTAGCAAAGGCATTGCCTCAAGAGTGAAAGAGGTCATAACACCCCTGTACTCGACCCTCATCAGGCCAATAATTGAGTACAGTGCTCTGTTTGGTATGCACCTTACCAGACACCTGCAGCAACTTGAGTGATCTCAGGGATTTCTACCCGAGAAAATTCAGGGTCTCCAGCACGTCATACATTGACAGACTGAAGTCACTGTCACTGTACTAAGTAGCGTACAGACTACTTAGAGGAGACTTGTGCCTGGCCTACAGAGCAGTCTTGGATCCAAGCCTATTGGAAATGTTCCACATCCGCAAGTCAGCTGGGACAAGGGTCATCCCCACCAGGGACCTTAACCTGGCCTGCGACATAAATAGAGACAGATATGCCTCTCAGAGGTTGCACTCCTCTGGAATAGGCTACCAGTTGACATCAAACAAAGCCCCCCCTTTGATCCTGTTTAAGTGTATTCTGGATGACTGGATGGGAAACTGTTAATTGCTACAGAGATTTCACCTATAACCCTTGATATGGTCAGCCGTTGCTAACTAAGATCTTGAGTTTAGGCAAGATCCTTTATGTTGGGTTTCTCTAGTATTATATTGGGTACACACAGCTAGGCTTATAAAGACCTTCGGGTCAAAAGCCCAGTAACCACCTGTGAACCTGTAAGTAAATATGGAAATGAGTAAAGAAACAAAACTGAAATTGTTTTTTTGTAACTGGTATTCAGAGCTATCAGACCAAACCAGTTGTGGATGTTGTTTAACTCTCGGAGTAACTTTTACTAATGATAAGTAGTTGGTCAGCACACCAGACTGTATTGTCTACAGTGCATAAGAATGTGTGAATGTGAAAAATGCAGAAGGAAAATGTGTTAACTAGTAGTTAAAAAGCAGTGGTCCCAGGATGTAACCTTGTGGGCCATCAGTCTCAACTCCTACTTGTGGGAACCAGACTTTTTCAGGCTGGACTCTGAAATCCTAAGATAATTTTCAAAGTAGCGAAGTGAAATCTTCTTAAGCCCCTATAGCCACAACTCGTCTAGTAGTTTATTGCAATGACTTTAGTGAAGGCTTTGATGTAATCCATTAATGATTCTATGCCCTTTGTGGAATGAGTGTCGATGTTTGCAGAACCTATAGTTTTCCACCTGTATTTTTAATTATGTAAATTAAGCTTTTTTTCAGTTTATTTTATGGGGGATAGCAAGGTTCTTGGTCTGTTTTTTTCTTCTTCCTGTTAGGAAGACAAGTGTAAAAGGTTGCCATACCCTCTGCGAAAAAATCCAACATATAACAATAGATTTATTATGTGTATCAGAGAACAAGCATTGAAGTTGTTGCTGGCTGTTATGAATTCAAGGCAAACATTGGTATCAGGCCTGAGACATCTAATTATTTATTTATTATACATTCATTAGCTGGTTAGGTGGGCTGGGCCACGGACCATTTTCAGCCACAGTCAGATTCTAATCAGTCTTGATGGAGTTGCTACACATCCACAAGTCAGACAGCACGAGGATCACCTGATCTAGAGATCTAAACTTAGTGAGCGACTCAAATATAACATGCTGGAGAGACAGGTACATATCTCAGAGATTGCCCCTTCTATGGAATAACCTTCTTATTTGCATGAAGCAGAGCCCTTTCTTGGCCCTCTTCAACTGGGAACACTTCATAGCCACTCACCCCATCCCTGATCACTGTAATTGCAGTAAAAAAATAATAATACATTGATGCTTTGGACAATATTTTCTCTTGCCACTTCTGACAGATGTTGGTATATGTGCAACCCTGCCAATATAATAAACATACGTGCAAGAGAAAAAAAAATACTTGTATTTCCATTGCTTCCTTATGTATTGTATTTCCAACTCGGTCAGAAGAGTACAACATTTAGTTTTGTCAGTCAGTGGTGTGATCATCTTGTTGTACTTCCCCTCTACCAGTAAGATTATGAAATTGTTTCCCAAAGCATTTGGAAATTTGTCTTTGTCTGATGTAGACTGCTTTAGCATAATTGGGATGCAAAATTCTAGTCAAACTGATTTATTATGTAATCATTTGTGTATAATCCAAGCATGATTATTTGCTATAAAAGTGTTGTTGATATGTGTAACTAACCACATATCCAGTATTTCACTGACCCTCCATATAACTTTTGGGCAATGTTTTCCATGCCAAGGTAGTAGTTTTCCATTAAATATGCTGTGTCACAGTCTGTTTGGCTTGTGGATAAAGACTGGCTGTTTCATTTATTTCAGGGAATGGTTATGATTCTACGTTATGTTTAAAAGACTGCTATATGAGTATTTTGTCTGGTGCTTCTTTTGCTGAAAAATTAGTGTATTTAGTGAAGTGGAAGCTAAAAGTGGGGTGTGTAAATAGTAGCCTTTGAGTATGTACTAGAGTGTTAGTGAGTATTCATTTCTGCAGTGTATGCAATTTTGTGACAGGATTAGGCCTGCTTTGTTCTTTTACTGATTGTGATAGTGCAGCCTAACTTACAACTTCTTCTGTGTGCTAAAATGTCTTGTGAGTGCTGGCGTCTGTCATAATTAAACTTTTGTAATCATGGCTGCAGCCATATCTTCGGCAATATTGGTGGTGCTATGTTGTAAGATGCACTCTGGGTAGTAAACTAGTACACTGCTCAGTCTGAGTTATTGACTGATGAAGGATTCACAAACTCATTTGGAACTTGGTCTGTGATGTTTGAAGGTGTTTTGAATAAACTGCTTGCTACTGTTTTGGAGATAAGAAGAGAGACGCCTACAGCTGTCTTTTGACTTCTTTGGCTTTTAAAGCTCTGATGTGTTTTCTGTGTAGAAAACAAGGAGAAAGTTATTCACCTTCATCCATGTGCTGCATATCTCCATGGAAGCACAAAGGTAATTATTCAGCAGGTAAAATGTATTGCACAATCTGCTTTCATCAAGGCATGTAGTTCTACTTCTTTATTTGTTGTCCTGGTGTTATTTGCTGTGCTACTGGTGGGAGTATGTGTCTACTTCCTGCAGTAAGGTTGCATTTGCCATTAAGAGTATGGCTATTTTGTATGTAACATAATTTCTTAATGTCCTGGTAACTTTACTACACTGTATTATGTAGTGTTCTCTAAGAGTATACGATGTACAATGAAATTTATCAATTGTTGGGGCAGTGTATTATTTAGGGGAGTTTGGAATAAAGAGATTGGTACAGGCTGATCAATGAGTGCAATTTGACTGGATAGTAGTGTATTATTTAGGGGAGTTTGGAATAAAGAGATTGGTACAGGCTGATCAATGAGTGCAATCTAACTGGATAGTAGTAAATTGGGAGGAGGCACTGGAGAAGATGTGATGCAACAAGGCCAGCTGTAAAATTACTGTTCACCTAGAGGCAAACGGATGACATGGACTGTGTTAATTCCTTCCTATTAATCTAATTATAGTCTAAATGCTAGCTGGGAGAAACTTGAAACTCTGGTCATTTAAATACCACCTGCTGCACCTTCATCATTAGACATAACGGAGCACAAAAGGAAAGGATAAGTGCCTGTTAAATTATAAAACAAGATGGATGGGACCTTTGCACAGTCCTTGTATAGTGAGTTAAGTAGCTACTTATATGTAGTGCCAGGATTTACAGGAAAACAATATTATTAGTGCACAGCCAACAACTTTGCTAAGGTATTTTTGTTTATTTTATTTGTTAACTGGGCAACTGAAATGGTTTGAGGACTGTTCAGCTATTATCTAGGCTACATAGGCAGTGAAAATAAACATATCATCATCTTCTTTCAGCTGTTTCCGTTAGGGGTCACCACAGTGGATCATCTGTTTCCATTTCTTCCTGTCCTCTGCATCTTGCTCTTACACACCAACCACCTCCATGTCCTCTCTCACCACATCCGTAAACCTTATCTTACACCTTCCTTGTTTCCTGTTACCTGGTAGCTTCATCCTTAGCATCTTTTTCCCAGTATATACTCAGCATCCCTCCTCAGCAAATGTCTAAACCAATGTAATCTTGCCTCTCTGGCTTTTTCTCCAAATCTTCCAACCTGGGCTGACCCTCTAATATACTTATTCCTAATCCTGTCCACCCTCGTCACACCCATTGCAAATCTTACCATCTTTAACTCTGCCACATCCAGCTTATCTCCTGCCTTTTTGTCAGTGCCACTGTCTCCAACCCATATAACATAGCTGGTCTCACTACCCTGTTGTAGACCTTCCCTTTCACTCTTGCTGGTACTTGTCTGTCACAAATTACTCTTGACACTCTTCTCCACCCACTCCATCATGCCTGTACTCCCTTCTTCACCTCTCTTCCACACTCGCCATTACTCTAAACTATTGATCTCATGTATTTAAACTCATCCACCTTCGCCACCTGTACTCCTTGCATCCTCACCATTCCTCTATCCTCCCTTTCATTCACACACATATATTCTGTCATAGTCCTGCTGACCTTCATTCCTCTTCTCTCTGGAGCATATCTCCATCTCTCCAGGGTCTCTTCCACCTGTTCCCTACTCTCACTACAGATCACAATGTCATCTGCAAACATCATAGTCCACGGGAACTCCTGTCTGATCTCTTCTGTCAACCTGTCCATCACCACTGCAAATAAGAAAGGGCTCAGAGCTGATCCTTGATGTAATCCCACCTCCACCTTAAACACATCTGTCACTCCCACCGCAGACCTCAACTCTGTTACACTACCCTCGTACATATCCTGTACCACCCTTACATACTTCTCTGACACTACCGACTTCTTCATACAATACCACAACTCCTCTCTAGGCACCCTGTCATATGCTTTCTCTAAGTCTACAAAAACACAATGCAACTCCTTCTGACCGTCTCTGTACTTCTCCATCAACACTCTCAGAGCAAACATATACAAAGTATTTCCAAGAGTCATAAACAAAACAGCATTATTAACATATAGGGAAAACACAAATAGTCAAATGAAAGTTACAGCTTTGGAATAATACAAAACAGGAAAACTACATAGTCATGCAAATCAGTAGGAAATATTACAGCATTAACATAAAGTACCAAAATATCTCGTGCACGTTTCGTCAATAACAGGAAATCTGCTTACTTAATGTAGTTTTACTGGCATTTACCCAGTAGTGGGTTACAGTATTGAAAACATTCTTCTTCCATCAAATCTAGATTGCTGTAAGGCAGAATGAAGCTTATATAAATCATACACTGTGTTTACTTTTAGTTACTTGCCAAAAAAGAAACCAAGATGAAATTTAAATAAACAAAAACCTTTCTTCTTGAGAAATAACTAAAAATTTTTTTCTTAGGCAGTCAGTTGTAATATCTGATGTAGAATCCACCTATCAGACTTACACGGTTTAAACTCCAGAAAACACAGCCACTGGTAATACCAAGGTAGCTGAATACACTCTGAGTGACCAGGTTAACACTTGGGTAAACATCTGAGAAGCAGGTTCCATTACCTCTTTGCAGATGACGATTACACAGTATATAAATAAAAAAAAAAAAAGTTCTTTGAGCTGTTCTCATTCTGTTATGATCCCATGTGTTAAGAAAATAGTTTGTTTAAATAAAGTGTATTGTTCACATTCTGATGTATCATCATTTGCATTTAATTTAATTTTCAGTTATACACCTCTTATTAAGGTTGTGCATGAGTTTACAAAAACTTGACATAGTGTGACATTTGAACTTGTTTTAAGTTAACTCTTTTTTTGTTATTTCCTCACACTCATTGGAATGATATCATGGTAGGTATTATAGCAATAACCCACGCCTGGGTGTGGGTAATGCTGGATTTACCCACGGTTGGTGTGGTTTGGTCCCGAGGGACCAAACAAAGACAACCGTGGGTAAATCCAGCATTACCAGAAGTGGGTTATTGCTATTATACAATGACATTATTTAAGAAAATAAATAATTACTTTTCTTAAATAATGGCATTGTATATACTCTTGCTGCCCTTCCGCGGCTGTCTGGTGTTCATGGCAGTTCTGATGTACTGTGCATGCCTCGCGGTACATCAGAGCTGTGGGCAAAAGCAACGGAGAACGCAAGATCTCCGTTGCTTTTACTCTCGCTATGTTAAATGGGTTTAACATAGCGAGACAGGTTAAAAAGCAACGGAGATCGCAAGATCTCCGTTGCTACATTGTGTCGCTATGTTAAAGGAGTTTAACATAGCGAGACAGCTTTAAAAAAAGCAACGGAGATCTGCGTTGCTTTTTAAACCTGTGTCACTATGTTAAACTCTTTTAACATAGCGAGACAGTGTTTTATACTAACGGAAAAAGTCCGGGCGACCAGACCTTTTTCCGTTAGTATATTGAGGGATTTACAACGGGCACGCTGGTTGGGCTGGCCAATCAGCGTGCACGTTTTAGACGAGGCATTGTATAATGGGCAATAATTTATATATACCAGTAAAGCATTTTGGCTAATCAAAACAACTTAACATGTTTGCAAATACAGCTTATTACTTGCAGTGTGATTTCACTACTTCATCATATGTGTTAATTTTCAATGTAAAGTGATCCACCTGTGAGACTTGGTTGACAACTTGCCTTTCTAGGAAGTAAGAAACTACTTCTGATGCATTTAACATGGAAATGTAGTAGCCTTAATGTAGGCTGGGAGGCATTGTGGGTCCAGTTTTTTCATAATGCTGTAGCAGGGATTCTCAGTACTGACCGTCTGTGTCAACAAATTAAAATGCAAAAATAGACACATTTTGCATTAAAAATGGTAAACACCCAACCAAGTAAGACAAACTGAGAAATCACAAAGCAGGCCTTGTTTCTTGTAACACCAGCCTGCTTTGTGATCTTGCATTAAAATAGTATAATTTATTATTGTATGTGGTATGTAGGTTATGTCCAGCTCCAGACATTTATTACTTAAACTTGCTTTAGACAATTACCAGTACACTATAAATGTTTTCATGTTGTACTCATTCAGTCTTTGAAAAGGGGACATGCACAGTAACAGTTTGACGTACCCTGGTAAAATGAAGAAATTAGTTATTATTTGAGCCCCCAAACTTTGGTGCAATGAGGAAACACAGCTAGAGCTGTCCATTTCAATAGACGTGTGATGAAGTCATTGACAGTGGACCTTTAGGCTGTGACAGTGGTCAGTAAATGGGTTGTAATTCATTAGACAGCTTGTCTTATTGCTTTACATGCTAATTTTTGTTTCTTTTTTCCTGATGCAGTATGGGACATTCTCCATGTTATACCTACTTCATTGCAAAGAAAACAGTGACTCGTATTTGTTCATATGTTTTCATAATGCCATATGCTTCTTGATAATACCCCTTTTCTGTGATTATCCAGTTTGCTAAATGTGAGGAAAAATTATTCTTCCCTGCTTAGTTATCAGCATGCACCGAATACTTGTTTGTTTTGAATATTATATTTTCTTTTCCAAGTTTTCATGTGTAGATTCCCCTGGGTTGGCATAACTACAGTCCTCACCCATTCCCTTCCTATGTGGTGTACTTGTCTGGTGAGTGGAATCCAGATTAGAGAGAATCACTCTTAATTAGAAACAGACACTGTTAAATATTTTCTGGCAAATGGCATCACACAGGGAAGGGTTAGATGTCATTCCCAGCTGCTAATGCTTGCCCTATAACAGCAGCACTTTTCTCACTTTGACCTAGTCACTTCATCTAGTCCTCACATATGGTGTTACTGAGAAAGTCCATTGTTTCTCCAAACATACAACTTTTATTTCTGCTGTCACCAGAGGCTATTTGCAGTAATCATTGCTATGGTTTGTACATGCCTGCAGAACCTCTCTGGAATCTTCCTAACACTTTCGGTTCCGAATGTGCATGCTGGCTCATCTATGGCTGACTCATATGATCTGTATTTCAATTCATTAAACATTTGTTTGCCTTGCGATATAGTTCCACTGAGATCACACCTTTTTTTCTGTTTATACTGCACTCCTCTTTTCTATATTTTGCATCTGTCCACCAGCAGAACTTTCCAGCATTTATGGCCATCTTCTGTACAATGAGTGAAAACACTTTCATACTTTGTCGTAATGGTAACAGTAGCTGCTCTGTACCTCATATCTTGTAGCCAAAAATGACTTGATTCCATTGCATGTGGGATTTGCATATTGCTGGATACAAACTCTATGTAGAAACATCAAAGCAGAGTTAGGCAGCAACGTAGAGGAAAGTTTAGCAAATTCTGCTCCCCTTAAGAATCTGCTAGTCAGTATTGTCAGCTTTTTTTTTTACTCTGAATTATCATTTTTCATTCAACTCAAGAAGATATTGTACATGTAGCTTTTTAAAAATGGGCTATATCTTGAGTAGTTTTCTACGGTTGTTCTGAGGCATTTTATTTTTTTTTAATCTTTTAAGAAGTTTTTTTTTTTGTATTACTGCTGTAATGTAGTTAGGGTAGGTTAGTACTATTTAGGTTTGTTGTTCTGTTCTCTATTTTACTTGGTATAAAGTCATTTAATGTGTTTTTTTTTTTTTTTGCTTTGTTTTCTGTCAGACTTGCCTGTAATCCAGTTGTCCATTTAGCTATTTACAGTCAGAATTTTGTTTGACTTTTTTATTTTTCAATATTTTTTTAATTTTTTTTTTCATTTTAGAGTAAGTTTCATTTGTAGGCTCAAATTAAGTAGTTGTACTTGTTATGTGGGGGGGGGGGTAATATTTTTTCTTATGCAGTGGGGGTAGTTTCTTTTTTGTTTTTTAATGGTATAGGTCCTGCAAGTGAGTAGGGGTTGTTGTTAGTGGTGTTGTTAACTCTCAATGAATTAAGGATAAATCTCAACAGAATTGGGGACATAATTAAGAAATACTCAGGGACAGTTAAGGGCACCTTTAAACAATTAGTACTGTTAACCTGAGATGTTGACAGAATAAGAGAATGCAAATTAATACACATTTTGTGAAGAAATAAGTTTATAATTCTAATTATTGTCAATATTAAGTGTAATTCACTACCTTTTCTCCAAAACTCACCAAGTTTAGGAAGGATTAAGAGGATGAGAGCTAAAATTTGAGTCAAAATCAGGGACAACCGTGAAAATTCGGGATAGATGAGAGGTTGCTGCACATAGATAGAATGGTGATAAATTGTTGATGCTCACGGAGTGCATAGATATGGATACATTTTGCTTAACATGTTTATTTTGTGTGCATAGTGTGTGACGTTGCATTTTTTATTATGCTTTGGGTTTGAGCAGTTGTTTTAGGTAGGTTGGGATATTCTGGTGTTATATGTGTTTCTCTGTTTTGCATGTGCAACATATGAACTGTTTACGTTTTTTCCCAAGTAGCTTAAGGATTTGATAAGAATGATTATATACCAGGGATGCAGATTAAAAAAAAGATTCACTAAGGATGGCACAGGGGTGTAGTTAAAATAGAAAATAGCTATTTTATGTTTTGTGGATCCACTGTGTCTCAGAAATCACTTATTGTTCGTAGAGCAAAAGCAGTTATTGTCTGATACTGCTAGGAGCTATTTTGAGGATTCTTCTGTTCCCATTGCTGTGTGACCATGGCAGATTGGTGCATGTGTGTGTGTGTGTGTGTGTGTGTGTGTGTGTGTGTGTGTGTGTGTGTGTATGTAGGTCTTATCTTTCTGCAAAATAGTAAAAAAAAGGGGGTTTGATATTTGCCTTGGTGTGAGGCATTGATGAATTCCATCCATTTGTGATTGCTTAAGTATGCTCCGAGTGATCACACTCTGATCTTAGATAGCAGAAGCACAGAAAATACCTACACAGTGAACCAGATCCATGTTTTTATCTGTCCCCTTTTGCTGTGCATTCCATTGGGATAAATATATGTAAAAGTTGGTAGCCTTCTGTTGAACTATGGCTTACAACATGTTTCATGACTAGTAGAAAATGTGTTCTCCACTTCTACACTATAAGCCACCTAACTACCTTTCCCATGCATGACCCCGTCCCTGTCGCTAAACCCTAACCCTTACATTAACTTACCAAAGCCCTTTCCCTTGGTCTGAAAGTATTGGTTAATGACTGCAATTGGAAAAGGGATCTGTTTTTCTCTTCTTATCATGTTAACATTCAATTTTTTTTAGTTTGTTTTTCAGTTTATTTTTATTGGTCAGTTGTGTCATTCGACTGTTTGGCATGTAATCATACTAATACACCCACCCACACACACACACACATGTGTATATATATATATCTATATATATATATTTATATATATATATATATATATATATATATATATATATATATATAAAATTGCATGGACCCTGAGACGAGACCCCACTGTGCATCATTTTACACATGTGACATTGTGGTGCGCACCTCTTTGGAATGTTCAAAGGTAACTAACTGTGTACTGCAGGGCTCAGTGCTGAGACCACTCCTTTTAAGCATCTGTTTCTCCAATCTCCAGACCAGGAAACAGGACCAGTGGTTAAATAAGTTAGCTGATTACTGTAAACTGAGCATTATTGTTAAGTCTTCCTCTGATACCCATTCATTACAGCAGGAAATGACCCTCATAAATACGTGCTGTAAGGTCTAAGATTAAATGTAAAAAAGTGTAGTGTTGCTTCATTTGGCAAACAACTTTCTCCTTCAATGTACAGTATAGACAGTACCCACAGCTCTCTCCTTCAATGTTTGGTATAGACAGTACCCACAACTCTCTTCTTCAGTGTACTGCATAGACAGTATCCACAACTCTCTTCTTCAGTGTATGGTATAGACAGTACCCACGACTGTCTCCTTCGGTGTATGGTATAGACAGTACCCACAACTCTCTCCTTCAGTATATGGTGTAGACAGTACCCACAACTCTCTTCTTCAGTGTACTGTATAGACAGTACCCACAACTCTCTTCTTCAGTGTACTGTATAGACAGTACCCACAACTCTCTTCTTCAGTGTACGGTATAGACAGTACCCACGACTGTCTCCTTCGGTGTATGGTATAGACAGTACCCACAACTCTCTCCTTCAGTATATGGTGTAGACAGTACCCACAACTCTCTTCTTCAGTGTACTGTATAGACAGTACCCACAACTCTCTTCTTCAGTGTACTGTATAGACAGTACCCACAACTCTCTTCTTCAGTGTACGGTATAGACAGTACCCACAACTCTTTTCTTCAGTGTAGACAGTACCCATAACCCTCTCCTTCAGTGTACAGTATTGGCAGTACCCCAACAATTTTGGGACATGGGTCAATAATTCACTTTCTCTCTCACCCACCATGTGCCAACAGTAGTCAGAAAGTACTTTTCTTTAGCCACTGCTGTGGTGCAGAGGGATAAAGTCCTGACCACACCTCAGGTGACCTGGGTTTAAGTAGCATCTCAGTCTGAGGCACTGGCAGGGGAGGATGAGCATACTTGTCCTAGTAGGGGAGGAGGAAGGGGCACATGCACAGAACACACAATGTTGTTAGATTTCCTTGGCAGAAACCATGGAAACAGCTTTAATGTGCCTCCTGAGAGTGAGCTGGGTGGCTTGCCAATGTCAACCTTTTGCAGAAGTGAGGGGTGGTTCAGTGCAGTCCACCCACTACATGTTCCACCCACAGAGCATGGGAGGAGCAGGAACATTAAGTGAAAATACTCCTAGCGGTGTTACGACAAAGTCCTGAGATGCCTTGATCTCCTCCTTGTCCTAAATCTTTAACAGAGAAAGTGCAGGGCAGGACAAGAAGGGTAGGTAGACCCCAGGAATGAAGACATGCATTGCATCCACTAATAGAAAGGTGTGAGAGGAAAAAAACATGATTAATAAAAAAAAAAAGAAAAAGAAAATCTTTCTTTTTGGCAGAAAAAAGTCATATCATCCATGTCAAAATAAGTTATCATCTCACTGTATCCAGCCCCAGTTAGACTAATTATCGAGAACAGTGTCATCTTTGGATTGTAATTTTGTAACGGGAAGGACCCCAGAGGTTTGTAACGAAGATTGTTGGCCTAAAGTCCCTGAGTTGCCAGGAAAAGCATGAAGGTTTATTCCTTTACTCAGTTTTCTTATAAGTTTGTGCAGTGTGTTGTATGCTTTGCATTTGGTACCATTAGGGACCCCTTCCCCCTTAATCTTCTGTATCTTCGCAGATCAAATACCAGAACTAATGCCAGAACTGCAGACTTATATCTCCATCAACACATAAAATCTGCTGCAGAGAAAAATTTATTGAGCAGTGCATACTACACATCTGGAACGAATTCCACTGCAAGTTAAATAAAATGCCACCCCTAGCATCCTTCAGATTAAATGTGGATGATTGGACAGATGTCCATATATTTCCCCATCTGATCTCCTTTACATTTCTTGAGAAGGAGGTACAGTACAGAGGCGGGTACTTGCCAGTCGTATATGTTCTTATGACTTAGTTGCCTTGTGATTCCTACAAGCCTATAACTAAATACTCCTAAATCTGTAACTAAAATCTGAAACACGTTACCTGTTATAAAAAGAAACCCACCACGCCCCTGGCAGTTCAGAACTCACATGACTACATATTGTCATATTGGGTGTAAATGTAATGTTTGGATATTTGCAGCTGCAAAGCAATTTCTCCTAAGTAAAGTTCTAGCCATATCTTTCCTGTTCATGGTAACACAACTGGTTATACAGTACTTGACTATACCATGCTTAAACATTGCTAAATCCTGATATTTCACACTGTCATTCTGAGATGATGTTTTTATTGTTGTTGTTGTTATTATTATTTTGTTAACCAGATAAACCTAGTAGGCACAAGACTGTTTTCAGGGGCAACCTGGGAGTACTATCTGATTAAGTGACTTGCTCACACTTGTTCACATTAAGCAAATGGAAACCAGAGTGAGTTTATATTTTGTTTCTTTTGTAATCTGTAATAATCCATAGGTGAAAAGGGACCTTTATACCTAGTGTGTCAACTTTAAATATATAAATAAATATTTATATAATTTTTAGCACTTGTTCAGATTTTTTTGCATCATATTTTTGGTCTGTTCCTTTTACAATTTGTGGTTTTCTGACAAATCACTGAGGATTGAAGTCACTAAATAATGGCTGCCATTTGAATTTTGGGCATCTTATCCTTCAAAAATACATGCTAATATAAAATCAGTAGCTCTAGAAACTTTGACGTATGCAAGAGCAATAACTAAAATCTGTCCCAGATTTGGGGTCTTTGTCTTACCATTATTTGTGGCTTTTCCAAATTTCTTGCACTAAGAGGTTGAGAGGTGTGGTCACAGGATGTTCCAGAGAAAGACTCAACTTAAAAGTACACAGCTTTTTATAGAAACCTGAATGAACATCTTGTGTATATTTAATTAGTTAAATTGAACTGAAGCTAAGTAAAGACACTTCAGACTAAAATCTTGTGGCTAAGAGAAGAAAACCAGCTGTTTAATAAGTACACATCCAAATCTGGTAAAACTGGTCGCTGCATCTTACAGGCGAGATAAGTTGTTAAACAGAGAAAATGTGTAAATAGTATTACATTTCAAATACACACTCAGACAGATGCATACACATAAATACACAAACACATACAGTTTGCTTTCATATGTACTTATTTCATGAAACGTTGCAAGTCCGAAAAATATTGCAGCACAGATACACATACACACACACACACACACACACACACACACACACACACACACACACACACACACACACACACACACACACACACTATGCATATTTGGTAACATATGTACCTACAGTACATCATGGCATGACACAGTGTTCAAAAAGTAAACCCTTATTCAGAATATAAAGTTACATTTTTATTTTTAACAGCACTTACATTGCAGGTGTTGTTATCTCAGTTCTAGAGGCAATGACCAAGTTTGGATGCTGAGAGGACTTTGTTTTCCTGTATTGTTTTTTGTTTTAAAATTTTAAGAACTATGGCTTTAAAATGACAAATGATTTCTCACCTTCAAGATGCATTGTTTGTTAGTAAATTAATTGTTGTAATAAAATATTTTATCTAATACACTTAAAGCAGAAACAACACATCCCATCTGGAAGTGAGATACCATGCCTCCTAGTAGTATGGCTTTTAATTTACAACCAAAAACAGAAGCTCACAAATATAGTTCCCTGATGTGTAAAGTGCTTGGAAATCAAACAAATTCAATAACTCTATCCAGCCCAACAGTATACATCACAGCTCTCAAATGCAGTGCACTTGGTTTTATTTTTGGTCTGTAGTTTCATAGATAAATCAATGTTAAAGATGGTGATACAGGCCTTGTGCTGAAACCAGTTTGTCTGTGACACTGTAGACCAAATATAAGTCAATTGCACTGTATTTGTGTGCTGTGGTGTATACTGTTGTGTTTGGTACTTTTCACTCAGACCTCCAACAACATGTACAAAGTAACAGGCCATATGTAGCCAGTCAGTGATCTGCTTCTGTATGAACTAAATAATAACATTATTTAAACAGAGTAGCAGATCTCACTGCTTACTGATCAACAATCAAATAAGACACCAGACTATGCGACAGATCACCAGTGATAACCACTATTCCTATTTTCAGGGACATTTTTTCACATGCTGATATATATCACAAATCAGGGAAACAGATATATCTGAGGGCAGTGACGGTAGTATGCACCACCCACAGCCATTTTGGTGATGCAGACATTTTTTCTTTTTCAAATTAGTGTCATCAAGGTTGGGTGTGCTTCTGTATAACAGCAAATGTCTATATTACTATGGACATTAATTGTTTTGCTTTGATCTCAGACATTGATATGGAATAAGGATGTGTTAAAAAAAGTTTTGGGGGGGCAGGAAGTGGCAGATTGTGTGAATCATTACTTGAGTCATTACTTGATTACTGTTAATGATCATCTGAATGGCTTTCCAAAGAGGAAATTGCATGTGTGAGAGATCAACACATTGAATAGTGATTGTAGTCATTGACCCACAGGACAAATAGTCAGAACAGGTAAATTGTAGCACAAGATGTTGGGATGCAGTCTTTCTGTGAAAACAAAAGCTGAGAGGGGAAGTCCAAGTATATGGAAATTGTATGATGAAATAGATTACTGTGACCATTTACTATTCTGTTGTAATCCCAGTCAAACATCTAAGTTGACTCATTTGAGTAAAAAAAAACATCTAAGTTGAAAATGTCAGAGGATGAAGTCTGGGAGGAAAGAAAGTAACTCACATTCACATGATCTCTACTAAACAATGTTTGATATAACTTTTTATGGAGGGGTAGTTTGTGCCTGACAGCAGCAAGTTGAAATACTTTGTTGTGGCCATTATTTATTTCACTTTCATTTTAGTCATACATCAAAGGTGTACCCTTGAAGTGTCTATCTTTGGACTGAGGTATAATGTCCAGGAAAGCAGAAGATGATTGTCTGATTGCTGTTAAAGGATCTTTTTTTCTGTATGCTTTTTACCTCTGTATCTGCTGCCCATTGGTCATCATCTTATAAGTCTTAGCCTGTTTATTTCCAGCCACTGACACTGTGACCAGTTAGCAACTGAATGCATACCACCTCCACAAATTCCTATTTCTCATACACAAAATACAAATATTAGTATTCTTAATAAATTCAGCCTAAAACATGTTGACCCTGTTTCAGAAGATAACATCGCATTTATAGCAGATCTTAGCTCATTCATCTTATTCAAGAGCGTCCTCCCTAAAATCAAGTAACCACCAAGATCTTCTCATTACAAACATTCCCACAAACATCTTCCCCATGATCATTCATCCATCCTTGCTTCTTTAATGATGACCATCCAATTACTTTCAAACTAAATAACACAGTTGTTAAATGTCACCAAACAGTAATTTATTTTAGGCTGAAATATTACCTTTCCCTTAATTGGTCAACAATCCTTACCTTGGAAAACACTAACTAGTTAGAAGTTTGATAAAACAAATGAACACAGTTTAACTGGGACTGTCCATAGCCATTCATGTGATACAACAGAAGTAAGTAGGAGATATTACTGTGCAGCTCAATTAATAACAGATAAAATCTTACCACCAAAACACAGGGCAGTAAAGGAAAAGAAGGGGAGAAATCAAATACCATCATGGAAGTGTCAAATAGAGAAAAGTATAAAGCAATCAAGACAAGAAGTGCCATTGTTGGAAGAGTATAGAAGAGGAAATAGATCAACAAAAATGCTTAGAAAGATAGACGTGATAAAAGCAGTACACAGTATCAGAACACATCAGGATATGTCGAGCACTATTGCAAATAATTTTATTAAAGATATCAGCACAGGCAGAAAAACTTAGAAGATATGCAGATAAATATACAGGAAAAGTAGAAAATAAGCAATTTATTGATGACCTAAAAAAGTTTTATAGAGAATTGGGAAGCAAGGCAAAAGGAATTGAAACACCACCAAAAAACAAGAAATATATACATTTTGGAGAAGTATCTATGAAGATCCTGTGAAACATAACAAAGATGCTAAATGGATAGAAGAAGTAAAAGAAAGAATAAGAAGTTCAAATGTACAGGATATGAAATGTGATGAAGTAACGGCCAGAGAGATTGAAACAAAGTTAAGAAAAGCTCCTATTTGGAAAACCCCAGCCCCAGATGCAGTACCTAATGTCTATCAAAAATTATTAACATCTTTACATGAAGACTTACCATAAGTAAGAACTATTTATATGTGCACCCTGAACAGACACCAGCCTGGTTAACAACAGGAAAAAAAGTACTCCTACTTAAGAGTGAACCTGCAAGATATCCTAAAAACTATAGACCAGTAACTTGCCTTCTTTTCCTTATTTCTCCCTTTGTGGCTGCATACCCCAAGTTCTCCTCTTACCTTATTCTATGTCAACCCACTTACCTGTACACCTCTGCTCATATCCTGTTGCCTTTTGCCTTTGTTACCTATGGATTTTCCCACCACATCCTCTCTGCAGGTCTCTCTTGCCCTCTCCTGTCCATTTCCCGTCAACGTGACTATCCAGTCCACTAACTTGCTTGTCTTACCCACATATTTTACCATAAAGCTCTCCTACTCTTCTGCAGACCCCATCCTTTGCCTTCCCACAATACACCAAAGCAAAAAAAGCTTCTCCACAGCCTGAGCTCCTCACAGATATCTCACCTGCTCTTCTTGTTCAGCATCTTTAGCTATATCCTCACCTGCTCTTCTTGTTCAGCATCTTTAGCTATATCCGCACCTGGTGTTCTTGTTCAGCATCTTCAGCTATATCTGCACCTGGTGTTCTTGTTCAGCATCTTTAGCTATAGCCGCACCTGCTGTTCTTGTTCAGCATCTTTAGCTATATCCGCACCTGCTCTTCTTGTTCAGCATCTGTAGCTATATCTGCACCTGCTCTTCTTGTTCAGCATCTTTAGCTATATCTGCACCTGCTCTTCTTGTTCAGCATCTTTAGCTATAGCCGCACCTGCTCTTCTTTTTCAGCATCTTTAGCTATATCCGCACCTGCTCTTCTTGTTCAGCATCTGTAGCTATATCCGCACCTGCTTTACTTGTTCAGCATCTTTAGCTATATCTGCACCTGCTCTTCTTGTTCAGCATCTTTAGCTATAGCCGCACCTGCTCTTCTTTTTCAGTATCTTTAGCTATATCCGCACCTGCTCTTCTTGTTCAGCATCTGTAGCTATATCTGCACCTGCTCTTCTTGTTCAGCATCTTTAGCTATATCTGCACCTGCTCTTCTTGTTCAGCATCTGTAGCTATATCCGCACTTGGTCTTCTTGTTCAGCATCTTTAGCTATATCCGCACATGCTCTTCTTGTTCAGCATCTTTAACTATATCCACACCTGGTCTTCTTGTTCAGCATCTTTAGCTATATCCGCACATACTCTTCTTGTTCAGCATCTTTAGCTATATACGCACCGTCTAAGGCAATACACAGTTGTTTGCAGATCTCATTGTAGATGGAGCCACATATACTAAGCCAGATGATATAGCAAACCTGCTGGCTGACAGATTCATCTCCAACTTTACCCTTTTCTCCCTCTCAACCTTCCCTCAGGAAATACCATCAAATATAACTCCCCCTGCTATCACTAGGGAGCAGGTCCTTAATGGTCTCGCTAAGGCCAAGGACACTGCAATAAAGGGCCCAGACAATATCCCAGGATGCCTTTGTAGATAGCATGAAACATGACATATCAGGCCCTATCGTATTGCTGTTTAGCTGTAGCCTTCAAACAGGCTTTGTGCCTCATGAATGGAGAAGAGTAACAGCCATCCCTCTGCGCAGAGTTGGACCAGCTACCGACTCTGGAAACTACAGACCCATAAGTCTCACTAGGCTTATACACAAAGCCATGGAAAGAATTATCAGAGAAATTATCAATAATGATATTGTAAACCTCCAAACACTGACCCAACCCAGTTTGGTTTTATCAAGGTCAGATCATGCCTACTCAACCTGGTGGACTTCTTTAAGGTCACCAAAGCAATGGATGAGGGCAAAATGGTTCACACTGATGATCTTGACCTCGCCGAGGCATTTGACAACAATACCTTACTCAGGCATTGTTGACAAACTCAGGAGGTTTGGTACAAACTCATATGTCACCCAGTGGATAGCCCACTGGCTCACAGACAGGACCTCGGAAGTTAAAATTGGGGAGTCCACCTCCACAAACAGGCCAGTCACAAGTGGAGTCCCTCAGGAATCAGTCCTTGGACCACTCTTTTTTAGCTGTTACTTCTCTGAAGTCAAGGCCAATGTCAGTGGTCTCTGGCAAACCAAATTTGCAGATGATTGCAAATTAAGAGCTGTAATTGAATCCCACAGGGACACAAATGTTCTCCAGGAAGGACTGACACAGACAAACAACTGGTGTCAGTGCCCCGGACTAAAATTGAATGCCAAGAAATGAGTAATAGTATAACTATCATATTGACAACACACCCCTTAGAGTTGACCCAGTAGTCAGGGACTTGGGGACAGATGTAGACAGTAATCTAGCCTTTGACCATCACGTGTCTACAGTAGTGAAGAAATCATTCTATGTTGCATAACTTATAAACAAAGGTATGGCATCTAGGTCCAAGGACGTAATTGTTCCACTGTATTCGGCATTCATCATACCTTTCGCTAAGTACAGTGCCCCCTTTGGTATGTACATCACCAGGCATATCCAATGAATGGAATGGAAATAAAGCGAGGTTCTTCAGTAAAAGAATACAGGACAGAAGTAAAATGCCTTATGCAGACTGCCTGAGGGCCCTATCCCTCTATTCTGTCTCATACAGGTTGTTGAGGGAAGATCTATGCCTGGCATACAGGGCATTTCAAACCCCACTCTGATGGATCTCCTGCACATCAGCAAAACAAACAGCACCAAAATTGCCCATTCTAAAGACTTAAACCTTACCTGTGATATAAATAAGACCTGCTGGAGAGACAGGTATGTATCCCAGAGACTACCCTGTCTATGGCAAAGGCTCCCCATTCATGTGAAGCAGAGTTCCTCCCTAACCCAATTCAAGTGCAACTTGGACTATTGGATGGGGAGCAGGAAATTCATCCCTGGTTTGGAACCTATGTCTCTAATGGACACAGGCAGCCTGTAAATGGTTCATCTCCCAGGTATACCTCACAAACTCTTACAGCAAGAATTCTGGACAAAGCCACAAATAATGGGGGGACAAAAGCCCAAAAACAGGAACACTTTTTAAATATTGCTCTTACAAACTTAGAAAGTTGAATTTTCTGAAGGGTATGAAGTTTGAAAATAAAATGTCTGCCATTATTTTCTGACTTCAGTCCTCACTGATTTGCCAGAAATCTACAATTTTATGAGGAACGGACCAAAAATATCAGTCAAAAATCTGGATATTCTGCAAGAATCTGGACAGCTGATAGCTATGCTCCTAGGCCCCTGCTTGTAAATGTTTCATCTCCCAAGCCCCTACTTACACTTATCAAGGGTACAAGAACTTGTCAGAGATTTACTATGCATGGCTAGGCTTACAAAGTCCCTTGTTGTTAGCCTAGTAAACACCTCTGTACCTATGAACCCATCTGCTGCTTCCTTCATGTTGCATTTTTAGATGCAAACTTTTATTTTATTTTTCTTGTTTTTGTTTGTGTAAATATATATTTTGTACTAAATTAAGCATTTCAAGCTTTCGGGTATAGATATCAACTGCTATGGGTCACATAATACTGCTCAAATTAAGCTGTGCTCTGCCTTGATTTGCTGATTTCCTGATGAGAGATCCCTTTATAGATACATATAATAATAAGTAAAGGAACCAAGTCTGTACAACTATTCCTTATTTTGATGTGTATGAAATCTAGTACCTGAATAACTATTCTAAATAAGAAGGAAGTCCAATTATTTTTGTCATTTTGCTATGATTTTTAAAAATCAATACTGTGATTCTTAATGCTCAGAGACTGAGAGTTTTAGTTTCAGGTTTTACATTATTTCCTCAAAGCAAGTGCCAGACAGATGGCAACTTGAAAGGTGTTTAAGGTCAGAGGTATTTCATGATGCTTTCGTCTAGTGTAGTATAAATTACAGTTATCCCAATGAGCATATGTTATGTAAGTTAATATTAATGTTTGTACAAGAATTCTGTTGATTGTTATATGCACCAATTGCCAAGACTAAAGATATCTGTCCATATGTATAGATTTTACTGTATGTATTGGTTATGCAGCATCTCTAATTCACACCAATATGCTGGCATAATATGCAGCTTTAATGAAATTGATAAGAGGTGGGCATGCTGCGTTTGCTTGAGACTCTCTGATGAAAGAGTGACTGCATCTTAAAGATTGCATTTTGTTTTATATATTGCCAAGTTCAGTCGAAGAGCTGAGTTTCTATTGTGGCCTGCAAGTCATGTATCTGTTAAGAAAGAGAGGTCTTTGTTTTGCTGGATTGTATGCTTTAGATGTTTTGGTTGGTTACTGAAATAGCCACTTATAAGTCCAGCTACCCTGCTGGTGGTTTTCATACAAGTTCTCAGTACACATAGATGAGGAATAATTGTTCTGAAGTAGAAAGAATAATCTTACTTGTGTGAGGCATAGACATTCATATGAAGTTGTGATAATTAATAGTAGACAATGGGTGCTGATCCATGAGGCATCCAACTACCAGATGGTAACCCCCTGGAGGTGGTAGTAAATGCCTGTTTGATATGCTGGTCATATGTTTAGAACACTAAACTGACAGTCAGATGTTTGCCAAAAGGAAAAGAATGGTTTCATGTCTTTTAATTCACAAAATCTCTAAAGGTTTAAATTGCAACCTCTATCCATCTTATGCCAACAGTCTTCCAAAAGTGAAGAAGTGTATGCTCACTTTATGTGTAAGTGACTGTCTTCATTCTGAAGCATAAAAAATGCTTTTAGTGTTTTCACAGCAAAGGGGAAAGCGGGTACTCTGTGCTAAAGCACAAATCTAGCGGAGGTGGTGACCATCGACAGTTTTGTAATTATGTAATAAACAACATCCATTGTCATCAGTGTGAGAGGGGTTATGCCTCTTGGGAGGAAAAAAAAAGAACTTGTGGACCTGTTTGTTGAAAACAAACATGCAGCTATCACTTCTATTCAAAGTAATAGTTTGTCAATGCTGAAATGAGTTAATCCAACCACAAGCCCTTTCTTTAAAAAATTTACATCCTGTCTGTCGACGAAGAAGCCCCTTTACCACAGGACTGTTCAGCTATACAATTGCTGTTCATTGTGAGATTTGGTGACTCTGGGGGTTGAAATTAGGAAAATAGAGTAGCTCCAGCACCTTGCATAAGCTGTGAGGGGGCTGTAGCATTTTCTCCAGTACTGTTTCACTTGTATTACAGCAATTTAAATGTATTGTTTGTCTTACAGCAGTTTGTTTTCATTTCTGTTTCTGGCTGATTTTCAGTATCTTTAAGGTTCACATAGATGTCTTTATAGCAGTGGTAAGCTAATGATATATTATTGAAAAACCAAAGCTTGGAGTCCTTACAAGTTCTGTTAGCAGACATGAGGCTGAGTTTGTTATTTGCTGCAGAGTTGGTACACATGTCTAGTGGTCAGTACATGATGAGCAATCAATGAAAACAGAATTGTGTAACCCCAGACTTTTAACCTCTACAAGAGTGTGCATGGAAGAACAGCAATGAAACACAAAACGCAAGTGCCAAGTTTTAGTACACATAACTTGACATCTCAGTAAAATGTCATAGATGTGCTTAATTAGAGATGTTATTTGCTTGATGTGTGGGGGTCACCATGTACCTTACTTAGGTGTAACCTAGTAGTCTGCTATGGGACGTGGGTAGTAAAACTGCCAAAAGGAAGGACTAGAAAGCAAAGAAAATAATTGGAGTTGTACATGGCCATCATTTTGCACCAGTTGTCACTAGTGATAAAAGCCTGAATATCAGCAGCGGGGGAAGGGCTGCTGAGCCAATGAGACCACCCTGAAAAGCCCCATATCTAACTGGGGTTGTACATCTTGACATAGCACTTTGCAACCCCCGTGGCCAAGAATCATGGGAAAGAACTTGTGTAACATAATGGAAGGCATATTTCCTTTGTACTGTGCTTTACCTTCAGCCCTTGTGCAAAGTAGTGTAAGGCTGCTGTGCTGGGTTGAATGACATAACAGTTCTGTCATGTTACTTTCACGAATCACTCTGTCACACTTGTCAGCAATGTTACAACACACAGCCTGATTTAACAGGCTTATTCTCAGTTGTGTTGTGCAAAATATTCAGGCATCCTAGCCAGACACAAGAACTCTGTTATGCGTTCATGAACAAAGTCAAAACATTACAGGGATTTTGGGTGGTAATGAGCCTAAAGTACGATCTGTATGTTAAGTAGAACTTCATTGAGCCCTTCTCTAAGAACTTTTGACTCAGGATCATCTAAGTCCATGAAATATGGAGAATAGCGTGGAAAGAATTGAACTATGTAAGTGGATGATAAGTTTATTTACTTGTTACATTGGTGTTACTGTCAGTGGAGAAGTGACAAATTTTGAGGACATATCTGTATATTTTGTAAACACAGTCTGGTGAAGTTCATGATAATAACAAAATGAGCAGGGCATGCCAGCTTCTTAATCCCCAGGAAACAGCTCACTGTTGTTATCCCATGGGACCTCCTGGCTTCCTTAAGCAAGTTGACAAATATAATTCGTCCAGTATGTCTTAGGTTTACTCCAGGATCTTCTCCCACCAATCTATTCCTGGTACGTCATTATGGAGGTGGCCAGATTCCTTAGCCACCTCAGACAATCCCTTTCAAATTGATGGAACAACACGTCTAATTCAAGATCATATCAGATTGCTGGGCACTTCACTCTTCCTTGCTAAATGAGCCCAGCATTTCTACATAAGAACCTTATTTCCACCACTTAGGTATGCAGTCTTATCACTACATAAAGCCTATCGATGAGGGTGTATAAATCAAATGGCAAATACAGAACTTTGTTCAGCAACTCAGTTCACATTTCATCACAACAGTCTATATAGCATTTAGGTATTTGTCCGAATGTTCTGTATGCAGTCAGGCACTATAGATGTATTTCTAGCCTCCATGAGATCTGTATTCAGAGTGTGTTTTAGAAGGGTTGGGAACCAAATGACATATTAATCCTTTCTGTTATCATTAGGTTATTTAAAATTGTATACCCCATGTACTGCATTTCCCTCTTCCTAATATATCTATAGCCATCTGCGTGTATTTGGATATGTGTGTGTTTCTGTCTGTCTGTATATCAGTGTGCATGTGAAATCCTCTGCTAATCCTGCCTCATCCCACCGCTACAGCCTTTCAGCTGTGTATACAACCAGTACAGACTCACAATTTCAAACCCCAACAAACTACTCTTACAGTATTACAACTCACTGTTCTATGTTCAGCCATACCTCTATATCCACACAGTTTCATAATTAATCATCCTTTGCTTGTAGTTTCACATACACTGCTGTATGATGACCTCAGTCTCATATCTTAACACTAAGTACTCATAACTTCACTTCTTTAGGGAACTGGAGCATATCCTAGTACTCAGTGAGTGCAAGGCAGATAAATGTATCCCAGCTGGGGCACCAGCCTGTCACATGATGCATGCACAACACTCATGCATGTGAGTATGTATACCTGTGGACAAAAACTGCAGCATGCAGCAAAATCTCATGCAGACATTTATGTATAGACCCCACATATAATGCACACCATTTGAGAATGGAAATGTTGGACTAAGCTTTGTGAGGCATCAACACTAACCACTATCAACTATGCTGCCCTAGTTCCTTTTTAATATTTTATTATCTTTTTATATATTTGCTGTTTTTCTCCCCTCTTACCTCACAACTTCCTTCCTATGTCCAATGAAACAATTAAAATCACCACATCAAATGGTATCTGAATTTATTATTTAAAATCTTTATTTCTAACTCTTTTTGTGTTATCTCCAGCTAGCCTCTCTATAATCTAAACACCTCTTGCCTTAGTTGTTTTGACCTTACACCACCGTTCTCTCTACCTCTTAACATTACTAATCATCATAGCAATTACCCTCCCTCAACAGTCATCCTTCTATCCAGCTTCTATCCGCTAACAGTCAGCTACTGTAATCTGTCATCTCATTTGTATGCACCCTCAGCAGAGTTTAAAGTCTTTAAAATTCTACCCGACTTACTCTTGCATATAGTCATTCAATATTTGCTAAATACGTTCATAACATGAATGTTTTATATATACCTGAACAACCAGAAACCTTCCACTCATATCCAAGCCGGTTGCTGCAAAATACCTGCTAACTGTGATATGCATTTGTATTTCAAATCTGATTGTTTAAAGTTATGTGCATATTTGTTACTGTATTGCCTGATAGCTCTTATGTAATTTTATTAATATTCTGTATTTCCATTTGTGTGTGTTTTCAACTAGTAAATTGTATGTACCAACTTGTTAATTTGTATGTGGAGCTTTACTCTCCAGGCCAAATGGGCTCTCCTTGGCCCAGTGGACCTTCACGGTAAACAAATGCAATAAATAAATAAATAATTATGACTATGCCAGAATGTTCCCTTAGAGCAGGAAACTAAAGCCCCCTCCCAAATTATTCTAAACCTCTCTTTTTTATGATTATTTGTATGTTTATGAAAACAATGATACCGTTGTCGGACCAAATATCCATGTCGTCACAGAATATCTAATTTCTTAAGATGTTAGCATCAAACAAATAGTATTTACTGATACATTCTCCTTCATTTATGACATTTTAACACAATCCTTTCAGCTTCTCTTTCTACTTTCCTTGATAATACTTTCATCTGTCACATTCATATATTCTACAGCACTAAATATCTTTCTCAGACCTCATATTTTTCCATTTTGTAAAACGTCAATCAGTAAAAACAAAATGAAAACTCCAGCAAAGCTAGAACTTCCACTGAGTGACCTCATACACTCTGCTTGTACTGTGCTGACGAGTTCATAACAAGGCCGAAATATGCATATCCACAGCTAGTGGAGTTTGGCTTTATTGGCCTGAAATTGTCCATTAAAACGACGAAACAAGTCACGGGCATTCAGAATCACCAGTTAGTTGAAACACCTGCTGTTCATAGGGGTCAATTGCATATATCCCATGTGCCTCTGATACAAGAGGTTTGGGACGTCACTCAGTGGAAGTTCTAGCTTTGCTGGAGTTTTCATTTTGTTTTTACTGACTGCTTTTTCAGTGACCTTCTCACTCATTGTTTTATTTTGCAAAATGTCAGTAAAACATCTTCCTGAGACCTGATCTGATTTCTTTCTACATTTTTTTAAATTTCATTGCATATTCTACCTACAGTCTATCACTGTCTTTCCTCTTCTTGCAGGCTTTTAGGTTATATAAATTCTTTTTTTGGACCTTGTTGCTCAGATCCTGTCAGAAAATATATCTGAAAGAACTTAAAGCCTAAGAAAAATACAATTGTAGCAGTTCGAAGAAGAGAATCAGATGAGTAAACCTCAGATTGTACTGCGGAGCTGGTTTAAGTTGGGATAATAAAGATTAACTCGTGCTTTACTCCTTTGACTCTCATGTCCGGACTATAAATTCTACATTAATTTGCATCACATATTTTTATGTAATTGCCATTTGTTAGCATCTAATGCAGATATCTGTTGAATCCCAGCTTTATATCAAATTCTGTGATGAATGGTAACATAGTCTTGTTTCTTTCACAATGTCATTGAGTTCAGTGTCACTCTCTCATGAATGCACTAAATCTTTCTTCTGTTGCAATAAACTAAATAAACAAAGATTGTTCCATGATTCAGAATACTTTTCAGTCTCAACAAGCATTTAGCAGGTTTCCAGCATTTACTGAGTAGTTGTGTAATATAGTTCGTTTCCTTGCTTGTATTATTGTGGCACACTTAATACACAATAGCTTAATCACTTGCTCAACAAGTATGCATCTATCAGGAGGACATTCCAAACCTGAAATATTTTCTTCTTCATCAATCTTCTACATCCTTGGTCTGCTGCTGCTATCCAGTTTTAACCACTTTGACAATCCGTCTTCATCAGCACTCCCTGTACATAGCACTTTTCCAAATCAGTGATCACCTGACCCAGTCTCTCACATCCCGTCTCACTAGTTATCCACCAGTGAAGACTCAGATGTTCTGTCTGCTGTGAACTGGTTTCTCATCCACATATTCTATCAGAATTCTTCATACCTTCTCATCTTCAGTGTTTTGGTAGTTCCACTATGCCAAGCTTGTGACCTGATAATTCCTTGTACTTGAACTCAGTAATGACAGTTCCATCATTTCTGTCAGATAGTGCATCCAAACTTTCTGTAGTCAACAAAGAGAAATAACATCTCTGCAGCAGGAAAGGCACCTTCCATTACCACTTTTATAAAAGACTAAGAGATTGTCTTGGTGCCTTGGCCAAATAACCCCTAATGTGTATAAAGTTCTGCCACCAATGTGCATACAATACTACCTCTGTTCATAGGTTCATACTAGGCTATCTGCCCTATGGCATTTATAAGCCTAGCCAGAGTGTGTCTGGCTTTCGCCACCCATTTTAAATTAATTTTGTTATGCCCTTTTTCGAGGTTAGTATACTGTGCCTCTGTCTAACAGTGACACAGAAGTGATACCGGGGTATAGGTTCATAATCTCCACTGTAAACAGCACAGAGGTCTTGTAGGATCAGATTCAACAAAACAAATCAATAAACCCAAAAATTTGGTGATGTTGAGTTTAGAAACAAAGATCATCACATCATGTAACTGCCCTTGAATCCAGTTATACTGTTACTTTGACAAAATCAAATCTTCTAACTAGAGTTATGGGATTTTTCTAATGTAAACCTAGTTTGCTTTTGAGCTTCTGTCTCTTACATCTAAATGCCTGATGATTATATCCTGATTAGTTGATTCAATCTGTATTCCGACCACTAAAATCAAACTTATTTGTTTGTAAGAGTTTGACTCTCCTTTGATCCCAGACTACATTTATAAAGTTGATTAACATTCTTTCAGTCCTATCAAACTTGCATGTTTTCCATGTGTTTGTTATAAGGATCCCTGTTTTTTTCTGCTTCTTACTTATTTCTTTCAGAATTCTAGGTGAGTTCTTTCAAGCCACATTGTTTTCTCCACCTTCAATTATTAAGAGTAAATTCAGAATTTAGTTTTGTACAAGCAGACAAGTATCAACCCCTCATTAAGATCATGTCTTTTCTTGGACTTGAGTATAAATGATCCTTCATTGTGTCAACATTTTAACTGTGTCACCTTCACAACACACCCACGATTAAGGTTGTGTACATCCCCTAGTTTTTTTTCCTCCTTTGCTTCTGAATGTACCGCAAGAGTTTGCATCTCCTTTCAGAATGATTTACTTTAGATTCCTCAGTTTATAGCATTCATAGGTTCATAGGTATATAGTGGGCTAATTACCACCAGGGGCTTTATAAGCCTAGCTGCGCAGCCCAATCCAATTCTGTCCTGCTGTATCATGGGCATTTATTAGGAGGGGGTATGTTAGTTATGAAGTTTCTAAAGGTTACTTTGTCGGGGTATGTTGATGTCTGCCTCTGTCTATCAGATACATGAGAGCCAGACTCAGGGTGAATTTCTGATTTACCATGCATTGGTGAAGGTTATGCTTAACTAGGTTAGCAGTGGACTCTGGTCCACATGGACGGATAGCATTTCTATACAAATTGTCTTCCTGCACTGTTCAGTTTTGTCTGATAGCACTGTTTCATGCTTCTCTGTTTTTTAATACATCCCAAAAGAGTGCATTCCATTTCTACCTTGTCACTACCACTTTTTAATTGTCTTGGTTTGATTTGTACAATTAGTACTACTGTGAGGTCTGTTTTGTTTTTTCTCCATATGTTCTTGTTTTGATACATTTTCATTCATTCTTTTAGGCTATTTCTTAATTCTGAGATTCTGAAGTCAACCTGCTCAGATTTGGGTTTTTATTTTAGTATCGCTTTACTCTGCTGCTAAATTTATTATGAACCGCACTACTGAGTGGCTAGTTTTTCCTTGGCAGCTGTGGTGTTTCCCTTTCAGATGGATTTGACATAAACCTTCTAAAGCCTGCTCCATTCTGTGGCCTGACTTACATGAGGAAGGAAACCTGGCCCTGTTTATGTTGTTTGTGTGTTATTTAGTTGTTTGTTTGATGATATTTATATATGGTAGAGAGATAGTCCACTAGGACCATTTTTAGACTCGGCCCAGGAACACTCTTTGGTTATGTGACTTACTCAGACACAAAGGATGCAATTATAGGCTGACAGACTCTAACCCTGGAAGGTAAAAATCAGCTCATTGCATAGATATGGTTGAAGTGCTTTAGCTAACATGCGATTTGCTTGTGTCCTCCATCAGTAACATATTTTTCTGCCATTAGGTGTACCTGCTATCCTTATCTTGACATTAGTTTAGGGTTTGTGTGTAATTGTAGTACTATTTTCTGCCTTGTGGTTGACATATAATACCTCCTCACCACTTTCTGCTGTATGTTTGTTTCTTCTGTTGCTTTGATTTTTTTCTCTTATGTGGAGAGCTGTCCATCCTACAACTTTACCAATCTCAGCCCCCCTGTATTTTTGTAACAGAAGACTGTATTGGGCTAGCAAGCTTGTTACACAAACTGTGGGCACTAGGGATTGTTACTCTCCATTTCCACAACCTTAGCTATTTCTGCTCCATCTACCTTTTGAGGATCTGAAAATGTTATATTCCTATCAGCTTCACTGCTGCTGTGTGCACTTTGTTAATTCTCTGAAGTGGGACAGCTGAGATTGATGTTTCAACATCTTCTGACTTTCAGAAGAGTTAGTTGCTATCTCACAGTCCCACAACCATGTATATACAAAAAACAAAACTAACAGCAAAAATCAGATTTTAAGAGGTAAGCTTGGTCATTTAGATGCCAACAGGACATGAGAGTTGAGTAAAACGGCATAAACCATGTGATTAGTCCTGTGGTACATATAACACAGGAAAGTTGTGGTATGAGGTCTAAACTATTAATGCATAGATAGGGGTTATACTACTGCACTGTTACCCTGTAGAGGCGGGGGTAGTGAGGTGGACTTCAACTCACAATGATAAAAATCCTACAAATATATTTGGACATGTTGTGGTGTGCAGCCAACAGGAGGAGGAAGAGAGACTGGAATTTTCTTCTTGTACATGAAAGTTAAGGTATTGGGTTTAGCTAGTAAAAACCCACAACATACTATCACTTCAGTTATACTCGTGTATGTATTATGCACATGAAGATTTGAGAGATTCAAATTTGGCTGCAAGATATGTAGTTTGGTACAGTTCACAGAAGGAATGTTTTATGCTGTACTGTATGGAGGGACCATTAATGCA
>NC_056729.1:1958292024-1958534524 GCF_019279795.1 Protopterus annectens
ATAAGCAATTCACAAAGAGACAGTGGGAGGATATATGTATATCTGCCAAATATGCAACAAAATCTAGAAGATTTAGGATCTTTGCCTGGAAGTGTTTACATAGGTATTTTTATACCCCAAGTAGACTCCAAAAATGTTTTCTCTGGTGCTAGCAAATGTTGGAGGTGTGACAAGCAAGAAAGAGGTAGCTGGGAACATATTTTTTGAGAGTGTAATGAGCTGACAGACTTTAGGGATTCCCTAGAGGCCGCTCTGTCAGATATGCTTGGTGGGCGGATTAGACTGACTGGGGAGATGATTTTTTTGAGTTATGATACAGAATCAGAATTGCCTAGACTCAGTAAACCCTTGCTGCAGGACTGGCCTTGGGTCAACTGGTGCCCTAGGCAAAAGGGCTCCACGGCACCCCCCCCCCCACACACCAACCAGTGCCCCCATCCTGGTCTACCTACACCAAATAAATATTAGAAAAGTGCCCCTGCTAGAGTGGCGCCCTAGGTGTCCGCCTAGTTGGCCTATGCCTAAGGCCGGCTATGCCTTGCGAAGTCTGATGATAGTGGCTAGCAAAAAAGCAATTACTAGAAAATGGAAATCCAAGTCTATACCAACTTTACTAGATGTAGTGAATATAGTAACAGAGATAAAACAACTGGAAATAGGATCTTTAGAAAAGGGAAGGAGCAAACTACATAGGAAAAAATGGGGAATTATGGGAAGAGTATATGCAGAGCAGGAATGAGATTTAAGAGGCAGGATTTGAATGAGCCGTATAATGCTTAACTGACAGTGACTAGAAGGTTTATAATTGATGTATAGTATTTGCAACTACAGTTGTTTCAAAGGTGTCTCTGATGTAAACTGTTTACAAATAAAGTGGTATCATTTTGTATAGTTTTCATTTATGTAAATGTAAGCTTGCCTTTGTCATGTGAAAATTTAATAAAGATGTTTGGGGAAAAAAGACTTCGATTAGCATGTAGATAGTTTTGAAAAACACAAAAGACTTTGTGTATTATTGCATATTATACAAAAATTAAAATTTACAAAATTTCAGTGGCACTGAAGGGTTAAAATCTAAGATTAGTTAGAAGTAGGATTATGCTACAAGTTAGAAGGACGTGTAGCTTAGTGGACAGAAGTAGACCAATATCAATGTTAAGTAAAAAGATGGCATAATGGACTTGGAAAAGAAGATAAATAAAATAAATACTCTGCAGAGTCTCGGTATAACTGCAGTGGTGGTGCTGCGGTAGCGTTTTCACCTCACAGTAAGACGTTGTCCTGTTCGATTCTCAGCTAGAGCATCTTCTGTGTGGAGACATGCGTGAATGGGCATACCTTCATTGAAGGTTGTGCATCAGGGCCAGCAACTCGGCACATAAAAATCTACTGCCAATCATTAGCGGACCGGAGTTCCACTGTGGCGAACCCTAACCAGGAAAAGCCAAAAGACACAACAACAACTCTGCAGAGTCTCGGTCTCTGAGGTACATAGGAATCTTGTTGTAAGATACCGAAATGTTACCTAGTGTATGAGAAGCGTGAGAAGTGCATTTATGGTGAGTTTCTAACTGAACTGGTACAGAACGAGGAGTCCATGTTTGCCTATTCAATGTGAGGTCAGCATTATTTGGAAATCTGAAGTCTTGTACTGGATTTATTGTGATTGGATTAACCTCTTGTTAGGGAGCAACAAGAGAACTATGATCCTCTCTGGTGAACTTGTAGTAATAATTTAAATTGTTGTGCAGTTTAGAATAATCTCAGTGTTGGGGGGGGGGGGGTTGTTCCATAGCAGTGTGACACAGTGAGAGTGAAGGGAGTTTCCAGCTTTGTTATGAAGTATTGTAAGTAAAAGTAAGAGTCTGTCCTTGGAGTGGAGAGTTTTGTCAGGTGAATATTTTTGTAATGAATTTTGTAATGATGATTGATGAAGTATGTGATTTTAATTGTAAGTAAATGAGGCCATTCGGTAACTCCATCCAGCTGAGTGCCTTTCAAACTGTACAGTGATGCATTCTGAATGGGAGGTTAGAAGCAAATCTGGCAACTTTATTGCAGCACTGATCTAGTTTGTTTAGCTGTAATGATTGAAGAATTGTAAATGTGGAAATGTGGAGGAGGCATACAAGAGAATTGTTTGTAAGTAAGAAGTCATTAGTGTTATTCTGTTAGTGTCTCTCAAAAAAGGTTTTTCCTCTGTAAAGGAGGCCTAGTTTTTGGAGTTTTTTTTAACAGTGGTTTGATTGTGTTGGTGAAATTTGAGATTGCTGTCTATACTTATAGCCAGATGTTTGGCTCGTGTAACTACTTCAATCGTTCTGTTGTTGGATGAAGTAATATTTTAAGTAATAATGATGAGACTGAATTCAAGTGCTGTTTAGGTGTGAATGGTATTAACTAAATTTTGTTTGGGTTAAGCACTTGGTGTGCTTCTTGTAGCAATGATTCAGTGTCAATGAAAGCAGTTTATATTTGCATGTACAGTTCAATAAGGCTGGAGGCAGAGCAGATGAGGTTTGAGTCATGGGTTGCTGGCACTGTACAAATCTTGAATGAACTTGGTGAATAGAAAAGATCCTACAATGAATCCTTGAAGGACAGCTGCAGAGACAGGTAGAGGGGGAGAGACAAAGAGAACTGATCTTGCCATTTTACAGATTGTAATCTGTTAGAGACGTTACTGTGAAACCAGGTAATGGTGGTTGCTAAGAGTCCTAAGGTGGCCAACTTAGTTTAGAGTCTTTAGTGTGAGATGGTGTCAAACGCTTTGGATAAGTCCAAGACAAGTCAGACAATTCAAAAAAGCTTGAAGGTTATTATTTTTTAGCTAGCACTTTCTCAGACTATATTTAAACTTAATTTATTTATTCGGCAATTATCTGTTTAACTCAGTAGAGGTTCGTAGAGGGTTATAAAGGAGGTGGAGCATATCTAGGCAATCGCTGAGTGCGAGGCATAGAATGTCACCCAGAACAGGGCTCCAACCCATTACTGGTCACACACACACACACACACACACACACACACACACACACACACACACGCACACTCAGTCATTTCACAGTTGTCTTAATTCTATAGCTTTTAGCGTTCTGACACTTCCTGGTCTCATTATATCCTATCTTTTTCTATCCTGCCAAATCTTCACTTTTGTTGTATGGTTGCTGTTGTACTTTTGCATTTACTTCACTTTATTTGCAAGTAACACCAGGCAATTTTAGAGTGACACCATATGTTTTTTGCGTTTTACTCAATCATACCATCTGTATCATTTGTAATGTATTGTTGCAGTTCTTTTGACTGTAACTGTCCCACATTATGTTACATATCACAACACTCTGTTTCACTACTTTTGCATTCTCTATCTCCCTATCCAACCTCCTTACCATCTTATTTGCTTGTATTTGGCAGTCTTTTGTACTCTGAGGGCACCAAGGGAGAAAATGCCCAGGTAGCCCGTTCATAGAACCCATTTCTGTAGACCTTCCTTGTAAAGAATGAGGCCTAGTTACAATCCTTAGATAATTGTATCAAGCTGCTTCATATCACTGTTCAGTAAGGTGCTACGTGCCGCGTTCAGTAAACACGAAGATACCTATGCTAGATTTATGAAAGCTAGATTTCCTTCAGGTGGAGAAATAATTGAAATATATGACCTTGAGATAGTTACTCATTCCAAGATGTAAAACAAATGCTCATTAAAGGTATAGATGCTTTTGTACTACCAGGCCAGTAAAACAGAAGGGAAAGAAATGTCACTCTTAACTAGCTGTTCTGCACTGCCGAATGACTACATGATTCTCATAGGATTCCTGTCAGTGTACAGGTTACACAGCTTGTAACTACCATGGAGTATGAATCAAATGTACTCAGATGGGTAGAAGGACCTTTCAGACTAGAAGCAGGCAAAGTGTTTACCAGAATCTACAGACAGGCCTAGGATTACTATTAATCGTTATCACTGTTTTAGGCGGAGTCGACATTGTATGTACTGTTTAACTCTTATGTAGGAATTTAGGCCTTTGTGTTCATGTGATTAAAACAAATGATACAAATTTATTTGGCAGATGATAAAGGCTCGTTGCATGCATTGACAAATGCTTATCTGTGTACTTGTATGTGAATTGCTGTTAATAAAAATTATAATGTCAGTATGTGTTTTTGGTATTTAAAAAAATAATGTTGGTCCAGTTGCACACAATCCCAATATTCTTAGAGCTATCAATGTAGCATTCCACCCCCCCAAAATAATTATGAATGTTTTAAGTGCAACAGTACTGTCTGATAACTCTTAGAATGTTGAAGGGACTTATTTATTGAAGTAACCTTCCTAATATAATAATAAAATATTACAGTAAATGAAACCACTGGGTTGGAGTTGCATGAAAGAGCTCGAATCCTATTGTCTAGTACATGTCAATATCTCAGGTAATTCATTACTGTCATATTGCAGGTGTTTGATAACACAGATAATCTTTCAAAATGTTACATGATAGAATGATGGCACTCGCTAAGCCAAAATGCTGACATCTGTTCTCACTTCCTCACATAGAAGTATTGAGCTCATCATTGTCTTGCTTGATCGTGACATAATGGATTATGACAAGAAAGACCAAACGTACACTGCTGATGTCGATTTAAGGTAACAGCAAACAAGGAAAAGGGTGGCCAGTGATGCATTAAAGAATCCATGTATTTGTGTCATAGGTAGCCAGTGATGTATTATGGAATCCATCTATATACATCATTGGTGGCCAGTGATGTATTAGAGAATCCATCTATTTGCATCATAGGTGACCAGTGATGCATTACAGAATCCATCTATTTGCATCATAGGCGACCAGTGATGCATTACGGAATCCATCTGTTTGCATCATAGGTGGCCAGTGATATATTACGGAGTCCATCTGTTTGCATCATTGGTGGCCAGTGATGCATGGTGGCTTACATCTGTTTGCATCATTGGTGGCCAGTGATGCATGATGGAATCCATCTATTTGCATCATTGGTGGCGAGTGATGCATTATGGAATCCATCTGTTTGCATCATAGGTCACCAGTGATGCATTATGGAATCCATTTGTTTGCATCATAGGTGGCCAGTGATATATTACGGAGTCCATCTGTTTACGTCATAGGTTGCTGGTGATGCATTACAGAATCCATCTGTTTGCATCACACCCTCAAAAAGTCTACAAAATAAGTAGTGTGCATTACAAAGTAACAGTGCACCTAAATGTATATTCAGCAGGCATGTGAACGTGTTGATTTTGAGCTATGGTAGCAAAGTGTCCAATAAAGGCATTACCATAGTAAAAGGTGGAGGGGGCCATATTTTTGCATATGTGCCCCAATAGCTTAAAGCTATTTGTCAACATTTTTTTTTATAATGTCTGTTCAAGCACATAGAGTCAGGCTGTTGGATTACATTATGAGTTTCCTAAACACATTCAATAGCTAAGAAGCATTTAATGCAGAACAGACCAAAAACTATGAACCGCATTTGCCAAAACATTGAATGATTACTTGCAAAGACCCTTAATAAAATAACATAATACAGAAACATAATACTGAAGCCATAAAAACAGAAGGTAGAGACTGCAGCAATGCCAGAAAATTATCACAGCTTAATATCACTTGGCTAGGATTGTAACAGCAAAATCTTAGACAGATTTACCGATTACTTCACAGTTGGCAGAAAGACATACGCTACACTGATGAAACACTGGTAATCAGCTGTATAATGTAAGGCCATTGTTTTCATAACACATGTAAGTTTCAAATAAATTAATTTAAGCAGTTATGAAGACAATTAGCATTCATAGATTAATTATCCCTCCTGCCATTAAATATTTTGTGGGCAAAAAATGTGAGTTTTGTTCCATAATGAATGTAAAGCTGTAATGATGGTCTATTTTAATTCATTAATTACATTCAGGTAGTTTGAGATGATGGCCCAGATTAAAACCTATTGTTTTACATCACACAGTTATACTCTAGGAGAAATGACTTCTGTGTGAACCACAATCAAAGCAGTATACTAATGTAACAAGTGAAAAAAACATTGTGATTATATTTGGTACTTTAGTGAATTTGTACAAGATGCTTAGCTATTGTACCAGATGTAATAGTTGCTAAAAATCAATAAAAGTCATTTGTTACACAAGGGAGGTGGGGGAGATACCCAAATATAAATTACACATTTTCACTGCATATTAACAAAAGTATAAGTACTGCCCTGATACAGTTTACTTATTTATTTAATTTATTGACATTTGATTATTAGGACAGTCCAGCTAGATTGAGGCCCATCTTCAGTAGAAGCCTGTGGAGAATAGCTCCAATCTTCCAGTTATCTAAGAAAAAGGAACACTGATTATTGCCTATGTGAGTATGTTAATTTATCCATATACTCCCATTGCCCATATAATCCTATTATGGGTCACAGGGAATCAGGACCTCTTCTGGTACTGACTGATACAGATGAGACGCTAATCCTAGATGGGATGCCAGACTAATTTAGAATGCATGTGTGCATTTAGACATGCACACAAATGCAACCCTCAACACACACATGCACCCACAGACACATATACACTCATTCATTCATTCACATGGCGTACACAGCTGTGGGAAATTCTGAGGCTTACCAGTTCTGTTACAGCATGTCTTTAGGATACAGGAGGAAACTAGACCACCCAACAAGATCCCACAAAGACACAGGGAGAACAAGCACATACACAGATATACTCCTTAGTGGAAAAGCAAGTACTGCAAAGCAGCAATGCTAACCTGTGATCTTCAATGCTACCCAGGTAGGGCATTGTTCAACACAAACTATATTACATTTTCTTCTAATTTAAATTAGTTGTATTATTGTTATTATTATTATTATTATTATTGTTATTATTGTAATTATTATTATTATTGTTATTATTATTATTATTATTATTGTTGTTGTTATTATTGTTATTATTATTATTATTGTTATTATTATTATTATTATTATTGTTGTTATTGTTATTATTATTATTATTATCATTATTATTATTATTATTATTATTATTATTACTATTATTATTACAGTATCAGTTGTGAGGCAGAATGAAATATAGTACAGGCAGACTTGGGATCATAGAATCATAGGAAGTTACTAGGTTAATGGTCCTAGGGCCTTTGCAAGTCTAACCAAGTTCTGCCCTTAATCCGCACGTATTGCCCCATCCAAGAGAGACACAGGTGGAACTCCTGGGGTGAATTTATAGTTACCCATCCAATCGTCCAGATTGCACTTCATGAGGGTGAAAGAGGTGCTCTGCTTTACATGAATTGGAAATCTGTTCCACAGGTGTGGTAACCACTAGGAAACAAATCTGTCCCTCCAGCAGGTTCTATTAATGTCACATACCACTTTAAGGTATTTAGAGTCAGTAACCCATGAGCCACTGGACTTATGGATATGCATAATTTCCCAAAAAGCAGAGTCAGATATTGCCTTATACGCAAGGCAGACATTGCCTCTGAGTAGTCTGTATGAAACACAGTAAAGTGACAGTGATTTCAGCTGATCCACATAGGACAGATGCTGAAGACCTTGAACTCTCCTTGTGAAGAACCTTTGTAGTATCTCCAAGTACTGCAGCTGCTTGGAAAGGTGCATACCAAAAGTAACACTGTACTCAATTATTGGCCTGATGAGGGAAGAGTACAGGGAGGTTATAACTTCTTTTTTTTTTCTGGAGGCAATGCCCTTACTTATGAGATGAGCAATACAGAATGCCCTTCTTACCACTTTGGAGACATGGTGATCAAAGGTAAGGTTGCTTAGAGTGTTTCTACTGATGTGGTAGTTAGCTGGAACATCGCTTTTACCAAAATGGATGATAATACATTTTTTGCTTTGAGTTTAAGGCAGTGACTTTGGCATCAGTCATTTGTTTGCATAAGAGCATCTTGTAAGATGTTGACATTGTTTGGGGATTCTATGACCACTCCTAGTTTACAGTCATCAACAAACTTTGTCAGCCGCAGACCTTTAGTTTTTGCTTATACTTCAGAGAAATAGATTCCGAACAGTAGAGGTTGCAGGACTGATCCCTGTTGAACACCACTGGTTATGGGTCTGGTGTTGGAGGTGGATTCCCCTATTTTGACTGTATGGGTTTTATCAGTGAGCCAGTTAGAGACCCACCTAACTAACAATATAAGGATTGATACCTAACTGGGTGTGTTTGTCAATAATGCCTGAGTGGGGAATAGTGGGAAAAGCCTTGGCCAAGTCCAGGTAGCCTGTATGCAGTTTTGCCTTTGTCCAGGGCTCTGGTGACTCTTGAAGAAGTCCACCAGGTTTAACAAGCATGATTCCCTTTGACAAATCCAAACTGAGTAGGGTCAAGTGTTTGGAGATAACCTATTTCTTTGCTGATAAGGTCCATGATGATTCACTCCATGGCCTTGCAGATAAGGCTAGTCAGGTTAATAGGTCTATAGTTCTGGGGTCAGTGGAAGCACCACTGTTTTGCATGGGGATAATGGTGGCCATTTTCCATTCAGCTGGGATGAAACTGGTGCTTAGACTATGATTGAAACGAGTACACAATGGTGTTGCTAGCTTTTCTTGGAGCCCATGTAGGATGCAGCCTGGGATGTTATCAGGTCCCATAGATGCTGTGTTTTTGGCCTTAGAAAGGGGGCATACAACCTGCTCTCTAGATGTACAAGGTGGGGGACAGGTGGAAGGAATGTCATGAGTTATGTGTGGTGGAGATAGGGGAATGTAGTTTTCACAGAACCTGTCAGCTAACAGGTTTGCTATGTCCACAGGCTCAGTGGATGTGGTATAATTAACTACCAGTTCAGCGCAAATTTGGGTGTTATCTTTTAGGCTACAGATGTAACTAAAGAATGCCTTATGGTTGTCCTTAGTTTAGGATGCTAATTTGTATTCGTAGTTTGCTTTGGAAGACTTCACAAGAAGTCTTATTTGCTTGTTTAAGCTGAGGAGGGAGTGTTTCCAGTTTAGGGCATGCTCCCTCTTACGTTTGGACAACAATTTCTTCCTCTTATTGTAAAGCCTGTTAATGACAGTTGCCCACCAGGCAGGCTTGCACTTCCTTGAAGTGCTTGTCTTGGTGCTATCAGGTACAGCTGCATCAATGCAGTTATACAGGTGTTTTTAAAAAGCATTGGTGTAGGACTCGGCATAGTTGCCACTTCCATCTGAGGAGGGAGGTGCAGTGAAGTCACTAGTCTCTGTGAAGAAAAGAAAGGTATCTACTATTTTTGCATCAGCCAAAACTGTGTAACAATGGGCCGTCTATTTTTCACATGTATTCTATAACAGAAATAAGTACACAGCATGTAATGCTAATGGTTACTTTTCAGGAAGAGTATGATGAACTTCGTACTGTAACAGTAGGCTTCTGTGTTTGATAAAGAAACATAGTAAAAAGCATTAAGAGTTTGATTGAAAGTACTTTTGCCATCAAAATTAACTTTTATAGCTTCATATAATGCATTTTCAAAGAAGTAATTTAAAGTTGATTTACATGCAGAACATTTTGCAAAATACTGTTTGTATGAACAAAAATCTGAATGAGGCTTGAAACTGACAAAAGAATTTAGGTGATAAACCAGGTTTGTACATTACTAGACAAAATGTTGTAAGGTTAAAAATAAAAATCATTCCAGTATGTGGTGCAGATGGAAGCGAATGACAATAATGTGCAGAAAAGCGGTGCAGCTATAAGTTATAGCATGTACTGAAACAGACAGTGGCTTTGAAAATGCATGTCTTTTTGCACAGGATCCACAGACTGTTACGGCTTTCAGATCAAGGAAAGTTCTAAAATAAACCTGTCAAGGATTTGATAAACATTAACATAGGCAACATCTTAAATTAGAAACAAAAAGTTCATGAATGTGAGCTTCATGTACTCTGGGAGGCTGTAGATGCAGTCCAGTGAAAATAAATCACTCCGTGATGCTGCCGTGACAGTGGCTTATGGAGCTCTTATTTATAATTATTTTGAAAGTGACCAGGAACTCATTCTGACCACATAACCAAAGTGTGAACGTAAATGAAAATATGTTTTATCTAGCTTTCATAAAGGCATATTGAGTTTGTTAAATGAAACTTACTCATTTCCCATTCTCAGAGGTTGTGTGATCTCAGAAAATAATTAAAGAGTAGAGGTATGGGAGTGTAATGGACTTGTCCCTGCTCCCTCCCTGAAAAAAAAAAAGAAAAACAACAACAAAGATGTACTGCACATCTGTGCAGAGATCTTGCCAGACTTGTGCAGTGTTACATTTCAGCTATGTTCCCACAGTGTATGTGTACAGCCTTGCTTTCTTTTTTTTTTTTTTTCATCAGCCATTTTAGGTTTTATCTTTAGTTTTTATCTGATGAGCTATCAATCAATATCCTTTTTTTTTTGGATTTATGTGAGTCAATGACGATGTGGATACGTGTGGACTATGTGAAAGTCTGGAATTAAATATGCATAATATTTAGTAACAAAAGGGTAAAGGACAATTTGTCGTGAGCACCAAATTTTTTTCCTACCTCTGCAGTACAGAGTGTTGTGTATACTTATGTCCATATCCCCGCATATTCCAGTAAGGCATTTCTAAAACTAATTTTGGTCTCACACTTGAGAAAAGGAGCCTAATAAGGGAATATATGTACTCACCTTTACTGAAAGAGAGCAGCATGTGTGCTTTTACTTGATATGTGCCTACCTCCCTGTGCACCTAGTTTGTGCCCAGAGTTATTCAGCTGCAGGGAGAGGTGCCTGTGCTTATGTTACAGTATATTCCTGGCTGGCACACACAGACTGAGGAAGATGATAGTGAAGACAGTGATAATAAAAATGTAAATTTGTGTCAGAGTATTGTGGAGTAACTAGTGGTCAGCGATGTTAAATACTTTTACCAAATCTGGGAAGTGTGCTCTAAGTATAGTCCTTTAAGCAGCAGACACTAGCTGCTGTTAGTTTTAAAAGTGCAGTGTCTGCACTGTGCCTGTTCCTGGACTCACACTGTGTACCACAAAGGACCAAGTTTTGTTCTTTTAGTCATTGGTTAGCTGCATTTGGACTATTTTTAGGTGTGTTTAACAGAGCACTGAGAGTACCATGAGCTTACAGCTTGAGAACACATCTGTCTGTATGTCTGTCTGTCCTTGTTTTTGTAGGCTCCCGTGGCTATATCCTTCCAGAAGGACAGGAGATTTCATTCTTATGACACCGAATGATAACAGGTTAGATGGGTTCTGTTGTGTTTAGTAAGCAGTTAAATAACCTGGGTGTTGCTCATTACTAGACAGAGAACCTGCATTCTCACCTTTAGAATATTATTTGTAAATGTGACGGATGACTGGAAATAAAGGCAGAAATTAATTTTGTGCCCAATGGCTTGTTGTGCCGGGGCTGTTTGGCTAGAGAAGGTGTCAGTGTTCTGCTTGAGGTTGTTCATAAAAGAACTTGTGCTTGCCATAGGAACAGTTATTTAGTAGTTTTATGCAGTCCCATATTGTATGAAGGGTCTTTTAAGTTCTAAAAATTTGACTTCATATCCAAAGCTACAGCTGGAAGTATCAACTATTTTTCTTTGAGAGTATTTGTAAAGACACCGATGTCTGCTTCATGGTTAGTATTTAGTAGCATCTTACCATCTGGTTTTATATATAGGCCATATCAATCTCTAAAAGCATGATGTTACTAATCTGTAAGCTGTCTTTTTTCCTCCACAGTTCCCCACCTGGCTGCTTCTGACCTCTGGCTGCATCTGCTGGTGGTTGATGACCTCCGCTGAATACTTATTTGATCTTTTCTAAACAATCCTGGACATGGCCTTCACTGAACAGGCTGCCCAACTTTTCTGAAGGAGACCCTTATTGGCCAATAAGTTGTAGAGTCTGAGGAGCAGGGACTTGTAAGATAACAAGTGCATGGAGAAGTCATTCTACATACAGCAGACAGCTAATCACAGTCCCTAAATAGGGAGTTGATGTGCAGTTGTGTCAAGATGTTCTCTCACTCTTCCCCAGCCTGTTGGCCTGCAAGTCTTCTCATATCCAACAGAAGACATGCAGCATTGTCTTATCTCCCCACCTTCCCCTCAGTGCAATGCAGCTTGTCATCAGCCACTTTATCCTAGTCATCAGTCTGACTCATCCAATTGCCTGGGCCTGTTCCTTAACTCATTTGTTAAACCACTGAGTCCAGCTGTCTGCTTCGTTAGCTCTGTACAATGCTCTTCATAAACTGAATGGGTTTAAGGGTGCCCTTATATGTATAGAAGCTGGGAGAACCCAGATATTTGTATACAGGATGGTTTAGGCATCAGATCAGAATCCAGTCATCAGGCTGAGAATGTCTGCAATTATTGTATTTAAAGATAGTTTTATTTATTTATTTAACCATTTATTAACCGGGAAAGCCCGACTTGGAACAAAGCCAATTTTCAGTGGAGGCCTGGGTAGGAACACTACAGTTGTATGTCTTTGTAACATGGGACGAAACCAGAGGACCAGGAGGAATCCCACAAGAGTGCAGGGAGGACATGCAGACCACACAGAAAGCCAAGAATCGAACTGGAGAACCTCTTGCTGTGAGGCGACAATGCTACTGCTGCACCACTGTGCCGTCCATAGTTAATCCAATATTTATAGCTGTAATTTATATAATTTATATACATATGTATAGTTTATAAGCATGAATGTGTACTGCTCTCTTACAGTTTTTTTTTATTTTTTATCTGTCTTACTGTCTACCTTTATGTGGCCTTTTTCGTTCATCTTCCATTCCTGTCTGTGCTGGAAAGGTACTTTGGATCCTCCAATGCCTTTCACACTTAAATAGTTACTTATGTTTTGTTATCCTGGTTGGCCGGAGTGGTGAATCCCATTAGCTGTGGTGGCCTGAGGAGAAAAGCATCATTTACACTAGTCATTTAATCACACATTGCAGAAATGTTTGAGATGCATGAGAACAGTTCCATATGGATGTACTCACTTATTATGCAGTTTTCATGCAGTCCGTATAGTGATGATTTGCAAATTGTCCTGGAGCTATCATGGACGAGTTTGCTGCTCCCTGGTAGGCTGTTGTGAGATGTATAATGAAATGTAAAGCAATAAGATATCTAAATATACTACCCCCAGGGTCACACCAGATCAGATAAAAGGGGGAAAATTGCACAATGAAGCAACATCTTGTCTACTGAGCATATAAGAAAACATAGCTGCAGTAATGGTATAGAAAGACTGCATTGTTTTAAAGTTTCTAAGCAGTTAAGAGTTCATTTATGAACTAAGAGCATAGCTCTCAACCTCTTAGCACAAATAGTCTGGACAAAGTCTAAAGTAATTTGGGAGATGCAAAGGTCCAGAAACAGGGACAGATTTTAAATATTGCTGTTCTAACCTTAAAAAGTTGCTAGAATGACAGGATTTGTGTTGACATGTATTTTCTGAAGGATGTGAAGTCTGAAACTCAAATGTATGTCATTATTTAGTGACTTAAATCCTCAGTGATTTGCCAGAAAACCAGAAATTTTATGAGGAGCAGACCAAAAATATGAGGCAAAAATCAAGACATTCTCTGAAAAGCTAGACAGTTAAAATGTGTGACTAAGAGAGAACTGCAGTAAAAAACAATGACTAAGTGAAAAAATAGCTGCAAGCGTTCCCATATAGGTTGAATTCAGATACTTGGCCATTAGAAGTGTAGGTCTGGCAGTCACCACAAGAGGTAGTTAAGGCTCTGACCTGTTAATGAGGTACTTCCTATAACCAAGTGTATGAGGTTTGGTTCTTTTCACCTCAGTTTGCCTACTGTGTGGCTGCAAATAAAAGTCACATAACCACAGAGTGCACCTGGATTGCCCCTGAAAAGAAACACTTGTAGTTGGTTGACAAATGTATGGAGAAAAAGGTACTGCCACAGTTTACACTTATGTGTTCGCCCAGAAAGCAGTTTATTTGCATGGTTAATGCATGGCTTAATACACAGTTTTCTGTCTTGATGAATGCATTCAAAACTAAATATTAATCAGCATTTAGTTGTTTGTACATAACTTTATAACCAAAGAGTAGTTCAGAGCGTGCATTAGTTTTATGAGCTAAGTTGATCCATCTGGCTTCATTTAGTGCTGTACAGCAATAGGAAGCAAGTTGAATGTCTGCTGAGAGTGAGTTGTAATTTTATAAGGCCTGACTCTTTGATGGAGCATATGCAGAAACATTTATCAATTCAAATGGACTATATGGTGGTTATTTTACTCCTACAACTAAACTGATGTATAATCTCGTACAGCTTTCCCAAGTTTGGGAAACCTGATTTACGGCACTGTCAATATGTTCTTGGAAGAATAATGCTCTATCAATTGTAATGCTTAAGTACTTACATTTCTGCATTTTCCAGTGGGCTGACTGCTGACAGATGTAATGAGATGTTTCATTCCTTCTTCTCTGGAAATATTTATGAATAACATAACTTTGGTTTTACATAAGAGTAGAAACTTGATTGCAGGGTATGACAGGCTTATTTGTAATTCACATGAAAATGAAATAGGCTGCATATTGATTTTGGAGGACTAATTCATTGTTTATTTGCATTCTTTTGCTAAATACTGTCATGAGTTATGATCCCAGTATTGGACCCTCCTGATGTCCCACCTTTACCTGGTAAAAGGACAAGCTAGTTTTCTACTATACTACTTCAGTATGATTTGATATCTGAAATCAGTGTCTGCTGTATCTGCTGCACCCCTAATTTTTACTTCCCTTACTGTAGTGAGTGATCTATAAAGTAAGACCTTTGAGAGGTCTAGAAATATAGTTGTAGGGCAATTTGTGTCATTCATATTACTGTAGATGTAGTCAATTAGCCTAATAATAGTTGCTTCAGTCAGTGGTCATCCTTGAAACTATCTTGAGCTGAAAATAAGATACTGTGTTCTTGGAAGTTTTTTTCACACCTAATTTTTCATGTGCATGCTTGTATGTACCATCAACACTGTGAATATAGTCCTAGCTTCCATGAGATCTTTAATCCAAGAGAATTCTTTAGATGGTGTACCATGGTGTACCATGTCACATGTACTTCCTATAGGTAAGCATTATGCTATGCATATTCCATGTGCAACATCTCTCTTTTTCTTGTTAATAAAGTACACATTTTTGTATTTATTTTATATGTATTATATGAGTTAGCATGCATTATTCTACACTGATCATCTTAAGTGCATGTGTTCATACTAGGCTAATGACCACCAGTTTCTTTATAACCTAGCCATGCAACCCAACCCAGTTTTGGCCCCAAGTACTTTGGACACCTATGTGGTGGGGTATGTTAATAAGGAGGTAGCTAAGGGTTATGTGGGAAGAAGAATGTTAATTGGGGCAAAACTTACTTACTGTCAACCTCTGTCCATTAGAGACATGGAGGCCAGACTGGGGTGAATTTTCAGTTTCCCATCCAGTGATCAAGGTTTTTATATGAATAGGGTCAAGGATGAACTCTTCTTCATGTAGATGGGAAACTTATTCCATAGTGTGGAGAGCCTTTGAGACACATATCGGTCTCTCCAGCAGGTTCTATTTATGTCACAGGCAAAGTTCATGTCTTTGGTTCCAGTGTTTCTGGTGTTGCTTATTTTGCAGATGTGTAAGAGATCCATTAAAGCTGGATCTGAGGATGCCTTATATGCCAGGCATAGATTGCCTCTCAGTAATCTGTTGGCGACTGAGTGAGTACAGAGATAGGGCCTTAAGGCAATCTGTATAGGACAGGGTATTCATACCCTGGGTTCTTCCGGTGAGGAACCTTTGAGGCTGTTTCAACTGTTTCAAATGCCAGATTAGTTAACTTTAGTCTACACCAAGCATGTTTTGGGCTCTTTACATCAAGTAAAACTTTTCAACGCCATCAAAGGACAGTATCATATGTGTGTGTGTGTGTGTGTGTGTGTGTGTGTGTGTGTGTGTGTGTGTGTGTGTGGTCCTGTCAGTGACCTTATAAATCAAGAGTATTTAACATAGATTTTCAGCCTGGACATCTGATCTTCCTTTTGCGGCATCTCTTGTTGCGCAGCTTTCCTTGGAGAAGCAGCGTGAGGAGTCCCTTTCTGCAGCTCATCGTCTCTCTTTTCATGTGATAGTACTGGGTGTTACACTTCTGCTTGTTCATCTTCTCAGAATGTTCTTGCTTTTGTGAAGTACTAATGTATGCAGTTCCTCCTAAACAACTTTCCCTTTTCAACGTAAATAACACAGGACCTTGGTCTGGCTGCTTGATCAGACACCATTCCATTAAGGCACACATCAGCACATCAAGGTAGATTATAAACATAGGAAATAATCTCATAACATATTCCAGTCTGTTTTAATCACAGTTACAGCCTCAGTTGCTTATTAATTTTTACAATATCTTACAGAATGCTACTATAAAAGCAAGGACTAACAACACAACTCATCATGTAATTTCTTGGACAAAATTGTCTAATCTGTTATAGAAATATTGTGTTCTCCTATGTATATTGCTTTTTTAGTTATTATGGACATTGTATATATTTTATTTGCTTTTTCTTATTATTATACTGTTAAGTTATTGTGTTATAAAATGAATAAAAACATTTTGGAAAAAAAAGAAATTGAATTATTTTCCTTTTTATGTGCATAAACTCCTCACACCTGTACCAACAGCTTCTTAAAGGTGGAATTCACAGGCCAATTGGTCACCCATCTGAAATCACAAAGTAGTCTTCACCACCAAGGATGTTTAACAAGCCTAAACTGCTAATATTCAAATGTAGCACTGTTTAATGGTAACCTCAAGTTCTCAGAGATATTCAAATATATGATTTCAGATTTCTTCTGCTAGTGAGCTCTTTGTATAATGATATTTAGCCTTTCATCTCTTGACCACATATAGCTGGAAAACAATCTCAAATGATTGTGCTTTCATATTATAATTAAATATCATCATAAACCTCATTAAACCAAAAACAAAAATTCACGTGAAGGTTAGCATACCTGCAACTTGCTGCCAAGTGAGGGGATCTCACTATGTAAATAGAAATACAATTATCATTTAACTAGTCCAAACCATGGCAAGGTGAGACCCTGACAGGGTGCAAGCCCACTCTCAAATCATTTGAAACAGGGGAGACATCTCCCAAAGGGAGTACAAAACTTCGGAATGGATTCTGTGCATTCCCATTCACAGTAGCAGAACTTCTGAAGTGTTCATTAAGGACATATGAAGTAAAAACATTTGCTACTTTCTGCTTCCCAGTAACAATGGTTTACCCAGTTATTTCCATCCAGTCAAACTCCAAGTAAACCGAGAAGACAGAATTCAAGCATCTGGAAAGTTCTGTACCATATAAAAATGAGCAGTTTTTAGTTGTAACCAGATCTCCAGGTTAAATATGAGCAGTGTAGTGAAAAATGACAATTAAGTAGTAAGAATGAGTAATACTGAAAGAAAAGTTATGGTATATTGTACACCGAGACATTTTTATCAGGCTAAGCATTTGCAAATATGTTAAGGTTTAGTACATTACAACAAGTCACGGTTATACAAAAAACATTGTGAGAATTCCTGCTGTTCTTCATCTATAACAGTGTTTTGTACATCTGGTATTTTAGAGTCCTCCCCGCCTTCCTCAGAGTTCTGCAGTCATTCACTGTTTTCGTTTAATGTCACGTGCCGAGATATCCTGACCATCACCGATCCTGAATCTGCAAACAAATTCACTCCAGTGCCAAGAAAAACCTTTAACAAATAAGGAGAAATCAACTTAAACTTTAAGCTTTTTAATGTGTGTACATACATAATCTTATTAAACTGTGAATGTTATTTTAGCTGTTTGAACAGAGAGCAGTCATTGTTCTAGATTGCACATTTTACTGGGCTGCTACAAATGAGGCAAAAATGCAGAGACTGAAACTGTACTAAAATATTTTGAGGTCAGCACACTTATGATAGTGCTTTGTAAAACATTTCCAAATTAATGCAGTTCTCTGGATAATCAGAACACTCAAGTAGTTCGGCCTTTAGAATGGCTATACAGTCCAAACGTTCTTCCCTTTTCAGAGCTGGAGTCATGTAGAAATGTTTCCTTTCTTGTCTCATCCTCTAATTCACGCATTTCTGAAGAAACACAGCTAACTCTGTGCGGGAATTAGTAACCTGCTCTTTCATTGGTTCCTGTTAAGCAGGGTGTTCACATGATCACTCTCTGGTTCTTTATCTGTTATGAATTGCAGCGACTCCGGGAGTGATCCGTTTGATGGCCACTGCTATACATGGAATTTACAATGCAAAGCGGGAAACAGAAACTTTTTTTCTCATATCATACACACATGCAGTCACAATTATAGTTAATCTAGAGGCCCCAGTCCACCTGTTGCCTGTCTAGCCATAGCCATTTTAGTCATTTACATCAAAAGTCTACTGTACATCTCTCATAATTCAGCTAACACCGTCTCTAAAGGGTCTATATTACATGTCAATATTACGGAATTGAAACCTTAAATTATCGAACACCTCAAGGTCGATCGTGAAATATCGAACCCTTAACATCAAAAACGGCTGTTTCCACATAGGGAAACAATGCCATTGGCCAAATAAAAAAAAAGCTTTAAACAGAAATGAAATGAGGGGCTTCAGCCCCCACACCCCCAGATGTGGGGGGCTGTGCCCCCCACACCCTCCCTAATTAAATATACCAACTCCGAGAACACTGTACACTGGAGAAAGAACAAAATCCACATAATGGGCCAGACGACTTGTTTCCCCTCTGTGGAAACGTCCATTCGCAATTTTCAGACTTCGACATTTAGTGATTGAGCTTTAGGTGTTCGATAACCTAAGGTTTCAATCACATAATAGGGAACCATCTCTAAAGGTACCTAAGCCACCACTATAAATGTCATGGTGTCAGCCATATCTGTCAACTTCTTAGTGCAAGAAATCTGGGCAAAGCCCGGCAAAACAGGGGGACAAAGGCCCAAAAAGAGAGACATGTTTTAAATATTGCTCTTATAAACTTAGAAAGTTGCTAGAGTAAAAGGGTTTCTTTTAACATACATTTTCTGGAGGATTTGAAGTTTGAAACTCAAATGTATGCTATTATTTAGTGACTTCAATCTTCATAACATCCTACTGATTTGCCAGAAAAACACAAATTTTATGGGGAACAGACCAAAAAATATGAGCCAAACATCTGAACATTCTATGATAATCTGTACAGTTGAGAGGCATGGTGTCAGCCCCCTCCTCTGCATTAGCTGATTCCATCTTCAGGGCTGCCAAGTGCATGACAGTCACACCAAGACCACAAATATACGGAATTATTTGCCAAACTTGAATTCAAGTCATGATTTGCAGTATCTACAGCAGATAAATGCATTATTTGATATTTCTTAATCACGCTTTATGCAAAAATAAAAATGTTTAGACATGAATTTACTATCGCTAAGTTAGGAGCAGTTGTAGAAGAGTCAGCATAAAGCTGTGCAAGCTATATGGCTGATTTTTACTAGCGGTATTAGGCTCCCCGTTCTGGGGTCAGTCCTGCCCAGTGGTATGTTCCTTGGACAGACTTTTGTAAGACAATTACCTAAAAGAGCAAGTAAAGACCACCTATGTATAACCTGTAGGAAGGAGAATTTGGCAACTATTCTTGACTGAAGCCTTTCTAGGTAAGTCACAATTTCCAACCATGTGACAAATCTAGTAGGGATACTGTAGAAGCTTTCCAGTCATGTGACGTAATCTAGGAAGGAATTGTAAAAGCTTTCCAGTCATATGACTAACCTAGTCAGTAATTGCACTTTTTTTTGTGTCTTTCAGATAGTTTGTTCAAAGACTGTAGAAGACAGAGTTGTAATCAGTATGGTCAGGACATTGTTGTAGTAAGTCTTAACATGTGTATTATGTAATTGTTCATAGGTGGTTATTTGGCTAGTGTCCCCAGGGGCCTTTTTAAGTCTAGCCATGTTTCCCAAATGTATCTGTTAAGTTTGGATACCCCAGGGTTATTTTAAGGGGTATATTTAGGCTTGGGCATGGGTGGTTAAGCATTTATAGGCTGTCTCCATCTGCTAGAGAAGTAGGTGGCAGACCAGCGGTAAATTTCTGATTCCCTATCCACTGATCCAAAGCACATTGAATCGCTGTTTATTTAATTCTTTTAAGTAGGTTTTGACTGAAAAATGGCGTTACTAGTGCTGCTCGCTTACCTGGTATATGAAATAAGTAAATAAAATGATTCCAGTTCATATCACTGAGGTATGAAGTTGTGCACCAAGCACAACTTTTCTGTGGAGTCTGCATGTCCTCTGTGTGTACACATGGGGTGTTCCTGGGTATTTTGCTCTGTGGGTGAATTGGTGATCTACCAAATTGCCTGTAGGTGTATGTGTGCACGTGTGCCCCTGCTTGTGTCTGTGTGTGTGTTCTATGATAGGCTGGCATCTGTCTAATTCTTCCCTGCATCTGCCTTGTGCTGAAATAGGTTCTGGACCCTCCATAACCATGAACTGGATGAAGCTGTTACCACAGAATGAATGAATGAATTTACATCCTTTTTACCAAGTTTCATGATGCTAATTTTATGGTCTCTCTTAGGTTCATAGGTTCATACTAGGCTATCTGCCCTAGGGCATTTATAAGCCTAGCCAGAGTGTGTTTGGCTTTCGCCACCCATTTTAAATTAATTTTGCTATGCCCTTTTTCGAGGTTAGTATACTGTGCCTCTGTCTAACAGTGACACAGAAGTGATACCCGGGGTAAACCTACGATCTCCAAACCACCCATCAAGATTCCTCTTGAAGAGAGTCAATGAGGGACTCTGCCTAACCTGGACTGGGATTTTATTCCAGAGTGAAGGGAGCCTCTGGGTTATGAATCTGTCCCTCCAGCATGTCCTATTCATTTCAGTGTTGAGGTTCAAGTCTCTCGAGCGCGTAGCTCGATGGGATTTGGATTTTCTGAGGTGCAGCATGTCCATTAATTTCGGGTTGGACATGGCTTTATACGTCAGGCACAGATCGCCTCTAAGCAGGCGGTATGCCACTGAGTAGAGCTGGAGTTTCTTTAACCGGGCAGCATATGGCATTTTTTTGAGCCCTTTGATCCTCTTGGTGAGGTACTTTTGGGGTCTTTCCAGTTGCTGCAGGTGTCTGGTAAGGTACATCCCAAAAGGGACATTGTACTCAATTATGGGCCTGATGAGGGATGAGTAAAGAGGCACGATGACCTCCCCTGATCTAGATGTGAATCCCTTGGTTGTCAAATGAGAGATTGCTATCAACTTGGGTCCCCAGGTCCCTAATTACTTCTTCTGTACTTAATGGATTACCACCTATGTGGTAATTTGTGGGCACTTTGTTTTTGCCAAAGGGGATGACTCTGGCACCAGTTGTCTGTTTCTATGAGGCCCTTTTGGAGGATGATTGTGTTGGCTGGAGAGTCGATTATGGCACCCAGTTTGCAGTCATCTGCGAACTTGGTCAGCCACAGTCCTTCAGTGTTGGCCTGTACCTCCGAGAAATATATACCGAACAAGAGAGGTCCCAGGACTGAGCCTTGTGAGATGCCACTTGTAACTGGTTTGGAGTCTGACATGGCTCCAGCAATTCTAACCATGTGGGTTCTGTCCTTGAGCCAGTTTGCAACCCATCTAGTGACATAGGGGTTTATATTTAAGCTGGTGAGCTTATCTATAATGCCCGAGTGGGGTATTGTATCGAAGACTTTTGTGAGGTCCAGGTAGGCTGTGTGGACCACCTTCCCCTCATCAATGGCCTTGGTGACTGTTTCAAAGAAATCGACCAGGTTTAAGAGGCAGGATCTGCCCTTAACAAAGCCGAACTGGGTAGGATCCAGTGTCTGTAGGTCCCCAATATCTTTATTTATGAGGTCCATGATGATCCTTTTCATAGCTTTGCAGACCAAGCTAGTCAGGCTTATGGGGCAATAGTTTCCAGGATCCGTTGAGGCACCACCTTTGTGGAGAGGGACCACTGTTGCTGTACGCCACTCTTTGGGTACATATCCTGTAGTAAGGCTGAGATTGAACAGTAGTTTTATGTTTGGGTTTAGCTCTTCTTGGAGTTCATGTAGGACGCAGCCCGGGACTCCGCCTGGTCCCATTGATGCTGTGTTTTTGCTTTGGAGAGGGCAGCTCTTACCTGAGCATCTGAGATGTCAGGGGGGGGCAGCACTCTGCTGGGATAGATATTTGCCCTTTTGGTGGGGAGGGGGAAGAAGTTTGCGCCAACCTGTCAGCTAGGATGTTGGCAATGTCTGTGGGTTTGGTGTATTTTTGTCGCTTTGGACTAATTCTGAGCATATCTGGGAATTCCCACCCAGGTTCCTAACATAACTAAAGAAAGCCTTGTGATTATCCTTAGTGTCCTATGCAATTTTTCTCTCAAGCTGGCCTTAGACGATTTTATGAGTGCCCGTAGTTTTTTGCTAATACTGATCAGAGATGCCTTCCCTTTTTGGGATTTTGCTCTATCATGTAGTAGCTTCCTCCTTCTATTGTATAGTTTGTTTATGGCTGGGGTCCACCAGACAGGACGCCTAACTTTGGAGGATTGGGTCTTGGTTTTATTTGGGATTGCATGATCCATGCATTCCTGAAGGTGTTCATAGAATGCGTTTATAAAGGATTCTGCGGTCTGGGCCGTATTTTCTACAGGCCCGGGGCTTTGAAGGATTCCACCTCAGTTTTGAGGAGTGTGAAATTTGCTTTAGAGAAGTTTTTCACTGTGGTTTTCTGGGCAGGGGGTGGGGTCGGGATGTGAATATCCAGTGAGATTAGTTTATGGTCTGATCTTACCAGTGAGGGATGCACTTCTGGTCTGGAGCATAGAGTCCCCATGTTGGTGATGATCAGGTCCAGTATGTTTTCCCCTCTTGTGGGAGTGGTAACAAGTTGTTCCATAGCATTTGAGTTTATAAATTCTAGGAACCTTTGGGCTAGGGTGTTGGAGCTAGAGTAATGCTCCCAGTCTATGTTTGGGTAGTTGAAGTCGCCCAATATAATGGTGTTTGGAGAGATCTTCATATTTTCCAGTGTTCTCAGGAAGGCCGAGTGGGTTTCCTGGGTTTGGGAGGGTGGTCTGTAGCAGGTTATAAACTGGAAGGCAGTTTTACCCACTGTTAGTTGCACATGGATTGTCTCTGATGCTTCGTGCTGTGCCATCAACTTGGAGGTGTTGGTATCTTTGACGAATATTGATACTCCCCCTCCTTTTGTGGTTTGGTCCAAGTTTTGGGGCTGAAAAGCATGGTATGAGGTATAACCTGGTAGTGCTGGGGTACTCTCAGGAGCCTTGAACCAGGTTTCTGTTACTGCACAGATATCGATGTTCTCCATGCTAAGGAGAGTTTCGAGTGCGTGCATCTTGAGGTTTAGACTTCTGGCGTTGAGTAGCATTACTCTTAGTTTCTTATCCCTTGTGATACCTATGGAGGTGGGTTTGTCTTTTGAGCCTTGCCTAAAAAAGGCACTATGGGGGTAGCAAGAGCCTTTGCCAATATCTGAATGCCCAGGGGTGACAGGTGCAAGCCGTCCCTAGCGAAGCATCGTGGCTTGTCGAGCATGTCATCCCAGGCTGACAGGCATTGGATCCCCTTTGAATGACACCAATACTTAAGCCAATTGTTGAAATTGATCATCTTGTCTTCATATTGTGGCATCATTCTTGGTGAGGGTAAGATGCTACTCAAGGTCAGGGTCATACCGGCCTGGGCTCAGAGAGCTGCTCTATGTCTCTTTTCATGTAGTCCAGGGTGGTACGTCTCAGGTCATTCACACCAGCATGGACAATGACTGAGTCATATTTGTACTTGCCTTGGAGTGACCTGAGTGCTTATGTTATGTGGCGGATCCTTGCGCCCGACAGGCAGCTCACCGTGACCTTCTCCTTGTTCAGCCTGGTGAGCGGGACGTCAGTGTGCCTGATGATAGAGTCACTTATTACAAGTGTATCAGGTGTGTTGTTTAGCCTTAAGGGCTGTGACTGTTCGGCACACTGGCTTTGTGAGCTATGTGTTGCACGTGTTTTGTTTTAGAGTAGCGGTTGCTTGGGTGTCTGCTTTGGAGGTCTCTGCTCCTTAGGCAGATTTTTATTTAGAGCTTCCGAGTATGTTTTTGTGTGTTTATGTGTTTGGTTTGCTGTCGTGGTAGGTCTATGTGAGACGGGAATTGTAGTGAGTGTGGTTTCCTTCTCCTCCTGACTGGTTACACCTCCAGTTTGGCTATATGGTTGCATCTCTCACATGTGTTGGAATTTGTTGGGAGGAGGAGAGGGTTGTCTGTGTACATGAGGCAGTTGTAACATTGCCTCAAGATTCCCAGATTCACCAGCTGGACCAGAGAGGAGATTGACAACTGACCTTTGGACATGCTAGAATAGTATTGGGAATTCCTTTATAATTGAAAAAAGGGCCAATGGGGAACAAGGTACTCAAGGGGAGTTTGTGAGGGTGTAGTGCTTTTAATTTTTTAGTGCTGACTTAGTGAGCAAGTGCCAAGTAACTTAAATGCAATGTGTTACAGGTAACTTAAATGCAAAAATGACAAACAGTAACTTTCTTTCAAGTGAAACAAGGAAATAAGTACAGTAAGCAATGCAGATATCACTAGGGATCCACAGAAGCTGAAAAGCCGCTGCTTTAGGTGGAATTAGCATTTCAGGGAAATAACAGGCAAACAAACAACAAGCATACAAACAAAGCTAGATTCAGCAGGCCTGGATCTCGTCTATGCTACAGCATTGTAGTACTTTGCCATTTTTTTATTGCAATAATAACGTTATGCAGGTCACGATCATTAGCTTCTATTCACCATTTCTTGTATTTGTGTCTGAGAGGCACAGTATGAAAAAAACTGTCTGCACTACATACTGAGTCCTGTGGAGTACCACTAGATCTACTTATTCAGGATGGACAGGTTACCTCTTTAACCCTGACTTCTTCCATCCTGTTGATCTCCAGTGTTTTATCTTTTGATCTGTACCTGCACTGACATGTAAGGTGTATGATGTACTGCTTACTTCCTTATGTAGGACAGGTTAGAATGTAAAGCAAAGTCAAGGTGGGTGGCATGCACTGCCAGTCCTTAATCCAACAATTCTTTTGCCTCTTCAGATAATGTATGAGATTAAAATGGAAAGATTTCTCCATATCAGACATTATTTGATGTTTAATAGTTCACCCAGTGTTTGGACATTTAAAATCCACATAAGGATTGTGCTTTGGTTTCCTCTCACACTGTAAAGATTTGTGTGTGTGTGTGTGTGTGTGTGTGTGTGTGTGTGTGTGTGTGTGTGTGTGTGTGTGTGTGTGTGTGTGTGTGTATGTATGTGTGTATATATATATATATATATATATATATATATATATATATATATATATATATATATATCTCCTAGTAGGATTTTTCTGACATTTACTCAGTTGCCTGCTACTTGCTGTAGCCATGGTTCGCAGAGAGCTTACAAAGCATTAATGGGATTTCATTGTTGAAAGGTATCATTCAGGAGATGGGTACAAAAAAAATTTCCACAGCATTGGATATACCATGGAACACAGTGAAGACAGCCATCAAAAAGTGGAGAAAATGCAGGACAACAGTGATTTTGCAAAGAACTGGACGTCCCTCCAAAATTGATGAAAAGACAAGATGAAAACTGGTCAGGGAGGCTGCCAAGAGACCTACAGCAACACTGAAGGAGCTGCAGGAATTTCTGGCAAGTATTGGTTGTGTACTACATGTGACAACAGTCTCCAGTGTTCCCCATATGTCTGGACTATGGGGTAGGGTTGCAAGATGGAAGCCTTTTCTTACAGAGAAAACATCCAGGTCCAGGTAAAATTTGCAGAACAATACATCATCTCCCAAAAGCATGTGGCAAAATGTGTTATGGTCTGTTGAGTCCACGTTTTAACTTTTTGGCCACAATTCCAAAAGGTGCATTTGGTGCAAAAACAACACTTCACATAACCAAAAGAACACCATCCCCACAGTGAGGCATGGTGGCGGCAGTGTCATGCTTTGGGGTTGTTTTTCTTCAGCTGAAACTGGGGCTTTAGTCAAGGTGGAGGGAATTATGAACAGTTCCAAATACCAGTTAATTTGCCCCAAAACCTTCAGGCATCTGCTAGAAAGCTAAAGATGTAGAGGAATTTCACCTTTCAACACAACAAAGACCCCAAGCATGCATCCAGATCAACAAACGAATGTCTTCACCAGAAGAAAATTAAAGTTTTGGAATGGCCCAGCCAGAGCCCAGACCTAAATCCAATAGAAAATCTGTTAGGGTGACCTGAAGAGGCCTGTGCACAAGAGATGCCCTTGCAATCTGACAGATTTGGAGTGCTTTTGCAAGGAAGAGTGGGCAAATATTTCCAAGTCAACATGTGCCATGCTGATAGAGTCCTACCCAAGAAGACTGAATGCTGTAAATAAATCAAAAGGTGCTTCAAGAAAGTATTAGTTTTAGTGAGTTAGATTTATTGTGGTCTCATTTTGTATATCACAAAAACCTGGCATTTTAACAGGGGTGTGTAAACGTTTTATATCCACTGTGTAATGGCTCATTTTATAAGTTATTTGTTTTTGTCCTAGAGGTTATTATAAATCCTATCTGGCACTTACTGCCTTTCTGATGTCCTACCTCCGGTAGAGCGATGGAGACTTCTAAAGTACAACAGTGGGAAGGAAATGGTTGGTCAGTGCGGCAAGAAATATTGTAATGGGGTGCTGACTGTAGCTTCAGGAGGATGAAGCATTTGATGGCAACTGCCAGGAGGATGTCGTCATCCTGAGGGGTGTGGCCGTTTATTCTAACAGGGGAATGATTTTCACAATGATGTTATCATATACCGTGAATGCTTCCCAAATGGCTTTATGATGTTTTTTGTCAGCCCTCTTCTCTTTCTTGTCACTTTTTAGATCTCTGAGACTATAGCCTCTATCAAGGGAGAATATGGCAAAGCTTAGAATGTCCCAGAAGGGCAGCTAGCCTAGTACATACCTAAGAATCCATGAGTCAATGATAAAGCTGTTGCCAGGAATTTTGGACCTGTGCGCTAATATTCAGACTTCTCCCCGAAGGGAATAGTCAGACGTTTCTCACTTATCATAAGCTCCTGTGCTGCAACCCCCCCCCCCCCCTCCCCAGAAAAGTGTCCTTTTTTCTACTGCATATATGATAAAAAAGGATGTAAATTATTACTCCTGAAGTTGGATGGCTAGTACTTTAGCATGCACATATTGCTGTGTTCACAGTGACTATGTGAAATCACTTGGAAAGTTTTTTTCATGATATTTATGTATTTGTAACTGAAACAGGCAGAGCCCTTGTGCATTGTAGACTGTCATTGGACTCATGACATAATTGTGCATCCTTGTGTATTCCTGTATAAGTCATGCACATTTACTTCAGGGTTCATATTGCTGTATTAACAGGTCAGAGATCAACCTTTATGCACTGTCAGTCAGTAGCCTGAAACCTCAGTTGTGTTTCATAATTCATAACACCTCAGTTAAGGAACTCTGGGATATCTGGAACACGTGTAATTAATCATTTCTGTCAGCAAGATAAGCAGTGGGAATGTGTGCATGTTGTTTGTTTATATCTGTGTATATGTGTGTGTAGAAGATCACCTAGGTATCCAGCACATTACCTGGGTGTTATGCATTTCAGTTACTAATTTGCAATCCAGCAAGTAGTTTGTACCTCATTTGCATTTGGCAACTCTTTTAGAGAGTATGTAAAAAAAATAATAACCAAAGGTGTCACAAAGAGCATTTTGTATGTACTTCTTTGTAAGTGGACTCTGTTAAACTCTGGACTCGATCTGGTAAAGTTTTTTTTTCCTCAGCCCTACCCTATAAGACTTCAGGTTATAATGAAAAATGTGTATTACAGAAACAGCATTTTTTTGCTTTTATATTGGCAATAATATATTTGACAATCAATGTAAGTTTGAATCCCACTGACTGAAAACACACATAGCTGATTCATTAAAAGGGAACATAATAGCATTATATTTTTATGTGACATTCTGTGCTGTGATATAATGCTTCTCGGCACACTCTGCTTGTCAGTACAGATGTGCAGAACATTTTAAATTAGTGTAGTTTTCCTTTTCGTCCGGATATACAGCATCTGCTGTAGTTCTATTTGGAATTAATTTGCTGAAGATAAGCAGTATCTTACTGGAGTACTGTGAATCAGAGAGTCAAAAAGCTAATAAAACAGGACAAATTCCAATACTACCAGTCTGTCCTAGACTCCTCCGAACACAGCCCCAAACAATTTTGGTCCTCCATAAACTCCATCCTCCACCCAGGTAAAGTCAGTACCCCTCCTCCTAACATCTCTCACTCCTCAGAAAATATTGCTACCTCATTCAACACACACTTCACACAAACCATACTATCACTAGCTAAACAACACAACTCCCCTCCCCTCCAACCCACACCTTCAACTACTAATCTTCCCACTGCCTTCTCTTTTTCTCCTGTACCTACCTCCAACATAAAAAAAACTCTTAACTAAACTTAAACCCACCAAATTAGCAGCAGACAACTTCCCAAGTGAATACCTACAAATCGCAGCTGATGCTCTGGCCTACCCAGTATCCATCTTGATTAACCGATCTCTGTCAGAAAGTTATGTTCCCACACTGTGGAAAGTATCACATATAACTCCCCTCCACAAAGGTGGACCCTCCACAGAACTAACCAATTACCACCCCATAGCTATTCTCTCTCCACTCTCCAAAATACTAGAGAGATGCATACACTCTCAGGTCTCAGACTACCACCTTACTAACAACCTCCTTTCCAATACTCAGCATGGTTTCCGACCAAACCATAGCACCACCACTGCCTTACTCTCCTTTACTAACACTATCCTTCAGCATAAAAACAATGGCTATCTCTCATCTGCTACTTTCCTAGACCTATCTAAAGCATTTTACATGGTCCCACACAAACAACTTATCTCTGTCCTCAATAACCTATCCTTCTCACAATCAGTCACCAACTGGTTTCAGAGTTACCTGTCTGACCGCCAACAATCCGTTGTATGGCAGAATGACATATCTCCCCAACTACCTGTTTCCATAGGGGTTCCCCAAGGATCCATCCTTGGACCCCTACTCTTCTCTATTTTCACAAATAATCTAGCCTCTGCCACCACACATGGCACACTCATACAATACGTAGATGACTCGACCATCATCTGCTCAGCCCAGTCCCTACCCAAACTGCAAAAAGTCACACAGGAAGCCTTTTCCTCTGTTGAAACTTGGTTACCCGATGCCCAGTTAATACTCAACCCAAACAAAACTAAACTACTCATCTTCCAACCCACCAAACATACTCAAAACAACTCTCACTTTAACATCACAACAAAAGACAACACCACTATATACCCAACTGAACACACCAAATTGCTAGGAGTGGAAATAGACAATAAACTAAAATTTGACATTTGCATATCCATGACCATAAAAAAAGTCCACAAAAAACTAGGAGTGTTATACAGAAATAAGCATCTTCTCACCAAAGCAGCAAAGATTTCAATAGCAAATTCCCACCTTATCTCCACCCTACTTTATGCCTCTCCAATATATACCAACCTAAGGCAATGCGATCTAAACAAGCTAGAGACCTGCTACAACAAAATTGCCAAATTCGCCACAGGGGCATCCTACCGTAGTCACCACTGTCTCTCACTTGCTGAACTGGGCTGGCTTGAACTCCCTCACCTCCTTCAATGGTATCAGCTCTCACTCTCCCACAAACTAGTAAACCATCCACTAAATGTCCCATCCCTCCAGAATCTACTCCAACCCTATCGCACCACCAGACCACTAAGATCCAGCAACAAAAATCACTTGCAGATCACTAAAGCCAATAACTCTGCTGGTGAAGCACTATTCTCTTGCACCATAGCCAAATTATGGAACTCTCTCCCACCCACAATTACCTCCGCACCATCATGCACCCACTTCAAAACTTTACTAAAAGCGCTCCTAAAAACATGCTGGCTATGCCCTTGCAACTCCCACTCTACTATCACCCATCCCATCCAACCACTACCTTTATTTCCACTCCACTAACTACCTTGATTATAGCAAGCTCAGATGCTCATAAGCCTAGTACTTATACAGCAGGAACTTCTTACTTTAACATTTGTTAATGTCTGTTATGTACTTCACAGATAAAGATTCTAGTTGTCTACTGATGTACTATGTTCTTCATCTGTAAATATGTTGTAAGTAATTGCTATGTAAATTGTTAATCAGTATGTAATCCAATGTAAATACTGTCTGTTTATTTTAACTGTGGAGCTTTTCTCCCCGGGCCTCCACTGAAAATGGACCTACGTCCAGTCGGACACTCCCGGTCAATAAATATAAATAAATAAATAAATAAATAAATAAATTGTTGCGTTCAAGACAGTAGATGAGGACTACCTCAGTGCAGTTGTGGGTTGAAGAAAATAAAATGGTGACTGTTAGTGCAAAAGCCTCTATCAGTTTCTGAGTGTATTTAGCATTCTTAGATCCTGTGGGGATCCTGGTGTATCCGCGATGGTGGTGCTGCGGTAACGTTGTCGCCTCACAGTAAGATGTTGTCCTGTTCGATTCTCAGCTAGAGCATCTTCTGTGTGGAGACATGCGTGAATGGGCATACCTTCATTGAAGGTTGTGCGTCAAGGCTGGCAACTCGGCACATAAAAAAAATCTATTGCCAATCATTAGCGGACCGAAGTTCCGCTGTGGTGACCCCTAACCGGGAAAAGCCGAAAGACACAACAAGATCCTGTGGGGATCCTGGTCTCCTCCAGTGGTGATGAAGTGCCACCTACTGATGGATCCTGTTAGGAGACTTCATTGCTCATATAAGAAATGATGGTGATGCCGTTGAGGTGTGTCTAGGAGAAACTGCTTGCCGAATAGCACCCATGATTTCCTAATCTTTTCATTCGCAGGGCCTGCTTTTTAGAACCCCACCTTGAAACATTCCCTTAGGTTGGATGACACATTATTATTATTATTTATGATTGTTAGTAGTAGTATTTTACATGGGACCACAGGCACATTGCTAAATTTTAGGCAACATGTTTAGCCCCACCCTGTCCATTTGCTTTGGTAATCCAGTTAAAGTAATCTGTTGGCTGTATTCAACATGACCTCTCACTGGGAATCTGTGTTGTTTTAAGTTCCGTATCACAGTGGCCTCCAGCTACTGTGCATTTTTTCGTAAGTAGTTTCATCTTTTTTCTGTCACAGAAGTCAGCTTAGCAGGTACATGTTTTCCAGACCTTACCGTGCTCCCCCCTTGTGATGGAGAATCTCGCCTTGCAGTCCCTCGCAGTATGTAGAGGCTTCACTGTTCATCTGTACTTTTAATTATAACACAGTGTCACTGCTTTATGACAAGTATCCGATCATGCAATTGCATAGCAAGTACTCATCACAAAAAAAAAAAAATGTTTAAAAAAACAGTTAAGTAACTTTGTCAATATCTGTTTTGATTGTATCATATTATAAAAGAGAGTCATGACATCAGCAAATGTCTTCAGTTTACTTTTAATTAGATGCAATAACATGAAGAAGTTACATTTCCATCCAGTGTGTTACTGTGTACAAGTTAAAAAAGGCCACAGGAAATACATTTGCATGTCCTCCCTGTGGTCACGTGGGTTTCTTCCGGGTGCTCTGGTTTCCTCCCACATTCCAAAAGACATGCAGTAGGTGGATTGAACACACTAAATTGACCATAGGTTTGAGTGTGTGGGCAAGTGAGTGGTATGAATGAACTACTGCAGCAGGGCTAGCCTCCTGGTAGTGTAAAGCAAAATGGGAAAAGGGGATGAGGATGGATAGACAGGAAATACATCATCCATTTATAAGTCATTTTGTAAGTGGTGAGGGTAGCAGTCCTTTTACATGTCATGAGCCTGCTGCCTACAATGGTAAATTTCAAATTGCTGGAGCTGCGGGATCATTGCATGTGCAGTAGCAAGGGAGGCATTGTTCATTCAGACACCATGGATCTCAACCATAAGAAGGTGAAGAGCTGGGTTACACCAACGGAAGAGAAGGGAGTTGCAGAGCCGCCATGTATCATGCTACCAGCATATGGCGTCTTAGTCACCTGCATGAATCGTTAACAGTCTGAGTACCAGCAGACCACTAAATGACACTGGAAGGTATGGCAGATTAGGTGCGGTTTAAATAAAGATGTGGGACATATAAGTATTGGGCTTTTGCATGTATCGTTTCAGGCAAGAAACAGTTGGAGGTGTTTGACCTTTTGAGCCTGTTTTTTCCAGTGAGTAGCAGTTTGTCGAAATGTGGCACCGACAGTTGATTCATTTGCATTACTGCCAACATTTAAATCAGAATTTTCCATTTAGTTGAAGTGGCATAGTGCAAGAGAACCTGAATGTGTTTCAAGTTGTCACTCAGGAAATTGTCAGAACAGTGATGTGACATAGTTTGACCTTTTCCCTATGTTTTTCAGAGCAACATTCTGTCAGTACTATAGTGTCCTGCACAGACAATGTAAACAGCTTAAGAAAACAAAACAATGTAATACAGAATGAGTGGTTAAAAAGTAAAGTGAATGCAGAAAGCTAAAATGTCTAAAATGTTAGGTGTCCTCTTCATGTTTGAATTCCCTTACTGTTTTTGGCCAGGCTTCGTTCTCTTTAGTTCCTTCATAACCTACAATACCTTACATAAAAATGAATACTTAAGTGTTCTCCTATATGATTATTTTCAAAAAGACTGTAACCTCTTCAACTGTATTGATTCCCTTCATATCCTCAGACATTTCTGTTGAGGTTTTTGCCCTCATCTTTTATCAACAGTTTACTTAATGAAGTTCTTTCTATATTTGTGTGTGTGTATACATACATACATACATATATATATATATATATATATATATATATATATGTATAGATAGCTGTATATATATATAGATATGGATATATAGATATATGGACATATTTTTAATTTTTTGGTGCAAGCCTTTTCGGTACTTTTCCGTTAACAGGGCAACAGCTTTTTTGGCCTCGTTAACGTTTTTGTCCTACGGAAAGTGTACACACACACACACATAATTTTTCAATATGTGTTTGTATAAATATATAACATGTGTGTCAGTGTTCACACACACACACCTATCATTCTCATAACTAAAAAGGAAGTAACCCAGCGCATTCTTCTCTCTTTAAAATAACAAGTTGACTTTGCCTTGTAAATTTAAGGTCAGAATTTCTAAGTGATGACTTGGTAAGGGAATTTATCCAGCTCCATTTACAGTTACATTAATATGGACACCTTTTCAGTTAAAAGGACAGTAGTAGTGTGTATTATTTTAAAATGGATTATTATTGAGGGGTAGCAAACACCATAATTTTGTTTTTGAAAACTGACTGTTATAATCCTGTTAAATAACCACCTAAAAATATTTGTAAATTCAACCTGCAACTTGCGATCAAGTCACCCGTGAGCATAATGATGTCTAATTTCAATACAACCTAATCTTGAGCAATGGGAAACACACTGAACTGAACAAGAAACACTGTTGTTGAAACAGATGCTGTAAATCAGAAAGTAATTGTGGAGCAATAACCACGGCAGAAATCTCGGGGGTTTGAGAATGGTATATCAGTTGTATGTGCACGGTGCTTAATTTACCATGTCACTATTTTCCACAAATATAATAGCTGCAGAACTAAGACAAATATTTATAAGCATCCTTAAATATGGTACCAATACAAGTAACTCCATTTGTGCTGCAGAAGGAGGAAATACTTTCCGCAGGACAAAAACCGTTAACGAGGCCAAAGCAACTTTTGCCCCTTTCAGCTAAGAGGCGCATGTCCCTACTATGTATGTATCGTAACAACTTTTTCTCATTTACCTTAAGCACCTCACAGGGGTAAACAGCTGTGTCTTATTACTTCATTTTGGACTGAAACCTGTGGTACTTTTCCATTAATGCAAACCCAGGCCCAGAAAGCTGTTGCCCCGTTAACGGAAAAGTACCGCCTTTTCTGTGTAAAATGTACCTCCCTTATCTTTCTTTTTGTATAGTATATCCACCATAGTTTTACACAACAGTGTGGATGATGTGTCACCCAGAGTTGTAAAAGGAGAAATTTGGCTTTCTGGACAAAACACCCATTTAGTGTCCCCTTTGATCTAGTTTACAAGAAGGAGCACCAGTGCTATTAAAAAAACAGAACCATCATGTTTGCTTGCTTTAATTGTATTCAATTTTTTACAAAAATTACAGTAAACATATTTTGTTCATATGTGTAAAAAATATATTTACAAAAGATAAGAACTAACCGAAAATATGTGGATCATTAAGAATGTATAATAAAAATACAGAGACTCTATTAAAGCACTTTTCTCTTTTTGTACATGCAGTCAGCTGTTTTGGATTACCTGTAGCAGACTTTTACCCACTGATGCTGCTGACTGCAGTAGCTATCCTGGACGTTTCCTCATCTGGTCTTTTGCTTTAGGTCATTCCCTTGTGTAGGGTGCTCTAGTTCCTCCAGTTTTTAACCTCCTTATCTGTTCTGTATTCCATGGGTTGCATTTGACTTTTTTGAAATGCATAATGTTAGCAAAGTGAACTGGCATGTATTTTGCTTTTAAAGTGTTTGCTATTCAATGTTGGACATATTGATGTTGAGAATGCTGACTTTCAGTGTGTAAACAGCCATTTGGCCATGTAATGTCTGGTGAGAATGTATCTTTCTCTTTTGAGTGCCATGTTGTATTTTGGTGTATGTGCAAGGCACCATATAGTTTGGCTTACGCAGACAAGCTTTCACACATTCATCCATCTTCTGCCTGTCGTATCTATTGGTAAATTTCCTCTACAACATAGAATTACTAAATGCTATACCTCTCAACTGTACTGAATTCCTTGGAATTTACCAGATTTGAGGGCAAAATAATGAGGTGTCATGAATTCCCGAGTAGCCCCTTCAATTCCCAATTATTTTTTTTATTTTAATTACAATTTTATGTTACGGCTGATGTTATCACGCATCTCCAGTAGCATTTCCTACAGAGTCAACAAAGTGCAGGTGCATGCATGGTGACATCAGCTTTGTGAGACAGTGCCTGACTCCCTGTCAGACTTGGTCACTCATTGGGAGATTTAAAACAATTTAAAAAAAATTCAGTTTACAGTCACAGTCCACCCATGTCTTACTAGGACATCGCTTCAATTTTATGATGTCACGTCAATGTGCAACTGTGAGAATCTTGAATGATCTGCCTGCCATGGACTGTTTAGATGGAGTAGCAGTGGCGGAGCTGTGTGCAAGTTAACTTCTGCGAGGCTGAAGGACACCACACTCACCCACCCATGTCCGCGGGATGAGGAAATTTACTTTCTCTGGCTCAAGCTCTAGGTAACTAAAAAAAAAAAGAAGATGGGTCACAAGCCAAGGAACCATGGGGCTGTGATTGATTGGAGGGGGGGGGGGCAATCAGTGTGTTAAGTTATCACTGCTGAAATTGAATGGCGTGGCCTTATGGTTTCCTTTTATGATATTGATTTTACTTATTCATTATTTCACACAGTTGCTGATATGAACGTTCCGCATTGTCTGAGTGACAGCATGCTACTTGTAGATAAGTAATTTGATTGGAAGTTAGGAAGCCCAAAAAAATTGTAGCATGAGTATTTACTGATTATATTGATTGCTCACCATATTACAGTTACTAGGCCTAACTACAACAAGTAAAAATATCTTATGAAGGCTGGCTACATTTTGTCTGCTGTTCTGTTTCTGTAGGTGAAAAGCAGCAGCTTAACAGTATATGTAGTTGGTTGTTACAGGCTAGATCACTATTTATACAGACTGATATCTAATTATAGAACAGGAAACTGAAGTGAGTTCATATCAATTCACTTAGGAACAAATACCTAATGGAGCCCTATTGAAATGTTGTTGTTTTTCTTTCGGCTTTTCCCAGTTAGGGGTCGCCACAGCGGAACTCCGGTCCGCTAATGATTGGCAGTTGATTTTTATGGTGCTGAGGTGCCAGCCCAATGTCCAACCTTCAACGAAGGCACGCCCATTCACGCATGTCTTTCAAACGCCACTCGACCGCGGAGCCCTATTGAAATGTAAACACTCAAAATGCCTAGTGCTGACAAGCTGAAAAAAAGACCAAGAACACAGGAGAAGAGTGAATTTCAAAAAACGCTGTTCTCCTTTAAATTTCTTTTTGCAAGCGTGCAATATCCCCACTCCTAGTTATATTTTGTATTTAATATTTTGTTTGTTCTTCAATATGTGTTTGAATGTTGGTATCCCACAATTCCATTCGGGTAGGTGGGGTTACATATGTATGTTTGTAAATTTTATGTTAATCAGCATCCATATTTTTGACCAGTTGTACCTACTTTATATGGGCCTTTATCCAGATTTTTGATGTTTCCAAGTTGAAGAGGTTTGTTACATGCCACAGACTAGCCCATGGTCTTTATAAGGAGTTGCTGCAGAGATGCATGTTTTTACCATACTTTCTACAAAGAAAAAAAAAAACATACATTTGGGCAGTCTACACACACACACACACACACACACACACACACAAGGACCTAACTAATGTACAGGTTTATTGCCACTAACTGTGCAGGTAGTGAGGATATGTGGATTTTCTCTGCACTTTTACTTTTCTTAACTGAAGTAAAATGCAAGATTGTCAGTTATCAAAAAATGCTTTGCATGGACTGGCACATGCCATCTGTCTTACAGAATGCAATTATTTTATCAGTCACATTTTTAAAAAAGTATTCATTCAGTATTAGGCTGTGTAGTTTTAAACATAGATATCATTTTATAATGGGAAGTTCTGTTTGCAAATTCATATAAATTCTGAACTGTTTATTTTTTTCTTTTTGGTTTCCAAAAAGAGCATTATTTCCCCTATAGCTCCTACAGAGCGTTATGTCTCATTCTTTGCTACTGTCTTGCCTACAGCCTTTCACATAAATGTTTTCTGTTTGACAGTGTATCCTCCACCTTCTTACTGATTTCATTTCAACAACCCGTACTTTGAGACAAACTTGTCAGGGCTAAGACCCTAAGATACACATTTCTTCATGCCAAAGGTGATGATGTTCTTTGTTTGAATAGTGTCAAAGGTACTTGGCCTGCAAATTTTGTTTTGCATCATGTAAATGAAGAGGTGACTTCTAGCCTTGTGTGTGTGTGTGTGTGTGTGTGTGTGTGTGTGTGTGTGTGTGTGTGTGTGTGTGTGTGTGTGTGTGTGTGTGTGTGTGTGTGTGTGTGAAATATATATGTATCTAGTTCTAGATAACTGGGGATGCTATGTTATACAGACCTCACCCAGTGTGCTTCTGCTTTTGGCTGGAAGGTAACACAGTGGTACAGTGGTTTGGGCTGTCAACTCTATGATCAGTAGTTTGATTCTGGACTCCGTATCTATGCGAGAGATGTTTGCTTGTTCTTGAGGCAGCACGGGTTTCTACTGAGCATCTAATTTCCTTTGAAATACTTGCATTTCATTCATCTGATACTGTCCTTAGATTTGTGTTGTGGAGCTGTTCTCCCTGGGTTTTAAAACAATCAGTTAAGAACATAAAGTTGTATTAAAAATATATTCTTCTTGGGGAAACCTGTTAAATTATCTGTGTCAGTTTGGAGTAAAACAAGCTAACTTGTTTAGAAACTTCTGACTTTATAGAATGCAGATCCCAGTGACAGTTATTTTCAGGCTCTGCTTTGTGTGTATTTGGGTGTGAGTGGGGGTGTACTTTTGCAGCTGTGGATGTAGATTTTTGATGCTGTATGTAATAACAGTTTCTGAGTGAGTAATCCTAATCCTCAAATGAGATTAGGAGATTGCACACAACAGACTTCAGTAGTCATATGGTTATTAGCTAAGGATAACCCACTCTGTATTTAAACATCCTGACTCATGAACAGAGTAGCGTACTTTGGCTGTGATTGCTTTTATACTTCTAACAAACATAACTTCTAAAGACTAGTGTGGTCTCCTTTAAGGCCCCCGAGCTGGTGGGCTGAATCACTTCTTCTACCAGCACCTGCAGGACTGCATGGATAAGGCAATCCCAAACAAAACAAAGACTCTTAGTACCAAAGGCAAGCGTCCAGTCTGGTGGACCCCAGCCATAAACAAACTCTACAATAAAAGGAGGAAGCTACTACAAGATACAGCAAAATCCTTAAAAGGTAAGACACCCTTGATCACTATAAGTAAAAACTAAGAGCTCTCATAAAATCATCCAAAGCAAATTTCGAGAGAAAAATAGCTAAAGACTCAAAAGACAATCATAAGGCCTTCTTTAGCTATGTTAGACACCTAGGAGGAAACTCCCAGATATGCTCAGAACTAGTTCAAAATGATGTGAAGATTACTGATCCTACAGACATTGCCAACATACTGGCTGACAGGTTCAGTGCAAACTTCTCCCCTCCCCAAAGGAGAGATATCTATACCAAACGATTGCAGCCCCCAAACATCTCCAGCGCCCAAGTGAGAACTGCTCTCTCCAAAGCAAAAACACAGCATCCATGGGACCTGATGGTGTCCCCGGCTGTGTGCTCCACTTAACTCAATGAGGAATTAAACCCACAGCTAGGACAGCTGTTTAATCAAAGTCTTACCTCTGGATACCCAGGGAGTGGCACTGTGGTCCCACTTCACAAAGGCGTGCCCACCGACCGAAATTACCGCCCATTAGCCTGACAAGCCTTATCTGCAAAGCCATGGAGAGGATCATAATGGACCTCATAAATAAAGACATAGGGAATTTGCAGACTTTGATCCAACCCAGTTTGGCTTTGTCAAAGGCAGATCATGCCTTTTAAACTTGGTTGACTTCTTCAAACAGTCACCAAAGCCATTGATCAGGAAAGGCAGTCCATACAGCCTACCTCGATCTGGCTAAGGCTCGATACAATACCCCACTCGGGTATCATTGAAAAACTCATCAGCTTAAATGTTAACCCATACATCACAAGATGGGTTGCAAACTGGCCGAGTGACAGAAGCCACAGGGTCAGAGTTGCTGGTGCCATGTCAGACTCAAAACCTGTCACAAGTGGTGTCCCACAGTCCTCACTCTTGTTTGGCATCTACTTTTCCGGTACAAGCAAACACAGGAGGGTTATAGCTGACAAAGTTTGCAGATGACTGCAAACTGGGCCATAGTAGAAAAACACATCTGACACAGATATCCTTCAGAAGGGTCTCACAGAAACGGATAACTGGTGCCAGACTGAAGTTAAATGCCAAAATGCATAGTCATACCCTTTGGGAAAAACAAGGTTACCCTAGCTACCAAATAGGTGGCAATCCACTGAGCACAGAAGAAGTTATCAGGACCTGGGGACCCAGGTTGATAGTAGTCTGTCATTCGACCCCCATGTAGCTAAAGTAGTTAGGAAGACTTTCTACCTTGCCCACCTTATCATGAAGGGATTCTCATCTAGATCAAGGAGGTCATAGTTACTCATCACTCATCAGACCAATGATTGAGTACAATGCCGCATTTGGGATCTACCTGACCGCACACCTGCAGCAGCTGGAGAGGCCACAAAAGTTCCTCAGCAAAAGGATAAAGGGTCTCAAAATCTGTCCTATGCTGCCCGACTGAAAGAACTCCAGCTCTATTCAGTCGCATCACTTGCTCCAGAGGTGACCTTTGCCTAACATACAAGGCCATGTCAAACCCAGATTTGATGAATATGCTTCACCTCAAAATCTAGATCCATCAGAGCCACAAGGGGAGAGACTTAAACTCGTACGGCGGCTGGCTTAGGCGTGCTGGGAGGATGGAGATTCTTTACCCAACCCTATGCTGTGTGGAACAAAAATCCCGATGGAGGCACAGAGCACCTGGCCTTGTTCAAGAGAAATCTTGACCAATGGATGGGAGATCGCAGATATACCCCAGGGATTACCTCAGTGTCACTGCTCGACAGAGGCACAGCAAAATAATGGGTATAGTTCCCCATACTCGATGGGCTAGGCTTGTAAATGCCCCGCAGATAGCCTAGTCCTATGAACCTATGAACTAATATGTCCTGACATTTTAGATAAGTTATGGTACAAGATGCCATTTAGAAATATACTACGTTTACTTTAATCAGTCTGTCATTTTCTAAACCCTGAACTTTAACTTTATGTACTATTTAGTCATTCGGATGTTTGGAAGTTGCAAAGATTATAAATCATTTTGCTATGTAAAGTTTTACAAAGAAGGCATCTGTTTGTTCATAAATTGTGTTAATCTAACTGCAAACCACTGCTAAACCCATCCAGTCCTCTACAGATGTAAAGAAAAAACACTAAGTAGAGGAGGACGTTATAAGTGCTTTATTTCATGCAAATTGAGAAACCCAGTCTAAGCAAAATATTGACACATAGATTTTGTACTGCTGCTTCAGTGAATGCAAATCAGGCCATGAAGTAAAACTGCTGATGCCACGTTTCTTCATAGCCTTCCCCCGTTAATGACTTTCCAAGTGATGCTGTTGGTTGCGTTTGTTAATGCTTATAATATGAGTGTGGAAATTTAGTCTAAACTACAACTGGAACATGTGGATAGTTCATATGTGAGGTAACTTGCACATAATCCTAAATCTTTTAGCAGGTCTGTGTTTGGGACCTTTAACATTCCCTATTCAACGGTGTCTAACTGTGAGCAAATTATTTTCCTCTTTGTGTACCCAGTTATTTCTTAAAAAAAGCAGCTGATCTTTGTAATTATAAATCAAAAAATGCATTAATATTATCTGTTTACCAGGTGGAACCACTGGGCACATAATCCCTTCTCAGGGGCAAGCCAAGAACCACGCATGGGTAAGTAACTTGCACATTATCTCTCAGAAGGCAAGTGAGGGCTGCAGGATTCAAGCCCTGTACCACAGGAACTACAGCTCACATTTTTAACACTCTGTGCCAACTACCAGATAATGCCAGTCACAGTAAATAATCATTGGTTACTTTTGTAGTCCGCGGGCCGACACTTTGACCTTCTCCTGTGTCTTGTATATTTACAAGTCAACAAAGGTTCAGCGGGTGAAAACAGCTGGCTAAGTATTCAAGTTAATGAATCATGGTATGGAGACCATCTCCCCCACACAACCATACTATATTAGTTTCTAGTGAAAGCGGTAAAAAAAAAGCTATAGTGAAGGGTGGACAGCATGTATGAGATGGATGTTTTCCAGTTTCAAAATAAATCGAAGGCTTTAAATTATTGATTCTTTTAACCCTTCCCTCAGGGGCTTGGGTACCTGTTCAAAGCCATCTTTATGTTCAGAGACAGGAAATGAACAGGTTTGCATCATTACTAAGTGACCCACAACTCTGTACACAGACAGGGCAGTGTTCTACTGATTTAACACAATTGTGGTTTGTCCTGCTGTTGGCGCAGAGGGTTAAAGATGTGAGCAGTAGTTTCTGAACATGGATTGAATCCCTAATTTGCCTACTATGTGATCTTGAGCAGAACTTAACCAGATGTTGGTCCTGGGTTTCCCCTTGAAAAAAGACTGTGTCTAGTGGATCTACCTGGTTAACCGTTTATTATTAAATATGAAGTGCAGTGATGATTTCATTGTTGTCAAGTACAGCATCTAATCACAGTGTATGTAGCAAGATATATAATTAGTCCTGTTAGGTCCATGTACATACCTCCCAACCTCTTAGAGCAAGAAATCTGGACAAAGCATTCAATCATGTGGGCGTGGGGTCAATGGCCCAAAAATAGGGACATGTTTAATGACTACAGCTCTTACAAACTTAGAAAATTGATAGCAGGACAGGTTTCTTAGCATGAATTTTCTGAAGGGTACGAAGTCTGAAACTGAAATGTCTGTCATTTTCTGACTTCAACCCTCATTGATTTGCCAGAAAATCACAATTTCATGAGAAATGGACCCAAAATGTGAGGCAAAAAGCTGGACATTTTGTGAAAATCTGTACAGTTGAGAGGTATGTGTTGTTTTGCTTTACACTGATTGTTTACTGGTTGCTGTTGGCACATTTGGGAATCTTTACCCAGTCACATTTATTTTCTTAAACACAAGACTCACTGTACTGCTGTACTACAGGATTGCACAACAGTCTGAGACAGTAGTACTAAATGTAATAATGTTTTTCCTTTGCAGGTAGAATATGTTGTTGTGCACTGCCTGTGTTGAGTAATTTGTTTCTGTTGGTGATTCTGTGAGAAGTAAAAAAATTTAACAATGTCAAGAGTTATATTAAAGGTAATTGTTAATAATGTTCAACACTGTATTACATACAGAGCAGTCACTTTTTTTGTTGTAACTTATCCTAAATCTTTTAGCAGGTCTGTGTTTTGGGACCTTTAACATTCCCTATTCAACGGTGTCTAACTGTGAGCAAATTATTTTCCTCTTTGTGTACCCAGTTATTTCTTAAAAAAAGCAGCTGATCTTTGTAATTATAAATCAAAAAATGCATTAATATTATCTGTTTACCAGGTAGAACCACTGGGCACATAATCCCTTCTCAGGGGCAAGCCAAGAACCACGCATGGGTAAGTAACTTGCACATTATCTCTCAGAAGGCAAGTGAGGGCTGCAGGATTCAAGCCCTGTACCACAGGAACTACAGCTCACATTTTTAACACTCTGTGCCAACTACCAGATAATGCCAGTCACAGTAAATAATCATTGGTTACTTTTGTAGTCCGCGGGCCGACACTTTGACCTTCTCCTGTGTCTTGTATATTTACAAGTCAACAAAGGTTCAGCGGGTGAAAACAGCTGGCTAAGTATTCAAGTTAAAGAATCATGGTATGGAGACCATCTCCCCCACACAACCATACTATATTAGTTTCTAGTGAAAGCGGTAAAAAAAAAAGCTATAGTGAAGGGTGGACAGCATGTATGAGATGGATGTTTTCCAGTTTCAAAATAAATCGAAGGCTTTAAATTATTGATTCTTTTAATCCTTCCCTCAGGGGCTTCGGTACCTGTTCAGAACCATCTTTATGTTCAGAGACAGGAAGTGAACAGGTTTGCATCACTACTAAGTGACCCACAACTCTGTACACAGACAGGGCAGTGTTATACTGATTTAACACAATTGTGGTTTGTCCTGCTGTTGGCGCAGAGGGTTAAAGATGTGAGTTGTAGTTTCTGAACATTGATTGAATCCCTAATTTGCCTACTATGTGATCTTGAGCAGAACTTAACCAGATGTTGGTCCTGGGTTTCCCCTTGAAAAAAGACTGTGTCTAGTGGATCTACCTGGTTAACCGGTTATTATTAAATATGAAGTGCAGTGATGATTTAATTGTTGTCAAGTACAGCATCTAATCACAGTGTAGCAAGATATATAATTAGCCCTGTTAGGTCCATGTACATACCTCTCAACCTCTTGGAGCAAGAAATCTGGACAAAGCATTCAATCATGTGGGGGCGTGGGGTCAATGGCCCAAAAATAGGGACATGTTTAATAACTACAGCTCTTACAAACTTAGAAAATTGATAGCAGGACAGGTTTCTTAGCATGAATTTTCTGAAGGGTACGAAGTCTGAAACTGAAATGTCTGTCGTTTTCTGACTTCAACCCTCATTGATTTGCCAGAAAATCACAATTTCATGAGAAACAGACCCAAAATGTGAGGCAAAAAGCTGGACATTCTGTGAAAATCTGTACAGTTGAGAGGTATGTGTTGTTTTGCTTTACACTGATTGTTTACTGGTTGCTGTTGGCACATTTGGGAATCTTTACCCAGTCACATTTATTTTCTTAAACACAAGACTCACTGTACTGCTGTACTACAGGATTGCACAACAGTCTGAGACAGTAGTACTAAATGTAATAATGTTTTTCCTTTGCAGGTAGAATATGTTGTTGTGCACTGCCTGTGTTGAGTAATTTGTTTCTGTTGGTGATTCTGTGAGAAGTAAAAAATTTAACCATGTCAAGAGTTATATTAAAGGTAATTGTTAATAATGTTCAACACTGTATTACATACAGAGCAGTCACTTTTTTGTTGTAACTTTATTCCTTATTAAAGAAATTAAGAAAGTAGATGTTGTGTAGCATGGTTCCTAAGACAGTAAGTTTCAATTGTACCAGCTCACAATGACATAGTGTAATACCCCGGGAAACTGTAGTCTCAGTCTTACCTTTCAGCTGTCCAGATTTTTTGCTTCATATTTTTGGTCTGTTCCTCATAACATTTTTGGTTTTCTAGCAAAAAAATTGAGGACTGAAGTCAAAACATAATGACAGACATTTTAGTTTCAGACTTAGTACCCTTTAAAAAAATCATGCTAAAACAAAACATATTATTCTGTCAACTTACTAAGTTTATAAGAGCAATATTTAAAAACTTTTCCTATTTTTGGGCCTTTGTCCCCCCTAAATATATGGCTTTGTATAGATTTCTTGTGCTAAGAGGCTAAGGGGTATAGACCCATGACATGCATCTGTAACAACTAATCTGAGTGTAAGGTTCCTAATTTCAGTGAATGATAGTTTTGGGGGGAGTAACTAAGAAGCTTCAATGAAAACTTTAATGTTATTTTTTAAACATAAGTGACCATCAGTTTTGCAGTGTTAGTACTTGGAGAGATATTCTCGAGATGCATGCAGAGTGCATTTCTCCAAAAAATGTACCACTTTTATATGATTTAGGAGATTTAAAAAAAATTCTGCTGTACCTCACTTCAGGAACACACATGCTTGCCGACTGGTGAGGGTTTCAGTGGCATGAGATGATAGAGTATACTTACACAATGAAACTTCCATGACATTAGGCATCTTTGCGTGACTCACGCGGCAGGAGTTCTCAGCCAAAACTTCTGTTTGGTTGCAACTAATAAGCAATTTTTCAGGTGTTTGTCTTCATGCCAGTGCCAGTGTTTTGCCATGACTATGAGGACAACACATTCCCCTGTTTCATGTGTTCTTTCCTATTGATGGCTAATCTCCTTACATATGTTTTTGAAGAAGGATACCAAGCCACGCAGGTTCTTGCCAGCAAGATAGAATAAAACAAAACAAGTTATAAAAAGATTCAGTGATTATCATTCCTGTATTAGGGTGGAGAGGTCATTAACATACTTACTGACTGAGATTCTCTCTGAAATCTAATATTGGAGTCAGTAACTTAAATAAAGCTTACTGTCTTCTATGGGCACCCATTAGAATAGGCCGCAAGCTGTCATAATGTCATTGTTTGTAGTTAGTTGAAAAAGGGACAATTCTTGTAACTAAGGAAAAATGTAGGCCCACTTAACAAATGCTGTGAAAAACCCATACTGAAAATGCCATGAAATTCTCGATATTGCATCCTGCTGCAGATCCTGCCACAGTCCACTGTGTTTCAATCCAGCAACCATGGTAGTAGCAAGCACATTCACCTGACTGTTAACAAAGTTGTAGCAAATGCATTTACCTGACTGTTAACAAGGTAGCAGCAAGCACATTCACCTGACTGTTAACAAGGTAGTAGCAAATGCATTCACCTGACTGTTATCAAGGTAGTGGCAAATGCATTCACCTGACTGTTATCATGGTAGTAGCAAATGCATTCACCTGACTGTTATCATGGTAGTAGCAAATGCATTCACCTGACTGTTATCAAGGTAGTGGCAAATGCATTCACCTGACTGTTATCATGGTAGTAGCAAATGCATTCACCTGACTGTTATCATGGTAGTAGCAAATGCATTCACCTGACTGTTATCATGGTAGTAGCAAATGCATTCACCTGACTGTTAACAAGGTAGTAGCAAATGCATTCACCTGACCTGACTGTAGGTAGTAGCAAATTAACTACCTGACTGTGGTAGTTGTAATCATTCACCTGACTGTTGCTCAAGCTACAGTTGTCTGTGTGGTGACAACAGAAATAAGCAGCACGTGCCAGTAATCCTTGAGTGGAAGAAGACTTAAATGGTAAAAGATGAGTTTGCTGCCCATGCCAAAAAGAGTCTGTTTTGCCACTAGTTTTCATTTATTACCCTCGGTGGGAAAGCAAACAATTATTAGACAGCCTTTGTGTAGCATCCCAGCCAACGTTACTAGTAGTTGTTTATTGTAGTTGACCAACAAACTGTGGGCCATTAGTTTTTGGCTGTTAGTCATAGCATTCTGGAGGGAACCATTTGGCCACTTGTGCTTTTTAAAATGTATAGTTGTAAATTTGCCTTTATTAGTTACCTCTAAGTTGGATTAAAGTAGATGTTTACTCTGTAATACGTTAAGAGTATGAAGAGTAAATCATAAGTGATTGCCACTGTGTTTTTTGACAGTACACATTAATTCTTACTTTGTTTTCAGTTCAGTTTATTACAGGACATTTCTGTTTTTATGTCCAGCCCTAACACTTAGGTTTTCATTTAAACACTTGAGCAACATGTCTTCTGCAGTATCTGAAGACAAATTTTGGAGCTTTGCAGGACATAAAATATTGGACGTTTTGCGGCTTTGGCAAGAACAACATGTAGTTTGTGTCCCTAAAGTAGATGTGTCCAAATACCTGGATATGGCACTAGTAAACCTATGGATGTCATGAAGGAATATAATGAGCTTGTTAGCTAGGTGCTGCCTATAGCGACAAATGCCCAGGTGTTAAAGAAAACAAATCCTTTAAAAATCATCCAGAAATTTTAGAGGCCAATTTATGCAGTGGATAATATTTATGTGACTGCTGTCAGATGGCATCAGAGACTCTCATCTAATGTGTTTGTTTAAGGAATGTTTATCAGTTACCTTATTTTATTTATTTATTTATTTATTTACTTACTTATCAACTCATTTTGTCTTAAAAATGTTGAGAACATTTTAGCTTCCTGATCAATCGAATGTGGCAATCACATTACAATTTGGTGTGAAGGTTTTAAAATTTTTGATGTAAACTTCTGAAATTCCCTTCTTACTACAGATAAAAAAATGCAACAGCTTAACTTCTATGCCGCTATCATCAAAGTCTCATTGTTGTCTTCAAGTCTCTCTCTCTGTAAGAGCCAGAAAGAGATCTTTTCTATAACAGGAGAATATTGTCAATGTTAGATCCTATGTCTTGCTTTTTCCCATTAGGTTGAAGTTTGTATGTAAAGGTGAGGCAAGACTAATCCCTATTATTGCAAAACCTTTAAATACATACATCCCACTGAGCATAATTTTCTTGATAAAAAGCTGCTTTCTGCTGGCATGGGAGAGGACTATAATTTATTGGTGTTTTTATTGATACCATATTTGATTTAAACCTGAATGTCTTTGTATCTGCTTATTTACAGTAATTAATAGACATTAAGTATGGGACAGTCTGTTAAATAACCATAGCATATTGTTGGATCTGATGACGAGCTTTCAGCTCTGAGTACATTACAGATCTTTGCAATTTAACAGTCCACATCTGATCCCTCAGAGGTTCGGCATAGCAATTGGTTGTAGTGGTTAAAACATCCCCCATTGAGGACAAGGAGACCACAACAACATGATTTGCCACCCAAGCTCAGAACTCCCCAGTCAGGACACATATGAAAGGTACTACTTCCTGTGTAAATAAAAGTTCTTCCTCAGGTTACACTTCAATGCCTGTTGAGCTTCTCCATGACATTTTCTTAAAGAAAATCTTTTTTTTCTGAAATACTTCCTGTCAGGGCTTGCAATTCAGACTGAGATGCAAGTACTTTCTGCAATCTTCAGAATTTCGTTTTTTAATTTATTTTATTTATTTGCATTTTGGTTACTCTCTGATCACAGCATGGCAAATTACAGGCTCATCCTAGGTTAGATTCAAAATAGTAGTAACAAAAGTGGAACAATTACAACCAGGAGTGGAACACAAAAGTAATACAAACTGTTGCACACGCGTGCAGATACTATGGATAAACTACAACATGTTTAGGTGTATGTCTTTTTAGGTGAAAAAGTGGAACATGTACAGGGTAACACAAGGTGTTTAGACGACAAAGGAATTTATCACTACATTTCTACCCTTCACTGAGCTATCTGAAACTGGATATTTGCAAAAGCAGCTGGACAGTTTGCATAGCTGCTAATGTAAATTCTGTACAGCAGCTTGTAGTTTGAAACAGTATAATTTCAGAATTACTCAGAGTAGAGTAATACAGGTTAAAAATTAAGAGAAAAATCGATGAGGGGTGACTTGATAAGGGAAACGATTATGGTTAGAAGTTTTTGTGATGTCTGGGTTAGCTATTGCTTCTCATTAAAGTGGTAAAGTTTCAAAATGTTTGCATCAGTTTATGAATTTTGTTTCTCTTTTTGATTTTTGGAGGTTGTAAAAATTAATTACTGTAAGTGACAGATGTAAAGCTCAGTTTTTTTGTATGTTATCTCTTCGGGTGCACTTATGAATATAAGGGCCTGTAATCAACATTCAAATGAGAAAATTACCCTCATTCCTTTATTCGCATGTTGAAAGTATGATGCTACTGCTGGTTTGCGTCTTGGCAATATATTCTTAAGATAAAAAGAAAAGAATAAAGTTTCTACGTAGATGTATGAAAATAAGGAAAACAAACAGAAAGGAAGTAACAGAAGAAATATATTACGTGTGTTTATGCACATGTGAAGAAGAAAAACAAATGTATGGAAGTATATACATAAATCAAATGTTTCTGTATTATTAAAGGAAACTCATTTAGAGACTGGGTGGGTATAGCAGATGTGACTGTGGTCTACTTACTTTACTTTTGTTTTTGTTCAGAGCACTAGCACACTAATTTCTGTTTAAGCGTGAACGTACAACCATTTATTATGTACAGTGAAATGTGGCCAGCTTGTCGTGCATTACACATATCCCTGCCTCATTTCAGTTTTCAAATTCTGTTCCCACTCTGCTGTGAACTACTGTATACTATCATTTCATCCCCTTACTGGAACCACTACCTTAATAAGTGGTTATTCATCTGTTATTCTTTACATAATAATATGTTATAATATTTCTAATTACTGGGCAGTATTGTAAAGTACTACCAATATGTTCTAAATGCTGTATTGCAGCATAGTATTACAGTATTATGTTACAACCAGGTATTTGTAGCTATCAAAGAAACATACAATGATTGCTGAAAATAACTGCCTGGGCCCACCTAATCTGTCTTTCACCCACCCCATGAAGAATCCTTCCATTCCATGGATATTTCCATCTTGAATTTAGAATTCTCACCATTTTTCTGAATCCACCATCATTTTTTGGGACCTTATCCCATACATCCACAGTTTTCTTCTGTGCACATTTTTTTTCCACTGGCACACATAAACACACACACAATTGAACTGATATTTCTCAACTTTCAGACTATTCTTCATTCATAATTTATTCTTCTTTTGTATGGGATGCTGTCTTGTTGGTATTCTTGCTTTCAGGATATCTAAAATTATATGACTGGCCCTTAATATTCGAAAACGTGCACACTGATTTGCCAGCCCAACCAGCTTGCCCGTTGTAAATCCCAGGATATACCAATGGAAAAAAGTCCAGTCACCCAGACTTCTTTCCATTCGTATATTACCAATTTGTCTGCCTCTAGTACAGGAGCTGTTTGAAAAGGCCCTCCAACCAGTCCACTCTTTGGTTATAAAACAAATTAATAGAAGGAAATGACTGAAGTAAAAACAGAACTGTTACTCACATACTAACACTACAAATAATGCTCTGCATTGAAAAGAAACCTGACTCTTAGTTCATAGGTTCAGTAGGTACTAGGCTTTTGGCCCTAGGGCCTATATAAGCCTAACCAAAAAGGTACCCTGGCTTTCGCCACCCAAGAAAATTATTTTCCTGTGCTCCTGTCGAGCAGAGCCACAGAAGTGATCCCCGGGGTGAATTTCCTATTTCCTATCCAATCATCAAGATTTTTCTTGAAGAGTGCTAATGAGGAGCTTTGTTTAATATAGATTGGTAGTTTGTTCCAGAGTATGAGAAGTCTTTAGGATAGGACTCTATCCCTCCAGCATATTCTGTTTATTGTTGTGACAAGATTTAGGTCCCTAGAGCATGTAGCTCAGAGAGACTGGGATTTCTTTAAGTGGAGCATGTCCATCAGCTCTGGGTTTGACATAGCTTTGTATGTTAGGCAGAGATCACCTCTGAGTTGGCGATATGTGATGGAGTAAAGCTGGAGTTTTTTGAGACGGTCTGCGTAGGGCATCTGTTTGAGGCTGGTAATCCTCTTTGTGAGGTATTTCTGTGGCATTTCCAGTTGTTGTAGATGTCTTGTGAGGTACATACCAAAAGGGGCACTGTATTCTATAATGGGTCTAATGAGTGATGAGTAGAGGGGAACAATGACCTCTTTTTTCCTGGATGAGAAACCTTTTGTGATGAGGTGTGCCACGTAGAAGGATTTCCTGACTACTGTGGCAATGTGATTATCAAAGGAGAGACTACTGTCCACCTGTGTCCCAAGGTCTCTTATCACACTTTCAGTGTTAGGTAGACTACCACCTATGTGGTAGTTCATGGGTACAGAGTTTTTACCAAAAGGGATGACAATGCACTATTTGGCATTGAGCTTGAGGCCATGGCTTTGACACCAGGCATCTGTCTCAGTGAGAGCCTTTTGAAGGAAGTCCACATCATTAGGAGTTTCAATTATGGCTCCTAGTTTGCAGTCATCTGCGAACTTCATTAGCTAAAGACCTTCTGTGTTAGCCTGTACTTCAGAAAAGTAGATACCAAACAGGAGAGGACCCAGGACTGAACCCTGTGGTACTCCACTTGTCACTGGACTGAAGTTGGATTTGGAGTCTGCTACTTTTACAGTGTGGGTTCTGTCAGTGAGCCAGTTGGCAACCCATCTTGTGACATAGGGATTTATACCTAGTTTAGTGAGTTTATCTATAATTCCAGAGTGGGGGATGGTGTCAAAAGCCTTGGTGAGATCTAGATAGGCTGTGTTTACCACCTTACCCTCAACTACGGCTTTGGTGACCGCTTCAAAGAACTCTTTCTGGTTTAAGAAACATGATCTGCCTTTTACAAACCCAAACTGGGTGGGGTCCAGAGTTTGGATATTACCAATATCATAGTTTATAAATTCCATGATGATACATTTCATAACCTTACAGACCAGGCTTGTCAGGGTAATGGGGTGGTAGTTCCCAGGGTCCGTGGGGGCTCCCCCTTTGTAGAGTGGGATGACTGTTGCTGTGCATCAATCATTGGGCACAAAGCCCGAGGTAAGGCTATGATTGAACATGGTACTTAGGTGGGGTGCCAGTTCATTCTGTAGTTCATGCAGAACACAGCCTGGGATGTTGTCAGGTCCCATGTATGCTGTGTTCTTGTCTTTGGAGAGTGTGTTTTTAACCTGTGCAGCTGTGATAACAGGAACTTTTCATTCTTCCGGTATAGAGATGGGCCCTTTAGGGAGTGAGAGGGGGGTAAAGTTAGCACTGAACCTATCTGCCAGGATGTTGGCAATATAAGTTGGTCCTGTATATTTAGTGCCATTGTGCTGTAACTCAGAGCAGATCGGAGTGTTGCCATTGAGATTCTTGACATAGCTATAGAATGCTTTGTGGTTGTCTTTAGAATCAGTGGCGATTTTGTTTTCTTAACTAGCTTTAGAGGATTTTATGAGGGATCTCAGCTTCTTACTGAGGCTGACCAGGGAGTTCCTCCAATCGTGGGATTTTACTCTTTTTTGCAATAGTTTCTTCCTTCTGTAGTAGAGTTTGTTTATGGCAGGGGACCACCAGATTGGCTTACTTTTTTTGGAGGATAGCATCTTGGTTGTGTTAGGGATTGCACGATCCATGCACTCGTGTAAGTGCTTATAAAGTGCATTTGTGTAGGATTCAGCAGTCATACCTCTATTGTCCGTCTGCATGGGTGTTGTGAAGTTTGCCACTTCTGTCTTAAGAAGCGTGAAGTTGGCTTTGGAGAAATTTTTTACAGTGGTACTAATAGAGGGTGGGGGTGGGATGTGGATGTTTAGGGTGATTAGCTTGTGGTCGGATCTGCCCAATGAGGAACTGACCTCTAGTGTGGAACACCAGTTGCCCATGTTGGTAATGACCAGGTCTAGGATATTGCTGCCCCTGGTGGGGGTGTGGATAAGTTGATCTGAGGCGCTGGAATTTATGAAGTCCAGAAAACATTGAGCAAAAGAGTTGGTACATGAGTAGTTTTCCCAGTTAATGGTGGAGTAGTTGAAATCACTCATTATTAGGGTGTTAGGCTGTACCCTAATGTTTTCCAGGGTATCAAGAAATGAGGAGTGGGAATCCTGGGGCATGGTGAGGAATCTGTAGCACGCTACAATTTGGATTGTGGTCTTGCCCAGAGTTACTTGCACTTGGATAATCTCGGATGCATTATGCTGAGCAACTAGCCTGGAAGTGTGGATATCCTTAATGAATATGGACACACCTCCACCTATAGTGTTTCGGTCCAGGTTAGGTGGCCGAAAGGTGTGGTATGAATTATAGCCTGGTAATGCAGGGGTGCTCTCTGGAGCCTTGAACCAGGTCTCTGTCACTGCACAGATGTCGATGTTCTCCATTTTAAGGAGTGCCTTGGATAGTGTTATGTGACAAACAAGCTGTGTGTGATGCAGGCTTTTGATTTTGCTTTTCTTCCTGCTACGCACTGTTCACTGTCTGTTAAATGCAGGAATCGTTACCTGTGAAGACGGACCAGAGGAGTGGCTCAGTAGGTGGACCTAAGGGTGTATTATTTTTAGGAATCCTGGGATCATTTTATTTCTTTAATCTGTACTAATGCCACAATTTCTAAATACGCTGAAATAAAACAACTTTAATTTTCCCATCTGTAGACAGGCTATGTTGTTAATACTGTTTATATTCCTAATGGGGCAATATGGAACATAAAAGGTAGTTAATAAGAAAAAAAATGGAGCAATGGAGACTTTCTTTTCTTCATTTCTTCCTTTTCAAAGCATTGATGTACTGGGTATGCATGGGAACGCAAGTCCCATACGCATGCGCCGTACATCAAAACAAGGCAGCAAGATACCACCAGCCACAATGGGACAGTACGGCGCTGTTATACAAAGACATTATTTAAGAAAAGTAAGTATATTTTTTCTTAAATAATGTCATTGTGTAATAGCAATAACCGACTCCATGGTTGTGGTATATTGAAATTTACCCACGGTTGGCTTTATTTAATCACTTGGGCTTCGCCCTCATGATCAAACCACACCAGCCGTGGGTAAATGTTCAATATACCACACCATGTCATCGATTATTGCTTAATTATACAATGACTGTCCATTAATATTCGAAAATGAGCACGCTGATTGGCCAGCCCAGCTATCATGCCTGTTGTAAATCCCAGAATATACCAATGGAAAAAAGTCTGGTCACCTGGACTTCTTTCCGTTCGTATATTCCATAACTTTTATTTATTTTTTTTAATCAAAAATTAAAACAAAATCTATAGTCTGGACTCCAGACATACCAGAGAGGCACCATGGAGGAAACACAAAGAAAATCGGGTACGTTATTTAAAACTAAAGACACATACCTGATTTTTTCTGCATTTTCTCCATTCTGTATCTCTTTCCTGCCCCTAAAGTAGTCAAAACTTTTTTTAATTAAAAAAAACAAAAATGGAGCAACAGAGACTTTCGTTTCTCCGTTGCTTCCTTTTCAAAGCACTGATGCACTGGGTATGTGTGAGAATGCAAGTCCCATATATATGCGTAGTACATCAAAACAAGGCAGCAGGATACCACCAGACACAGAAGAACAGTACAGCACCATTATACAAAGACATTATTTAGGAAAAGTACTTTTTTTTTTCTTAAATAATGTCGTCGTATAAAAGCAATCACCAACTTCATGGTTGTGGTATATTGAAATTTACCCGTGGTTGGCTTCGAGCTCATGATTAAACCACACCTCGTGATTAAAGCACACCAACCGTGGTTAAATCTTTAATATACACAGCACGTCGTCGGTTATTGCTTAAGTATCACACCTCTCCTTTTTCACATTTTAAGTGTGTTTACGAAGTATAATAGGGCTTCTGGTCTAGACTTTGCATGGCTTTGTTGAGTGAAGATTTTCAGCCTTTAGTTAACTTCATACAGGACTACTGCATTCACACCTGCATGCAACAGACCAGATCACAGTCTCATCGACTGCTTGTACAGCAACGTCTCTGTATGTATTCCATGATGCCATCTTACACATTTTCATATTGGTTTAGTCTATGTAAGTCATCAAAGTAAAGACCCAGCTGTGTCTTACTTGTTACTGATAGCACACTACCCTCCACAGGGAATGTTTCCCTGGATTTTTGCCTTCCCTTGTGCACTAAATATACTTTTTTTACATGTACATTACCATGCATTCTTCAGTTCCTGCTAATTTGGCAAATACTATTTACTGGCTCTTTATCTCATATCCCACCAGCTCTGATGCAGAAATTAAAATAATTTGTAGAGACAGGTATATTTATTTCATTATTCATCTGTTTTGTCTCTTTCACATATCAAATAACAATGGTACTGATTCCCACAGAAATTGTCCATAATCCTCCCCTTTCATTTTGTAGGCACCATTAACCACCAGTCACTGATTTTTCTAGAGAAAGAATTTCACCCAGTCTAATACTTGTGCCATACACTTGAAAAACTAACATTATTAAAGGACCACAGGAACGCTGGGAAGGACTTCAGGCACATGTAAAAGAGGACTGTAAATGCACTTCTTTCCAAGACAGTGGCTCAGTGAACAAAATTGCATGTTTGTTCATATTATTTAATATTCACTATAGATAAGTTAGCATGTAGAGCTTACCTACCAACACCACTTCACATTTTATCCTCTGCCACTCAATTAATAATGTTGGCTGAAAGCTGGAGATAAGTATTTGTACTTATCACCTGTTAATTATGCATGTTACTACATATTTTCAGTACTTATTGGCTTCTCAACTTAAAGAAAATAAAATGAAAATATCAGCATCACCTAGCCTGTTGGTTTCAGAATTAAATGACACAAACACAACTTTCTGGTTTGCAGTTCCAGAAAAACAGTCCCTTTTCGATATCTTTACACAGTCCACATTGCCCCTCCAGGAGTTAGACTGACACAGGAACTTCAGACTGTAGGCACCACGCTGGCCTTGATTCCAGCTCTTTGTCACAGGTTTCTCCTTAGAACACTTCACAATGTAGCCTTGACTAGGCCATTGTACTCCTCACATCCAGGCTCTTCCTTCCAGATGATCCACTAAGTAACTAATTTTCTGCTAATTTCCTGAAGGTCTAGGGAGTTAAATACCTCCTTTTATAGTATGATAGCTGACAAGTAAGACCTTATTAATGACTTGTACAGACCTTCCTGGCTGTTATGTGAATGTTCCCACACACCATGTTGGAGCACACATTTAAAGCCACATTACTCACTTTCTCTGGTCAGCATAGTTTACTTGTATAGGGTTGTGTGTGTGTGTGTGTAAAAAAAAAATATATATATATATATATATATATATATATATATATATATATATATATATATATATATATACATACACACACACACACACACACACACACACACACACACACACACACACACATATAGTATATCTAATATATCTATAGATGCCGAGAGACAGTCAAAAAGGGGTCATTGCCACCAAAACATTATGTCTGATGTCACAGCCAAGGTAAAAATCCCACCAGTGCAAACCAAAAATGTGAAGGAAGGTCACAATTGACATCAAAAGGATAGTTTCTCAGGTCATACCCTGATATGCAGTAGGTTTAAAGAAAAGACGTAAAGTGCACACAAGTCTGACTCAACAGTCAAATTCACAAAATGCAACCTGGTGCAAAGAGCATAAAGGGCATATGCACTGCTTCTTGGTAGGAAATTTCAACATCCATCTCTAGATTAGACTACATGTATGCCAACTTCAGAGCTTAGCCTTTGGCCTAGCATCTGAGGCCCCTTTCTCACTGTTCTGTTTGTGAGCCAAAGTGTCTCCCAGTGCCATTACCCAAAGTAGCTTTCTTTCACACAAGTTATTAATTCTACACATACACATAATTCTCAGGGAAGACAGGCAGAATTCACCTATTTCCCACAGCATTCCTCCTGACACACTATTACTGCAACCATTCTAAAATTACTGCAACCATTCTAAAATTAGCCAGAGATCTCTAGTTACTGACTGCTCTTAATTAAACCAGATATAAGATCATAGTAGTAGCTAGGTAGGTAGGCCAATATGATCTAGGTAAGTAGAGATTGGGAGATGGGGAGATACAGCTTGTCATATAATGGCAAATGACAACCTTCCTCTAGATAATCAGGAGCAGGAATGCATATTTAATAAAGACCAACCACAAGAGCTTAAAGTGGATTAATTAACTTTATTTACACAATAAGGCAAACAGTGAAATTATGTATTAAATATGAAAAAGAATGAGAATGTACAAATGGAACCTTTCCTTTCTCACTTTCCCATGTTAGGTAGACAGTTACCCTTTATCTTTCCCCTGCCAGTCCATCATGATTATTATGTACTGTTGTGTTCTTTTCTTCCTTCTGTGCCTCATTATATCATGCATTCATATATTTGACTGCGTCCAGATCTTCCCTTGACTTATTTATATTGTGCAGTCTTTGTTTCTGCATGTCCTCCCTGTGGTCACGTGGGTTTCCTCTGGGTGTTCCGGTTTCCTCCCACATCCCAAAGACATGCTGTAGGTGGATTGGACACTCCAAATTGGCCCTAGGTGTGAGTGTATGTGTGTGTGTGCCTTCTGTGGAAGGTTGGGCACCGGGCTGGCAACTCGACACCGTAAAACTCCACTGCCAATCATGAGCGGACAGGTCATCCGCTGTGGCGACCCCTAACCGGGAAAAGCCAAAAAAAGAAGTCTCTGTTCTCTTTGATTCGTATGTTTACAGTGTTCTGTCTGGCCAAAAGATTGCCTCCTATGCTGGCTCATGCACACTTGCTGCTAGGTGTTTTCTGCTTCTACGATCTTAAACTGCAAGACCCTACAAGGTCAGTCAGTTTCAGCCTTGCTGGGTTACCCAACAAAGTTCTGATGGTAGCCATTCTCATTGTTAAAAATCATGAATCTTCTCCTGTGGGCCAGTAAAATCTGCCGAAAATCTTGTTGGGTCCTTATTCTCATGCAGTCATAATGTAGCTCCTTCAGGTAACAGGCTTGTTCCAACAGACAACTTTTGGTTCATGCAGCAAGATCTAACACATTGTATGTCCATAGGCCTGCTTTTTCTCCCTCTCAAGAATGCTTCACTACTCCACCCTCCATACCTCTTAACTGTCCCTGATTTTGACTCAAATTTTAGCTCTGTCCCTCTTAATCCCTCCTAAAACTGGTAACTTTTGGAAAAAATATAAACTGGTGAATTACACTTAATAAATAATGGCAATAATTACAGTTATAGACTTTATATGTATATTAATTCACATTCTGTTATTATAGCAATGACTGTAGTTAATAGTACTAATACTTTAACAGTGTTCCTGATTGTCCCTGATTATTTCTGGGCGTGTCCCTGATTCTGTTGAGATTTTCCTGAGTTAGTTAAGAGATATACAACCCTCTAATCTCATTGAGCATTTCATTTCACACCATTTCAAACCATTTTTTCAAAATTTTTGGAATAAACTCCAAAATTAGGTCCTAAGTATTACTACGCTCACTACTCTCCAGAACTCCCACAAAACAGAGTCTCTCCAAGGATTGTGGTTCATTTGTCATTATTTTCCTTGTAGTTGCTGTTTTTCTTTTCCAGCTTCAGCCAAAGATGCATTGTGAGATCTTACTAGGGTGGCCACCCCCCTCCTGATTTTCCCTTACACACTGGTGCTGATTTATAAAATATAGAGTGGCTCTGCTGCTACACCGGGTCTTTCAGGTCTGTAACCAGGTATCTACTAGTGTAGCAGCGTATCAGTTTTTCCTCCATTGCTACATTGTGGAATCTACCAAGACTGAGCTTTAGCTAACCTCCAGGCACTTGCATTCTAGTTAATAATTTTAACACTTCACTCCTCCTATGACATATAAGCTATAATTGACAAGTATTTATGGGGAGGAAATTGAACTATGTCATCAAGCAGCCATTTTTACCGGCACCATAGTGTCACAGTAGGTGTGGCTTTAATGCATAAGGTCCTTGAATGTGTGCTGTTGTCTCTTATGCTTGGATTAAAAGACAAAGTGCTGAACTAGATTCTAGTTTATGGTTCAGTATGTTAGAATGTGTTCTGTTCTATATCTCCTGTAAAAATTTACCAATACCATCTTCATGGTTTTAGTGGCTCACGTTCTAAAGATGATATGCACTGGAGTGTGAAGAGAATTAACTGTATAGTCACCACTTTTTGGTCTGCTTGATCTGCAGTCCCTTTCACTATGCTGTGGAATATTGCACTATTCTAATCAGTCTGAAACAGGGAGGGCTTATTTCTTGCCACCAACCCTTTTGCGGGTTTTAATGAGAAATGCTTTGTTAGTGGGCTGGGAAACCCAACTGGGGTTCTGTCTTGTGCAAAAGAAGTGAAGCCTAAAAGACTGGAGGCCATCAGTAAATTGGTCAAACTGAAAGATCTCCCATAGCTGGGTAGAGAGTTAAAACTTGCCCTCCCATATTAGATCAGACGACCAGTGCATACTGTGGTATCTAGACAAAGAGAATAGCGTACATTTTAACCCTTTTGTTCAGGGAAGCAGTAAAGCTGAGTGCCATGACAGTATCAGTGGTGTAACAGGTAGCACACTCACCTTTAGTGCAGAAGGATGTGTGTTCTTTTCCTGCACCAGGTAGATTGATAGCCAACACTGCAGTGCAGCATGGGGGAGATTCCTGTACTTCTGAGTGTGTCGCCCTTCAGATGTGACATTAAACCAAGGCCCCATCTACTTGAGTGGGGTGGTAGCTCAGCGGGATGTAAAAGATTGCATGACACTTATCAAAAAAGTAGGGGAATTTCCCCTGATGTCCTGGCCAAATTTCCCCTTTTAGTGCAAATACCACCTTGGGTCTCTCCTGAAAAGTGGCCACTTGTCTAGTGAGACTAACGTGGTCAACAAAAAGATAAAAAAAATAAAACTTCCTGTTATCAACACCTGCTTTGAAGGTGGTGTATGATGTACTGAATTTTTTTTGTTGTAGCTCCAACTCTGTCATGGAGCTGAGAATTATGAATTAATATAGTCAGAAGGTTTTTCGGTTGTGAGGAATTCCAGAGACTGATGTCTTGCTTTGAGGCAGAATGTCATACTGCCCATACTCTGCTCCTTGCAGCTGACATGGGAGAGTGAAGAATGGACACATTCTGCAAATAGTAGAGCGGAAAATTATTGTATGGCTTTGCAACATTAAACTTGATTTTATGTTTGATAGCACTTTAATACATTAAAGCACAAGGTTGTTTATTTTTACCTAATCAGGTTTCAGTTGCTGAAGTTCCTAGCTGTATAGACGTTCTAGTATGAAATATACCCACCCATTTCATGTGGGAAATCCTTTGCCTACACCACAGTTATTCAGCTATATCCATTGATCTCACTGGGCCTCCAGGCTGGCTCTCAGCTGCTGAGTATAAAGGCTGTAAAGGTGGAGACCATGGAGCAACACCTGGCTGCTCCACTACTTTTTAACTTGCAGGTCTGTTTTACCTGTTGTAGACACATGTTCATCTTGGGCCTTTCTATTTCAGTGATCAGGATGACAGGTTTCAGTCTTCCGGATGTATCATGATGTAGTGTCTGGCAGAACTGTGGTTCATCACAGCCTTATCCATATATGTATTAAAGTGTTCAGATGCTTACGTAATCATCTTACAAGTTAAAAACATAAAAACAGTGTTAACATAGCCAATGTAGTGTGCATGTTAGTAATAAACAATTAAATATTAAACACATACATAGATTCCTGAGCACCTTCACATGGACCTTTCTGTAGAGAAGGAACTTAAGGAGCTTTGTAAAAAGAGGCCTCAGAATTACATGCCTCAAACAGGGAATGTAGCTGAGTGTAGATGGCCAGTTAGGCACAGATGGCCAGATGTTTCAAGATGAATGTTTGGGACAGCTAACCACAACAATGAACTCAGCAACCTTTTATGTGGAATAGATAGGCAGGACCCAGATGCATAATAATCTTAGAAACAGATCTGGCCCTTTGTAGTCTGTGCAGATACTGCAGTAGAAGTTTTATATGGCAAGTGCAGTAGGCACTGGCCAACAGTCTAGCCACAAAATACTGCCTCTGCTACCACCACACCAGCTCCTCAACCAGTAGCCCAAGGCAAATGGTATTGCTGTAGTATTGTACCGTGATGACATTAATTTATGAATTACTCCCTCTATGTCTGCAAATGAAGTCAAATTTCACATTCAGGCTTTGTTCGTAAAACGGTAATCTGAAGACTTGTGACTGATTATACCTAGTCCTTAGGAGCATCTGTCATCACAACTCAGCTCTAGTCATGGACTCATGACTCAAATTGCAAAACTCTATTCCCCTTTTAAGAGGTATATGGAGAGGAAGATTTCCAAGAGGATAGTGGCTTGTACTAAAGTGACTTCGTTCTTCATAGGTTGAGCTTCAGTCCACTTTGCATCATCTATTGAAGTTTGGAATCCAAGCAGCCTTTCCCTGTGTAATGTTTGACTCCTGGATAAATGGGAGAAATAGGTGGACATCATCAACCTTCAACAGGTAACAAATACCATTTCCCTGGGAGATTTCACAAAGCAGTAGCATTTACACTGTGAACAAGGAGGTATTAATTTCTAGCATAAAGCCCCGAGGCACCCCACACTTCAGCTGGTGGCTACTGGTGGAGTTAGTTGCATAAACCAGCCATTGTGTATGTCTCACTGTAGAATAGTATCAGAAATGGTACAATACAATACAGTCTTAGGTTCTTAGAATTCTGTGGTGTAATGTCAGTGGCTATTGAGGGATAAAGGACGACCAAGATGGAAACTAGCCATTGATATCTTGTTATCTGGAAGTGAATCACCACCTGAATAATGACTTTTAGTACTCTTGTTTATGTCTAAAGTCATATTTGCCTGTATCAAAGAGGTGATAAGGTGACAGAGAAACAGACAGGGCATTATTTAGAATGTATCCATCCAATCACCTTTTAATGCAGATGACTATTAGGATGATATCTGGTCCTACCGCTTCTGAGCGAGAATTAACTGGCTTGTTAGATGTTTTCTGAAGCAGTTGTTTCAACTTCTTCCATAGTTAAAAAAAACATTTTTCTGTTTTATATCTTGGTTTTATAATTGATGACCTGTCAATCCATAGTTTCAGCCAGCTATTTCAATATATACAGTATATACGTATGTATATTTATATATATATATATATATATATATATATATATATATATATATATATATATATATATATGACTATATTTATTAATATCTGTCATCTCTTTCTGTCTCTCTCTCTCTCTCTATATATATATATATATATATACATGTAAATACATGGGTTTACTTTACATGGTCGACATTTCAGAAAGTCGACTTTCATATGGCCGAGACCATATGATCGACTTTCAGAATGCTGACTATGTAAAGTAAACATAAATACACAACAAACACTTACCTTAAACTGTTAGCAGGGGGGCTCTGCCCCCCTGCACCCACCGTGGGGGGCTCTGTCCCCCACACCCCCTGTAACTTAAATATACCAACTTCGAGATCGCACTACAGTGCGGAAGTGGGAAACTTTCCCCTTCCGCACTGTGCGGACATAGCGGTTCCCCATGGTCGGATTTTCAAAAGTCGATCATATGGTCTCGGCCATATGAAAGTCGACTTTATGAAAAGTCAACCATGTGAAGGGGACCCAAATATATATATATATATATATATATATATATATATATATATATATATATATATATATATATAGTGGAGAAAGGTCGATTTGGCTTAAGGTTTCCACAATAACGTTGAATTGCAGAATGTTGGCACCCTTCTGTTCATGCTTTGGGTAACTTTTCAAAGCATACAAAATAGCAGTAAGAAAATTGTCAGTGAGGTTTACAATTTTTTCCCCTTTCCTTGGTGTTGTGCGAACTTGTAGTTGGTGTATTGAAATAGCAGGGGTGTGGGCTGAAATAAAACTTTTTTCTTTTTATTTTAAAAGTACATTCTATTTAAATGGCATTCAGGTAAGTGGATTTGATATTTTGCATTTTGGCAGTAGTCATTTTCAATTACTGCTAATTTAAATCTATACAACACTTAAATTTATAGGGGGAATTAATAGGGGAAGTATATAGGAGTGATGAAAGTAAGTAAATTGAGGCTGTTTTCCTCTGTTAGACAGTAAGGTATTGTTGGGTCCTATAGAGGGAGATGAGCTTCTGAGGTATCATTTTAATGATTTGTAATTTATGATGCTCAAATCTGAGATTGGTGTCAGTTTTAATGTTTAATACCTTTGCTATTAGTTACTATCTCAATTTACTGTTATTGGATGAAGTTATATTGAAAAATTATTTTTGGTTGAGGTATTGTTTATGGGTGAAGAACATCTTTTCTGTTTTCACTGTCATTAAGAAGAAAGTTAGATTTTTTAACCAAGATTTAACTACAGAGAAAGAGTTTTGTGTGATCTTCTGGATTAACCCTGTTATATAATCTTTTAAGCGAGTGTAATAAGTGTTCCTAGGTTTAGTGTCCCCATAGCATGACCGTATTACACAGAAGACTTGTAATGTTTATATCTGTAACTTATTCTGCATTATTTGTAAGCCAGTCTTGCAGTCTTATATTAAATGAGACACATCATGTTCTGCCTTTACCTCTCTCAGCTCATTCTAGGTAAATGTATTGCTTTACCCAAAGCAGGTTTAGTTTTTTCCATAAGAGTACTTTACATGATTAAGAAAATTATTACAAAATCTTTAAAGTACAGTTGAATAAAGTAAGACATTTTGACTGTGTAGAACATTTCATTATACTGTTCTGTTATCTTTCTTATTCAGAGATGAAATCTAATCTGTGTTTATGTTTAAGTCCCTTCTGACACAAAAGAAAATACAAGGCAAACTTTTCTGTGCTTTTTTACAACTGGTTATAAACATTTTCCTATCCTGTCATATCAGCACCTACATTTTCTGCCTTTTCTAAAGACTGTGTGATCACACAAGTTTATATCCAGGTCCTGCAGTATATTCACTAGTTCATATATTTTTTTATATAGAATGCCAGCATTAACATATATATATTGTTTAGTCTTAATCAATGATATTTTTAGGGTATTTATCAGTGTATACCCTTTTAACTCACATCTCTTTTCATCAAAAGGTATGTATGAAGTCCATAATAACTTCTGTAAGCTCTCTTTTTCCCTCTTAAAGTCCATATTTACCAGTAAGTGATATGGATGTCCTTCCAAATTGCAGGTTCTGAAATTCGATTATTTTGAATGTTGCATTTTGACAGTCTCCCTTTCTGAATTTACAAGACAAGCGAAGTTTCTCAAAACCCAGTTATTTATTTTCTTTTTAACTTTTGTGTTGTGACCTCAGATTTGGTTATATACTTTATTATTGGGCATGGGGACTTACTGCCATCCTCAGTTTGAATGTTGACACTTTGTATCCTATGCTCGAAGTTATGTATATTATTGGGCATGGGGGCTTACTGCCATCCTCAGTTTGAATGTTGACACTTTGTATCCTATGCTCGAAGTTCTGTATATTATTGGGCATGGGAGCTTACTGCCATCTTAAGTTTGAATGTTGACACTTTATATACCATGTTCGAAGTTCTGTATATTATTGGGCATTGGGGTTTACTGCCATTCTCAGTTTGAATGGTGAAACTTTGCATCCTATGCTCAAAGTTCTGTATATTATTGGGCATGGGGGCTTACTGCCATCCTCAGTTTGAATGTTGACACTTTGTATCCTATGCTCAAAGTTCTGTATATTATTGGGCATGGGGGCTTATTGCCATCCTCAGTTTGAATGTTGACACTTTGTATACTATGTTTGAAGTTCTGTACATTCTGAATAAAGAAATTTCTATATTGTCCAAGATCCAACCTGTTAGGCTCTCTTTTTAACAAAAAAGTGCTCTTTATCCATGAATAGCACATTTTCTCTGTGTTCCATATCTTTGGTATTTAACTACTTTTTAATTGTTTTGTTTAATTTTATCCCATTTCAGGAAAAATAATAACATAATTATTTTCTCTTATTTCTTATTATGTATAGTAATGGTTTTATATTTTATGCAATATTTTTATAATGTGATCTCCAACTTCATATGTTTTGGCATGTGCAAGAATTGTTGTGTATCTCAAGTTGTTTTTTTTACATGATTTTCCTCTACTACTTGCTTACAAAGAAATCTTGTTCCCGTAAGACTCAAGATACTTCAGATCCCCAGGGTGAGAGCTAACTGGAGGGGCCATCATCCAGGCGCACATTGGGGTGCAAAGTGGTTTCAATGGCTTCCAGGCAATGAGAGTGTGTGTGTGTGTGTGTGTGTGTGTGTGTGTGTGTGTGTGTGTGTGTGTGTGTGTGTGTGTGTGTGTGTGTGTGTGTGTGTGTGTATGTCTATATCTATATATGTATGCATATATCTGTATCTGTCTCTTGGGTGGCGACGGGAACACCTACATCACAACAAGTGTGATCTCTGTCTGTCTGCCCTAGTACCAACAGCTTTGGTTGCACCTATGTTATTCCTGCCCTACCCCCTCCTTATGACACCATCCCTGCACCCCAGCAGTGATGGTGTCAGAAGCAGAAGTCTGGGCCAGCTGAAAACTCTCCACTCCCCCAAGATAGGTGTACATATCATCCCAACCTGCATCATCAAACTTGTATTCGAACTTGGATCTCTAGGATAGCAGTCAGACTTTTTATTCCTGTGTACCAACAGCACAGGGTTTTTACCAAGCTGTTTAACAACTTCTGTATTAAGTCCTATGGCATCCTGCTTCTCATTCCAATCTAACATGTCAACAGTCTTATACTAGGAGTGTAAGGCAAAGCTTCTTAAAGTTTTCACAGATCAGTAGCATAGTAAGTATCTGTGAACCAGTCACTGTATACAGTAAACTCTCAGTCTAACATGTCAGCAGTCTTATACTAGGAGTGTAAGACAAAGCTTCTTAAAGTCTTCACAGATCAGTAACATAGTAAGTACCTGTGAACCAGTCACTGTAAACAGTAAACTCTCAGTCTAACATGTCAGCAGTCTTATACTAGGAGCGTAAGACAAAGCTTCTTAAAGTCTTCACAGATCACTAGCATAGTAAGTACCTGTGAACCAGTCACTGTATACAGTAAACTCTCAGTCTAACATGTCAGCAGTCTTATACTAGGAGTGTAAGACAAAGCTTCTTAAAGTCTTCGCAGATCAGAGGCATAGTAAGTATTTGTGAACCAGTCACTGTATACAGTAAACTCTCAGTTAACATGTCAACAGTCTTATACTAGGAGTGTAAGACAAAGCTTCTTAAAGTCTTCACAGATCAGTAGCATAGTAAGTACCTGTGAACCAGTGACTGTATACAGTAAACTCAGTCTAACATGTCAACAGTCTTTTACTAGGAGTGCAAGACAATGCTTCTTAAAGTCTTCACAGATCAGTAGCATAGTAAGTACCTGTGAACCAGTTACTGTATACAGTAGACTCTCAGTCTAACATGTCAACAGTCTTGTACTAGGAGTGTAAGACAAAGCTTCTTAAAGTCTTCACAGATCAGTAACATTGTAAGTACCTGTGAACCAGTCACTGTATACAGTAAACTCTCAGTCTAACATGCCAGCAGTCTTATACTAGGAGTGTAAGACAAAGCTTCTTAAAGTCTTCACAGATCACTAGCATAGTAAGTACCTGTGAACCAGTCACTGTATACAGTAAACTCAGTCTAACATGTCAGCAGTCTTATACAAGGAGTGTAAGACAAAGCTTCTTAAAGTCTTCACAGATCAGTAGCATAGTAAGTACCTGTGAACCAGTCACTGTATACAGTAGACTCTCAGTCTAACATGTCAGCAGTCTTATACTAGGAGTGTAAGACAAAGCTTCTTAAAGTCTTCACAGATCAGTAGCATAGTAAGTCCCTGTGAACCAGTCACTGTATACAGTAAACTCTCAGTCTAACATGTCAGCAGTCTTATACTAGGAGTGTAAGACAAAGCTTATTAAAGTCTTCACAGATCAGTAGCATAGTAAGTCCCTGTGAACCATTCAGTGTATACAGTAAACTCTCAGTCTAACATGTCAGCAGTCTTATACAAGGAGTGTAAGACAAAGCTTCTTAAAGTCTTCACTGATCCGTAGCATAGTAAGTACCTGTGAACCAGTCACTGTATACAGTAAACTCTCAGTCTAACATGTCAGCAGTCTTATACTAGGAGTGTAAGACAAAGCTTCTTAAAGTCTTCACTGATCCGTAGCATAGTAAGTACCTGTGAACCAGTTACTGTATACAGTAAGCTCTCAGTCTAACATGTCAACAGTCTTATACTAGGAGTGTAAAACAAAGCTTCTTAAAGTCTTCACAGATCAGTAACATAGTAAGTACCTGTGAACCAGTTACTGTATACAGTAAACTCTCAGTCTAACATGTCAGCAGTCTTATACTAGGAGTGTAAGGCAAAGCTTCTTAAAGTCTTCACAGATCCGTAGCATAGTAAGTACCTGTGAACCAGTTAGTGTATACAGTAAACTCTCAGTCTAACATGTCAGCAGTCTTATACTAGGAGTGTAAGACAAAGCTTCTTAAAGTCTTCACAGATCAGTAGCATAGTAAGTCCCTGTGAATCAGTCACTGTATACAGTAAACTCTCAGTCTAACATGTCAACAGTCTTATACAAGGAGTGTAAGACAAACCTTCTTAAAGTCTTCACAGATCAGTAGCATAGTAAGTCCCTTTGAACCAGTCACTGTATACAGTAAACTCTCAGTCTAACATGTCAGCAGTCTTATACTAGGAGTGTAAGACAAAGCTTATTAAAGTCTTCACTGATCCATAGCAGAGTAAGTACCTGTGAACCAGTTACTGTATACAGTAAACTCTCAGTCTAACATGTCAACAGTCTTATACTAGGAGTGTAAGACAAAGCTTTTTAAAGTCTTCACAGATCAGTAACATAGTAAGTACATGTGAACCAGTTACTGTATACAGTAGAGTCTCGGTTAACCAGCACCCATGGGGATTGGTAGATGCCGGCTAGCTGTAGTTTCTGGTTGCTTGAGAGTTAGTATTAAAAATAGGCCTGACTAATACTATACCCTGTACTGTTTATTTGGTTTGGCTTGTTCTTAGGTTGGGGAGAGAGGGAATTTATTCATGTCTTCCTTTTTAAAATTCTAAAACTCTAAAAACATAATGTATGTTTCTGCAGGGAAAAACAAAGTGCGACACATGAAAATTGTACTGTATTTCTTCGATATTTTTTTGCTGGTTGCTTGAGAGTGCCAGTTGTCTGAGTTCCGGTTAACTGAGAGTTTATTGTAATTAGCTATTCCTTCCGTAGTCATAGAGTAGCAACATTTTCTTCCTGATGTTTTATTTCTGTTTGTTTTCTCATTACTCTCCCTTGTGTATTGCGTGCATTTTTGCTCCTCGGTGTGTATGCAGACATTCTTTTTCTCACCTCTTATATTAATATTTCATGTTATGCTGGGAACCCACTACCATTCTGAGTATCAACTACAATGGCTTCCTCGTTATGCAGTCATTGACTGATTACCCACTTAACCCAAGTTAGAGTCATGGGGAGGCTTCCTATCTTACCTTTCATGGAGTACAAGGCACAAGAACGTATCACACATTTAGTTTTAGTGCATGCTTTCTCATTACTTGTTGCAAATTAATTTCATCTTCATAGCTTGCATATATAATCATTAGCCCCACTTTTGCAAATGGTTTAGGCAGAATTATATGTTATGTAGTTTTGGAGCAGTGCAAAGAAGGTGTTGTCCTTTGAGCCGTGTCATTATGGTTATTTGTCTGAAAAAGGCATTGCAATGTCCTACATATAGCAATAAAGTTGTTTATAACAAAGCAGGTAGGTTAAGAGTAAGCTGTAAAACTTAATAAAATGTCTGGTTATCGCCTTATAACAACAGGTTTTTGTGTTTTAAGCTGTAGTAGCCGTCTGGCTCAGTGCCTTTATAACATTTAATATTCATGTTAGAATCTGAAATAATGAGGTGTTTTGAATGCATAAGCCAAGTATTTCAGCTGTCTTAAAAGCTTTTTTAATGCCATAATCTGTACCTTTGATTGACTTATTGTGCTTAAAAATACATACCTTCAGAAAACAAGTTTAATTATAACCTAGACATGCACATAGTTTATTTAATGTAACTTCCCAACTATCAGTAGGGAACAGGTCTTAAATGCACTCTCCATGGCCAAAACACTGCATTGATGGGACCTGATAATCACTCTCCTTGGCCAAAAACACTACATTGATTGGACTTGATAATCACTCTCCTTGCCCAAAAACACTGCATTGATGGGACCTGATAATATCTCAGAATACCTCCTTAATAGTTTGAAATATGAACTATTGGGACCAATAGAATCACTTTTTCATAGTGTTGCCACCTTTCGTCATGGCTAAAACCGGAGTAAAGCCATACCCCTTGTGTCACCAGTAACCCCGCACATCCCACCCCTCTCCCACCCACATCCCACCCATTTTGTGATGGCACAGTGACATCACCTCATGGGAAACGCCCTCTTTTTCCATTCTTGATGCCTGCTTTAGGCTGATTTACTATGCTTTTTTATAAAAAAGCATAGTAAATCAGCTGATTTACAAACTCTGATTGTCTGTTTCCTTTTTGAAACAGAATACTGGAGTTTGTACAGTGTTTTCCGGACTACTGGAGAATCAGTTTGATTTCTGGATAGTCCGGAAAAAAAATGGAGGGGTGGCAACCCTACTTCTTCACCATAACTTCCAAACAGGCTTCATGCAAAAGGAACAGAGGACTGCAGCTGTTATCCCTCTGCACAAGGGTGGGATCATCCACAGACCTGGGAAACTACTGACGCATAATCCTGACTAGTCTAATATGTAAAGCCATTGAAAGAATAATCATGGATATAATAAATGATAACAAAGGAATTGTTTAGACATTGGATACAACTCCATTTGGTTTTGGCGAGGTCAAGTCATACCTACTCAGCCTGGTGAACTTCTTCAAGAAGGTCACCAAAGAAGTGGACTAGGGTAGAGTGGTGCAAATGCCTACCTTGACCTGGCCAAGGCATTCAACATAATACGCAACTGAGAATTGTTGCCAAGATTACAAAATTAGGTATAAACCCTTATGTCACCCATTAGATGGCCAGCTGGCTCACAGATAGGAACCAAGTAGTTAGGATGGGGGGGGGTCTACCTCCACAAAAAGGCCAGTCACTAGCAGAGTACCTCAGGGCTCAGTGATGCAACTGTTCCTGTTTGGCATCTACTCCTCTGAAGTCAAGGCTAATGCCTAAGACATTTGGCTGATCAAGTTTGCAGATGATTACAATCTAGATATGGTTATTGAATCTACCCTTTGACACAAGTCCCCTCTAGGAAGGCCTAACACAGACTAATAACTAGTGCCAGAGTCACAGTGTGAAACTCAAAGCCAAGAAGTGCCAAAAAAAATACTTACTTTCAGTAAGACAGTCATCCACTACACCCCTAAGAGTAGACCCAGTGGTCAAGGATTTGGGAATGCATGTAGACAGTGGTTTGGTCTTTGTTCACCATTTGTCTACTGTAGTGAGAAAATCAATCTATGTTGCACAACTTTTAAGTAACATTGTATCATCCAGGTCCAGAGATGTCTTTGTTCTATTGTACTCAGTCCTCCTTAAGCCAATCATTGATTACAGTGCCCCCTTCATTATGTATCTGACCTGGCCTTTGCAACTGATTACAGTGTCCCCTTCATTATGTATCTGACCTGGCCTTTGCAACTGATTACAGTGCCCCCTTCATTATGTATCTGACCTGGCCTTTGCAACTGATTACAGTGCCCCCTTCATTGTGTATCTGACCTGGCCTTTGCAACTGATTACAGTGCCCCCTTCATTATGTATCTGACCTGGCCTTTGCAACTGATTACAGTGCCCCCTTCATTATGTATCTGACCTGGCCTTTGCAACTGATTACAGTGCCCCCTTCATTATGTATCTGACCTGGCCTTTGCAACTGATGGAGCATTCACAGAGGCTTCTCACAAAAAGAATACATGGTGTACAAAGTAAGTCATATGCAGACCACCTCAAAGCCATATCCTTATACTATTGTCACCTACAGGTTGCTGAGAGGTGACCTGTGCCTGACTTACAGAGCATCTTCAGATCCAGCCTTAATGGACCTATTGCACATATGCAAAGCAAATTACTACAGGATCATCCAATCTAGGGAACTTCGTCTGTTAGATAAATAAAATGTGCTACACTGACAGGTATGTGTATCAGAGACTAGCCCTTCTCTGGATAAGTTATCTCATACATGTGAAACAGAGTTCTTCTCTGCATTTATTCAAGGGCAACTTGAATCAGTGAATCAGAAATCATAAATTTACCTCTGGTCTAGCATCTATGTGTCTGTCAGAGAGAGAGTGAGAAAGAGAAAAGAGGCTTATTGATGCTGCCCAAGTTGTATATACCCCACACTCAAGGCTGAGGGATCACAACCTGTCCAGTCCTTCTGGGAAGCATGGCTACACTATGGTCCTAAGATATCAGTAGAAAATGCAGCTCAATACTTTCTTAGAAAACATCATTGTCAGTCTTTTCATAGCTTACTGTGCAAACCACTAAAGGTTGTACAATATGTGTATTTTATCTTTTTATGTTCTTTATTTGTAAATTGCAAAAAGTGAGAATCTGACAGTAATGAGTGAGTGAGATGTAGGTTACTTTAGTTTGTCTAATATTGGCCTCCAACCAGGTGGCCTATGGGCCACACTCTGGGCTGCAAAAGCTTGTTATCTGTCCAGTGGTAATTTGATACAGAGTGGGGGTTAAACTGAATACAAAGCTCTGCTCCCATGTGGACAATCTCTGCTTGTCATCTATATACAACTACCTTCTTCCATCATCTCCAAAAAAGGAAACCTTACATTACAGGTGGCACTGTCTATGGCAATCAATCTAGCTCCGCCCAGTCTTCTAAACACCATATATTTGTCTGGATGAGGACTGAAGATACCATACTCTTGGATGCCGTTCTCCCCTCATGCTAAATAAGAAATGAGTCATGGGCAGGACTGGACATCTGTCTTTAGATGTTTTAGTCCTAAATTCTATGCTGAGATGCCATATAATTATGTGGAACGAGTTGGAAGGGAGTGATAGTAACAGAAGCCCATGGTTTTGATATAGCTGAACTGGGATGCCAGGAGGAAGAGTAATTCCATTAACAGTTGAGCAGTTCTGTACAGGAGGTTGGTCTGATGAAATGATGACCTTGTGATCTCATGTAGCAAATCAGTGGAGGGGCTGATAATATGGACGGCAGTCTAGTACAGATCCTTTGGGAGACCCTTCATGAGCTATAGGTAAAGGACAATTAGTGTATCCCATTACCACAACTGTGCATGCAATAGATAAGCCAATTTTTGGTTCTGATCCAGATTAAAAGCAAGAGGGCAGAGAATACAAAAGGGTGGAAAAGTGAAGTTAATGTTTCAGTAAAATCAGCAAAGAACCTGCCAGATGGACATAGTCGTGCTTAAGCTGATTGGATAAAAACTGCATAAATGAGCTGTCAGATTGCTCACCTTACACTGATGGCCATATAGCATTCAGTATCTGAAGTTGTGTTTGTTGTATTGCCTGGCAGTTACAGTTTCCAGAACTATACAGAGAGGTGGAAGAAGATGAAAGATGGGACTGGGGTTACAGAAATAATGCATGCTTGTTTCTGGAAATATGAACAACATTGGTTACTTTCCAGAGTTTAGGGAAAACACTTGTTCCTAGGTAAATGCTAGGCTCTGAGTCTGCAAACTATTACAAGTCTAGCCACTAACCAGAGGTCAGAACCAATTGCTCTACTTTGTATCTGTGAAATAAAGACTTTAACCAATTTTCCAAACCCACCCTTACAGTGGTGAATGGAAAACAAAGGATACATACACTGCAATTCAAAAGGAGTGCAATTGTGGTACTTGACTGGATGCGTATGGGGCAATTTCCCAGGCTTCAGTCAGTTCCAAATTAAGATGAAAACTGTGAACAGTGGATGATTTTTTTTTCTGTTAATTTAAACTTTAATTAAGAATAAGACAAGCTTTCAGAACACCATTACTTCAGGAAACAATTCAAAACCCCTTCCTGTTCCATTCCACTTAATGCATCCATAAAACATTTAAATATGTAATAAAATGACATCAATTAAATTAAAGAGATATACACTTAACATCTCTTGAAACTTTGCAAGAGCTGTAGAATACATTTATCAATGAGACTGTAATTAACTCCTGTCACCTTAGTAAAGCCACATTTCCACTGCCACTTTGTTTCATGTTGCAGTAAAAGATTATGAATCTCCACATCTATTTTCTATAAAAAGCTAGAGGGCTTTGAACCTAAGCATATCAGTTAGACTGCACTACATAATGTGTAGCTGAAGAATTTTCTAATTTTTGATTTTTTAATAGCATACATTTTATTATCTAATTATTAAATGAAAACCATACTGCTCTGGTTTACCAATATAATAAGCTGACTAGGCACAGCTCAGCAACCACAAAGAAATAAAACTTCAATCCACAAAACAACAGCCAGCACAGGTACAAAGTTTTAATATAGCTTAGCGCCTCGGCAAAGCCTTCAAAGAGTACATAAACCCATCAGTTAACCCCTGTTTAAATACAAAATTATTAAGATCATTTAATCGATTAAAATTCAAACAAGCAGCCTCCAATTACATTCAAGATTAAGCTCTAAAGGGGACAGAGTGTTACATTTTAAGATGTAAATACTTTCTTTATGCATTAGTTTCTTTTTATACAGGCCATCTGAACAAAAACCTCTATGTACTTTTTCTAAAACAGTAACCTTTAAATCACCTGGGTTAGAGTCATGGCATTCTAAAAAGTGTTTAACCACCGGGCTGTTCACTTTTTTATTTTTAACATTCCTAACATGTTAAGCATTTGCGAAAACTGTTTGATGCCATCATGTGTATATGGGGGAATGAAATCACTTTTGCAAACAATATCTTCAGTATTAAATAAACTATATGCATTAAAATCATCACTTTCCTGTATTTCGTACAAAAAACTAGTATTGCAAGAGCAAAAACTATCCTCCAAACTACTATCAGAATTATTACACTTTGTCCCCTCATTCACTTCTGTATTATTCACATTAAAATAATGTAACAAATGCAGTCTACAGCTTAATCTAAACACTTCACATTTTAATACATGTAAGTGGGGCATTACAGTTGGAATACATTTTAATCCATAATTAAGCACTTTCTCTTGACATTTAGATAAAACATAATTTGACATATTCACCACATTAGAGTCCACAAAATCAGTATCATTTAAACTTCTTGTGCTGCCTCGTATAATCCCTTCTATGGCTCGCATTTGGTTGAAAACGACCCCGTTTTCATTCATTCGAATAATCCATCACTGTTCTTTCTCCCCTCTGGAAGTCTTTATGCAGTCTATCTGGATCTTGAGCCGCAGGTAAAGATGGAAACTGTTCTCTATTGTTTTCCACTTTAGGGTCTATATTATATCATCGAACGCTTAAAAAAGCGAACGCTGATGGATCAACCTGATTTAAGCAAAAGCTTACAATCTCAAACTGTCAGATCAGCAATTTTTTTCCCAGGGAAAAAAATCGCTGATCCAAAACACATACACACAACACAAGCACACCAGACAAACAGAAATCCACACACATACACCTAAAATCTGATACCTAACCCTACACTAAACTATGCACACACCACTAACTACCCACTTACCTTAACCCAAACCCTAACCCTAAGGTCCATCACTATCGCACACTCACCTCACCCGCTCCCTAACCCTAACTCACTTAAATCCACCCTAACCCTCATGTCCACTCAATCGCACACACACCTAACCCAAGCCCTAACCCTAACTCACCTAAATCACCCTAACACTCACATCCACACAATTGCACACTTACCTGAATCCGACCGGTAACTTTCCACCATAACACTGAAAATACCGAAGCAACAGAAACGGACAACCAAATTCTTTCCCTAGGAAAAAATTCGAGTTTCTGCTGCTTCGATATTTTGCAGTTTCGCGAAAATAAGTTCGATCAATCAGCGTTCGTTTTTTTAAGCATTCGAGGATATAATATAGACCCCCACTTTAATGGATGCTGACGATACATCTGACAAAAAAGGCACTCCTCTTGATGAACTAGTTGATTTATTTAAGGCGGTCTAATGTGTTTTAGGGCTTTTACGCTCTTTCTTATGCCATAAAAAAGCCCTTCCACCTTCATAGTCCCTCAATTCTCTTTTTAATTTGGTGCTTTTACGTTCAATAATTTCATTTTCATATTTTTTTAAGTTTCTCATTTATATCTGCCAGCTGTACATCCAAATTACCAGAACCATTTCATTTAAATAAATTGCTGTATGTACTTTTGATTTCATTTTTAATTTTCGTTTGCTTAATTAAATCCCTTTCTACTAAAATTGCAACCCACTCTAACGAGCAATGGTGAGCTGCTGCAAGCCACATTTTAGAAATTTTTTTTTATCCGTTTCATCTAACAGATTAAATGGAGTAGAAGGAGACTTAAAAGCTCTCAGTCCTCTCGGAGAGATATCTAGGTCCAAATATCTCCGTAGACCTAACATATTAAAATAGGTGGCAGTTTCTTTATGCAGCAGATGTTCAAGTTTATCAAGTAGAATACCAGATTCATTCGATAGATTAGAATGACCACGTTCCCCCACTTTTAGAAAGGGATTTTCCTGTCAACTCCTTTGATCCTGCTCCAGTCTATTCATAAAAGAGGGAACATTCGAGGCATCATTCAGTCCATTTCCACATACATTCGTACCTGTAGAAAATGCAGACCCCAATCTCTCCTGATGAACAACAAATTTAGCCATAGTACGTTGAGTAACATTATTGTAATCCTCTCTTAGGATCCTAGGAACATCCAAACTCAGATCGCTGGCCATAGACTCCATGATAGAATCAGCAACCACAAAGAAATAAAACTTCAATTCACAAAACAACAGCCAGCAAAGGTACAAAGTTTTAATATATCTTAGAGCCTCGGCAAAGCCTTCAAAGAGTACATAAGACCATCAGTTAACCCCCATTTAAATACAAAATTATTAAGATCAATTAATCAATTAAAATTCAAACAAGCAGCCTCCAATTACATTCAAGATTAAGCCATAAAGGGGACAGAGGGTTACATTTTAAGATGTAAATACTTTCTTTATGCATTAGTTTCTTTTATACAAGCCATCTGAACAAAAACCTCTATGTACTTTTTCTAAAATAGTAACCTTTAAATCACCTGGGTAGAGTCATGGCATTCTAAAAAGTGTTTAACCACTGGGCTGTCCACTTTTTTATTTTTAAAATTCCTAACTTGTTCCTGCATTCTGTGTTTAAATTTCTTCTTGGCTTCCCCAATATATACCAGATTACAAGAACATTGTAGGGCATAAATAACACCCTCTGTTTCACAATTAAACATTTCCAATGGAAAAAATGCATGTCAGTTTTATAAAGTTAATGTTCTAACAGTATAAGCACAAACATTGCAGTGACCACAGGGGTAAGTACCCATTGGTGCCATCATATTTCCCATAATATTTAAGACAGGCATTACAAAGTGATTATGTACCAAGATATCTCTAAGATTTCTTCCTCTCTTGTATGATATACCTAAGAATGGACTTAAAATATTGCCTGTATCATTGAATTGTTTGAATTTTAATTGATTAATTGATCTTAATAATTTTGTATTTAAATGGGGGTTAACTGATGGTTTTATGTACTCTTTGAAGGCTTTGCCGAGGCACTAAGATATATTAAAACTTTGTACCTTTGCTGGCTGTTGTTTTACACATATCTATATACTCTGAAAATCTTTTTCCTGAAGTCCTCATATTTATAGGTTCACTTTTGATCCATAAAGATCTCTAGAAGCCTAGCCATATAATCCTATGAAGTTTTTAGCTGTTGAATTTTTATTTATTTATTTATTGAAATTTGATTACCAGGAAAGTCTGATTGGGTAGGAGCCCATTTTCAGAGGATGCCCGGGGAGAAAAGCTCCAAAGTATTACAAAACATTTTAAGAATAATAATTTTACAGTCTTTAAAAACAATACAAAAAAAAACTAGAGTTGAAATAATTACATAAAATTAGACATAATAGGAAATATTGATTAAAAATAGATACAAGTTATGTGACAGTGATTTAACAGAGAAATTTGACCTAGGTTATAGAGAAATTAAATGTAAGTTAGTCTAATACAAATAGGAATTGCAACATGAAGTGAAAAAAAAGCAGACTTATTATGGATTTAGAAAGAAAGTCAGGAGAAAGAAACTGATAGAAGAAAGGACGTGAGTGAAGAAGGGAGAGTAAGGAGATGTAAGGTACAAATAGGTGCTTGGCCATATTTAGGAATATAATTTATCCTGGTGTTGAGCAAGAACAGAGCCAGCTTTTGGCTAGGATGTCTTTCAGAATGGTTTTGAATGATGGGAGGGAGGGTACCGACCAGATGGATAAAGATAAGGAGTTCCAGGCCATGGTACGAGTACAGACAGTGCCCAGCAGATTTTATAGGTTTGTGGACAGAGAGGAGTTTTTTATCCTTGGATCTTAATGACCGACTAGGAACATAGTTGTGTAGAATGTTATCTAGTGGTGGACAAGCAGATAGATTCTAGATAATTTTATATGTGGTAAGAAGATGTGTATATGTTAGCTGATGGGATAGTTCTAACCAATTTAGTCTTTCTAGTGCTATACAGTGGTGTCTTCTAAAAGGGTATTAGCTGCAAATTTAGCAACTTTGTTATAGCATTGTTCTTTTTTTGATTTTTATGATGCCTGAAGGTTAGTAAGGATGGGAACACCATAAAGAAGTCTGAGGAGGAGATAAGTAGTGGCAAGTGTAGCTTTTGTTGTGTTGGTGAGAATGTTTTTGGCGTAAGCCATGGAACCTTGCTGGCTAGGCTTATGTAGGCCCTTGGGCCGATAGCATAGTACCTACCTATGAACCTATAAAGCATCCCTAGTTTTTTGTGTTTTTTTTTTCTTATGCACTTTTGTATACGCAGGTCAAATTTAAGAATCTCATCCACTAGCGTCCCTAATAATTTGCTATGAGAAGTGACTTCAGGGTTTGTATTATCAAGAGATAAGACTTTAATTTTTGTTTTTTTCATGGGGGAGAGGTCACGGGGGAAAAAGTAGTAGTTTTTTTTTTTTTTTTAGGGTTGAGCATGAATTGTGTTACAAAGCCATGTTTCAGCTGCTGTTAAAGCTTCCTGAGTAATTTTTTTGAGGTGTGCCACATTGTCAGATGTGCAAATGAGTGTGGAGTCATCTGTATACTATACTAGGGAGGATTGTTATGTAAATATGTGGAGGGCATTGGTGAGAGGATAGAGCCTTATGCTATATCGGTGGTTACTGGAAGGTATGGAGAAATGGCAGAGTGCCATTTTACTGACTGATACCTATTGGTTAGGTAGCTTTTGTACTGTAGAAGGGTGGGTTGAAAGAGACGTAATAAGGACATTTAAAGAAGAAGTTTGCTGAGACAATCTGTATTGAAGGTTATAGATATGTCTAGAAATAAGGAGGAGACTAGTTTGCTGTTATCTCTAAATGTACCGACAGTATCTGTATAGGTTAAAAGTGCATTGTTAGTACTATGGGAAAGACGGAAGCCATGTTGTGTGGGAGATAGGAGTTCTGTAAGAGATAGTTTAGCAATTGTTTTTGAATATATTTTTCAAATATTTTGGAGAGGGGAGATGATTACTATAAATCTAAAGTTAGTTATGTCTGTTCATAGGAAGTTACTAGGCTATTGGCCGTGAGGCCCTTTCAACCCTATCCAAGAATTTATCCCATGTTTCAACAAGTCAGCATCCGATGCCCCTGATGAATCTCTTCCTTTGTGCAGAGGGATAATGTGTGACTTTTTCCAGACAGAGGGAATGTGGGATTCCTGAACTAACCTAATTAAAAGTATAGAGACAGGGTAGGCAATGCTGTTGGCAGCTATTTTAAGGTATTCACTTGAAAGGTCATGAGCTGAAGTAGAGCATTGTTTGAGTTTGCTTAAGAGTAGTTTTGTGTAAGATGTGGGCACAGGTTTGAAGGTGAAAGTGCATGGAGTGATACCTGGGTGCTGGGCAGGGTTAGGATTACATGTTGGGGAATCCTTGGTTAGAGATGCTATACTATGTGTAAAATAAGAGTTGAATTGTGTGGTGGTTTTGAGTGATGAGTTATTGGGATAGGGATTAGGGTTGAATTTATGAGTGGGATACAAGGTTTCTTAAATGGCTGTCCATAAATTTTAGGGCTGAGTTTATTATTATCTGAAAGTTAGTATAGTGTAGTTTTTGTCTTCATTAGTTTGCTTTTCCAGTACGATTGCAAAACATTCTGAAATTTCCAAGATATAGTGGTGTTTTATATTTTTGCCATTCTTTCCATGGTTTTTCTCTGTCCTGCTTTAGCGTTCTACTCTTTTTGTTTAGCCAAACTACATTTTCAGTCTCTTCCTTCTAGGAAGTACAAATATATAAAGGTTATTCAGGAAATGTTTAATGTAAGTAGCCCAGAGACAAGTATAACATTTGCATATTGCTACTATGCATGAGGGACAAGGGTGTTAAACCAGGGAGGTATTTGCAGTTACCTACCCATTCATCCAGATAACATTTCGATAGTGTAAGAGAAGTACTTTGTTTTATGTGGAGAGGAAGCTGGTTCCTATGAAGTGGTATTCTCTGTGATATGCATCTATCCATCTAATATGTTCTATTTATGTTGAAAAATGATTTAGATCTCTTGAGCCTGTGTGACACCAAGCACATGGACAAGGCTTTGAGATGGTCCACATCATATGATTTATGCCCTTGATTTTCTTAGTAAGAAAGTATCGTGGGCATTCAGGCTGTGTCAGATGTTTGAACAGGAACATACCAGAAGAGGCGTTATACTCAAACTTCGTAAAACACCGGCGAACAACCTTATGACTACATAATACAGGGGAATGATCACATCCTTGTACGTAGATGCCATACCCGTAGTAATAAATTGTGAAATAAAAAAACAATGAATATGTGATGATCAAAGGACAGTTCATTGTCTATATAGATTCCCAGGTCCTTTTCTACTGGAATAGTTTTCAGGGGTATGTTGCCAATATGATAGTTACAAGGGATAGCTTGCATGATGAAAGATACTTTTATACATTTCTTGGCATTTAGTTGCGGTCCATGGTTTGACAGTAGCTATTGGTTTGGAAAGGCCTTCTTGGAGGATCTTGATGTCCTCTGTGAAGTTTATGATGACACCATGTTTACAGTCATCTGCAGACTTGGCCAGCCACAAACCCTTAATAGTAGCTTTGACCTCCAAGAAGTAAATGCTGACTTTGTTAAAAAACATATGTCAACGCATCTAAATCCAGTGTACTGACAGTGAAAATCTAGTCTGAGAGGCTGCTGCACAATGTCTGTTGGGGAAAGTGGACATTAGCCAGAAAGAGTTAGGTTTTGATTGATGGAATGCAAGTGGAGCAAGCCAAAATGGAAGAGAATGTGTCTGCAGAATGAAAGCTGTAGAACAGGGGTTTGACAGGGAACTGCGACACGATGCCAGGGCATATCTATGGGCTAAGCTTGTAAAGGCTATTAGCCTAGTACACACCTATGAACCTATGAACTCTGTTGCATAAACAGTTCAAGAATGAACAGAACAGTACTAATACAACCTTACAACAGACAGTCTTTATTACTGTTCCAGTATTTCATCCATGGTACCACTGCTTTACTATCCAGCAGAACAAGTTACTGTTGCTCAGATGATAGATAAATGGACCTTGTGGTTCAACGGTGATCTTTCCCTAGGGCATCTGCTCATTGGTACTGAATCAGAAGTTAGCATTTAACAAGAGAAGAGACTGGATTAGTAATGATGTATGTCTCTCTTTGTGTCCATAACTATGCGTAATGGTAGCTATGCCTTTAGCTTTGTTTTGTTTTGCTTTGACCTATAATACAATCAGCAAGTAGTTACTAGTTGTTTGGCAGTGTCTCATTATAACTAAGTTTGTGCCATTCTTTTAAACTGTTAAAGTGGGTTAATGTTTTATCTTTGGCTGTATGATTTACAAATAATACAGTTCAGTAAGTGCTAGTGTACTTTTGCAAGCTTACAAAAGATAACATGCCTTCACAGAAAAGTTGTGTATTTATTTATTTTCCCTTTGTTTAATGGGAAATTCCGAATGGACACATGTCCTTTTTCAGTGGAGGCCCGTGGAGAAAAGCTCCACATAACATACAATGTAGACAAAATACAAAATAATTATAGGAGATACAGGGTGCATACGTTTAGAATACATCAGGAAGATACAATCGATAAAATACATGATGCATACAGATTAACATAGCTAAAGAAGAATGCTGTTAAAGTAACTATTGATATGGCTTCTTAAGGGATACAGTAAATGTGTGTGACAGTAGCAGGTTGATATATATTACTGAGGACATTGTTTCTTTTATTTTATTGCAGTCAAACTTTAGAGGCATAGCCGGCCTTAGGCATAGGCCAACTAGGCTGCTGCCTAGGGTGCCACTCTAGCATAGTTCATAGTTCAGTACTAGACTAACTGTTCTTGCGAGCCATTTCAAGCCTAGCCAATTATCCCCTGCGAGACTCAAATCCTGCACCCTGTGTTTGCAAGGCAAATGCCTTAACCATCAGGCCACCCTCCTAATCCCATGAGTGCTTTTCCAGTAAACTGGATGGTGTAAATAGACCAGAATGGGGGCAGCAGGTGGTGTGGTGGGTGCTGTGGAGCCCCTTTGCTTAGGGCACCACTTGACCTAAGGCCGATCCTGTTTAGAGGTGTACCCATCAAAGAAGCTACACATCTGGTCTTGTTTACGTACTGATAAATAGCTCAAGTTAGACTTGCCCCGGCAGCGTAAGTTTATGTAATAAGTAAGTAGAAGGATTTATTCCCCCTCCTCTAATAAACCATAGCATTCCAGCTGTAACCATCTCAGATCTCCTAATTATTTCTACTAGGCAGTACCCAGTGTGACCCTAACACTGGGTTTGACAGCCCCCATCTTCTCAAGAGTAGACTCAACTTTAAGATGCACTTTTGTAAAATCTAGAAAATAAGGTATCTCATAAGGGGATGTGAGATGTGGTATCAAGAGCATTAGTTCCCATGGCAGCCGGTCAACAATCCCCGGTCCTATCTCCACTCTCCGCATGCTGTTACCATACTATTCGTGCAGGTGGTCATTGAGGAGTGACTTGAGAGTACGGCTGCTCTGGACCTTTGGAGCAATCCGCATCCTAGCATTCCTACACACCAAACCTGGTTATACTTTGAGCACTGGCTGCCACCTGGCAGACTTCCAACCCCAAGATAATCATGCCGATTCTCCCTGTCTGCATCATTAACTGTCCAAGCAGGTAATCGAGCCTTGTCTTCATGGTCAGAGTTGGATGAAGACAAGGTTTTATGTTAATCCACTTGTGCAATGCTGAGGCTTCATATCCAATCATTTCTGTTGCTACTGTTTCGTGGCACCACTGGAAACAGAATACTCAGTTTTTAGTCATGTGTTTACAAAGGAAATAGCAGCAACAGAATTTCATACTGAATGGTAAACGGTGTGATATGGCCTGTAATATGGAAGAAACTGCCCGATTTCACATTTAGACTGGCGTAATACTTTATGCTTATGGCTCTTTTGTTCTTCAGTTTATTGTAGCATTCTCTTTATTTATGTTTGTGAAATAAATACGGATTAGCAATATGCCATCTCCTGTTTTACACAGAAGCTGTATTTAGTTGACTTTCTTGTTGAACTGTTGTTTCCAGAGGTGGGCTGGAACCTACATGGTTAAACTCTCTGACAGTCATGTCATGTTTATTTTTATAGTTGTGGGTTATTTTTGCTTAACTTGTTCTGGCTTAAAAGTTTATGCCTTCATAAGGGCAGAATTAAAGTATCCTGTTAACTCGTCAAAAGTTATTGGAATTTTAGTAGATGCATAAAATAAACAGAATTCTAACTGCTTAAGTAGGAAAACAGAAAGAGAACATGTGCTTAGTTATAAACAAATGTGAATGATGGTTATGGAAAAGTTAATGCAGAAATAAAAAGGAGTGGGGTAAGCAGATTTTAACGTCGGTATACCCTTGCAGAGTTGCAGCAACATTAAATGCTGTATAGTGCATAGACTGAAAGCAGGTGTTGCGTTTTGATAAATACTCAACTTCTGAGCATCAGTTTTCCAGTTACATGTAGACCAATGAATGATTCCTTTGTTTTTTTAACCTTAAAAAGAGAGTTCAGCATTGCCAAAGGTGAGTGTGTGTGGCACTGACTCATTTACTTGAGAACAAGGACTGAGCCAAGATAAGAACTGGTTCTGGCATAGAATACTGGGCCTGATAAAACATTGGACAGGGCCATTAGAAGAGAAAAGAGTAAGCAGAGACTTGGAAGAGACAGTGATATTTGCCATGCTCCGGACTCACAGAGCAGAGTGTTAGTACTGAGATATGTCTTCAAAGCAGATTCTGTAGGACTGCCTTGTTATGACCATGCCTCACGAGGAAAGTCAAAAGAAATTCCAGTCACTGAAGTTAATGTTGGAGTCTAGAGATGGCAAAGCAAGTGTTTAGAAAGGAGCAGCTTATTGCAGGCTAACAGTTCGGATCGTTACGCACTAATAATTCGGATCATTGCGCACTAAAAATTCGGATAGTTACAGTTATGCGTTGTTGTATAGAAATAGCTGGTGAAAACTGAACGTAAATATATGACATTATCAAGACTGCTACTCTGTTTTTATAGGGTCAGTCCTTTCGTGTTGAGCATTTTATACAGTTGTTTGTACCTCTTAATGAGACAATACCAGATGTAGGTCTTTGTATCAGGCCACATGTTTTTATTGTATTCCATGTGGGTTTAAAGTATGGATACATACAAGAGTGCCTACCTAACCTTGTTAAAATAACCTGATGTTGTAGGGCAACGAATCTTCCAAATTTCTCATAGGTGGATTTGCCGTGTGTGTGTGTGTGTGCGCGCGCGTGTGTGTGTATGTGTGTGTGGATGGGGTGGGTGGGTGTGCGTACGTGTACATGTGTGTGTGTGTGTGTGTGTGTGTGTGTGTGTGTGTGTGCGCACGTGTGTGTGAATGTGTGTGTGCTCGCATAAGTGTGTATGTTTTTGTGTGTATGTGTTTGTGTGTGTGTCTATGTGTGTGTCACTGTAGTATTACACAACATAGGAGACAACAGTGGATTTTCAGATGCACTAAGGGATTCCACCCTAATTAATCCACTTGCACCTCACTGCATCTCTCATTTTTTAGAAATCAAGAATGAGGTGCCAGCCCCCCTTAAAATTGCATTACCAGATAAAAAACAGGCTAGTTGCAACCACGTAATATTTTTAGTACTAGGCTATTGGCCCTAGGGCCTATATAAGCCTAGCCGTAACAATTCCCTGGCTATTTCTTCCCACAATATTTACTTCCCTGGACCCCTGTCTAGCAGGGCGACTGATGTGATCCCTGGGGTGAATTTCCTATCTCCCATCCAATTGTCAAGGTTCCTTTTGAAGAGGGCCAAAGAGGTGCTCTGCTTGACATGTATGGACAGTCTATTCCAGAGTCTGGGGAGTCTTTAGATCAGGAACCTATCCCTCCAGCATGTTTCGCAGAATGTCCAGATTGTTGCCTCATTTGCTCTGTTCCATGTAAAATTTTGGTTTTCCGACAAATAATTGACAAATCATTGATGACTGAAGTCAGAAAATAGTGGCAGACATTCGAGTTTCAGATTTTAAACCTTTCAGAAAAGTATTGCCAATACGAAACTGTTATTCTACCAACTTTCTAAGTTTATAAGAGGAATATTTAAAATTTGTCCCTATTTTTGGGGCTTTTTCTCCTCATTATTTATGGTTTTGTCCAGATTTCTTGCTTTAAGAGGTTGACAGATATGTCATGTGTAAGCTATGTTTCAGTTAATGCTACAATGCCTGCTTGCTATGATAAAATCCAGTTACAGAGCAGATACGTCTTTCTTCCACCGCTCCTAGCAGTAATTAATTTTCAAATCTCTTAAGTCAGACTAGTTACTTTGTACTGGGGGCTTATTAATGCTGTTATAGTCATGTTTTGGGTTTTGTTGAGTGTCACCTAAGAATAAATCAAGCATTGTAAAGGGGGATGTAATCAAAAACAATTTTTTGCACTTGCTCTATACAGATTGTATTTAAAGAAGAGTAATGCAGCATTTTTAGGGACCTTACACTTTAGCCAAATCACTTCCTTCTATTGTAACTTACTGTCCATAATGTATGACTTTTGACTTGTGCAACCTTTCATGGTATTATAATTTCACATTTCTAGGATACTGAATCTGACTTTGAGAGAATGTTTGGGGGGGGGGGGTAATGCAAGTACACAGCAAAAAGATTAATGGTTTGTACCTCATTCCAAAGACATGCTGTAGGTGGATTGGATAATAAATTGGCCCTAGGCATGTGTGCATGCATGTGTGTGCCTTCTGTGGAAGGTTGGGCACCGGGTTGGCAACTCGTCAATGTCAAACTCCACTGCCAGTAATGAGCAGACAGGTGATCTGCTGTGGTGACCCCTAACCGGGAAAAAGCCGAAAGAAGAAGACCAAACATAGCTATGATACATCATATTGGCATTTGTTGTATGATGAGTTCTTTTTGAATGACTAAATACAGGTGTTATTAAAGTCAGTTTATAAAATAGTCTCCTGGGAGGAAGGATGGCTAAGGTGAGTGGGATGGCAAAACCTGCCTGTGCCTCCACATGTTGGTGTGGAGGCCTCGTAACTTTTTAATGTTCCCACGAGGACTCAGCGAGCATACATAGAGGCAAAGACAGCTAAGCTGTGGGAGGCAGTGTATGAGCTTTTCAGAAACTATTTGAAATAACTAGTAATGAATCAGGTAGTGCACTCTCAGAAGATTGGAACAGACTGTGCAACGAAGGATGGAGAGTATGTATATGCACTTGTTATACTGTTTGGGTTGCAGTTTTGAGGGCACTGATGTAGGAAATATTATGCCTGACTATTTTATACAGCTGTTAGTTGGATTAAAATGCAACATTGTGTTTGTCCTTCAAACAGGATCATTTGGGCTTTGCTTGAATTTTGGACATTAAACTGCTGAAGCCCCCTGCAAAAAAAAAAAAAGACTTGAAGACTGCTAATGAAGGCACACATGAAATTTATTAATTTATTTTGTGTGTGTGTGTGTGTGTGTGTGTGTGTGTGTGTGTGTGTGTGTGTGTGTGTGTGTTTACTGTGTGTGTGTGTGTGTGTGTGTGTGTGTGTTTACTGTGTGTGTGTGTGTGTGTGTGTGTGTGTGTGTGTGTGTGTGTGTGTGTGTTTACAGTTTTCTATTTTTGTTTGGAGTGCATTAAAGAGCACTGGATTGTTGCTAGATGAAGTTTTTGGCAGTTGTTTTACTCAACATTACATTTATTATAGTTTTTTTCCAGCATGTAGCCTCTATTTCTAACAAAAAATCCTCTGAAACTTAATTTTATTAAATTTGTTTTGCTCATTCATTCAATCAGATGTTATTCATTGCTGTGCTTGACTTTTGTAAAGTGTTTGGAACTCAGCCACATAAATAAACTTGACTTTGCAGAAGGGTGTAAGACAGAAGAGTACAATTAATTTCATTTCAATGAAAGTACAGCAAGCAGAAATGCACGACTGAGTGGCTCTGTGCATATTGATAGCTGTGATATACTGTAAACCTAGCTTAAGGAGCAGCTTACTGAAAATCAAATTCAAACAGTAATTCACAAAAGAAAGCAAGTAGCAGAAGCAGATACAATTATTGCCAACTGTGTTTCCAGTAAGTGGTACGTTGCCACAACAGAAGGGGTAGCCCGCATTTACATACCATAGCACTGCATCGGAAAAAAAAAAGATAACACTACATCAGTGGGAATGTCCAGTGACTGTTACTGGAATTAAAATATTCAAATGCAGTATGCATGGCCTCTAGGAGGTAAATATACCATTTATGAACTAAGTGATAGCATCACAGCAGAATTGTTGAAAAACCGGTTAGGGAAAATGACAAGCCCCTTTGATACATACCGTAGGCTAACAGCTTACACAGAACATATTCTAGACCATTTATATAAAATCCCTGGGAGCAAAGTACATTTCTATCTTTTTGGTAGTAATGTTATAAAACCAGTAATGCCAAAGCATGCATTGGTTGGCCATTTGCTAAAACTAGCTGCCCACAAGCTGTGCACTGACAGTTCACAGACAGACATGCTTATATTATAGTTGAGGCTGTGTGCATATGTCAAACCCAACAACAATGTTGGGTTACTATATTTAGCGTGACATGCTGTTATACTTTAAAGCTAGTGTTTGTTACTGTGTTGTCCTGTTCATATTAATAAATTGATCCCTCTAGCAGTACAGCCTTTCACACAAGGATTAAAGCAAATTTATACAGCAGCCAAGCCAGATTTGAACTCCTGACACTTAATCTTTAGAAACAGCACTCGCTGATTTCCTTTTGCTCTTAAGAATATGTTGTCATTTGAGTATTGAGATGAATCCACAGCTTTCTGCAAAACCACCATGAGGCAGTTTTAAACGCAGTATGTCTTACTGACAGACAGTTTAAGCGCTTTTATATGAATTATGCAATAAATTTGTTTTCTTCCTTGTGGTCATCTTGCCTTTAGGAATGTGAAACATCCCCAGACTTCCACATACAGCAGTCTCCCAACATAATGCCACTTGTCATAATAAAGAACTAAACTCAATTTATAGTTTATGCCAGAAGACTGTTTTAATTTCCTAGCATTTCATTTGCAAAATTACTGCTTTCTTCTGACTGCTTGGTGAAATGTACTGTCCTGGACAACAAACAGTTCGATGCAGGAGCTCTGCAATTTGATGTTGAGGTTAATAACGCTACAATAAGTAGTTAGTGAGTTAGCTAGTTAGTTAGTTAACAAGGGCTGAGTAGTGATCACATTTGATCAATTGTAGTCTTAGCCCCAAAAATACGACAGTCACAGTGTTGACAAGTCAGAGTGTAATTACAAACTATAATATGTAAACAATAAAAAGTACAATATACACATAAGTAACAACAGCTAATTGTTGAATTAATGGTGGACCTCCAAAGGAATCAATAAAAGGCAAAGGAGAGAGAATATGAGGCAAATTAAATGGTGTGGTTAGGTTACTTGACTAGATTTGATGTATTTGTATTTAGTATGAGCCTTTACATGGGTTTTTAGTTAAGCATGGAATTTATGCTAAATTCAAAAGTTAAGTAGTGTTTCTGGTTTCTAGCAGGCTGAGTGATAAATTGACAACATTTTTGGTCAACATGGTTTGTATGGCTGCAGTGGGGGGTTTTTTGTCATATGAAATGACTACCAGTGGATGACCATATTAAAGCTGTGAGAGCAGATACCTTTAGCTATAGCTGATATGTCAGAAAGAGAAAGGGTAAGATTTTGGGGTCCCAAAAAAGAGGGTGCTAACCTTTTTATGAGTGTTATCAAAATGTTCACTGAAGTTAGAAAAGGGTTTGGAAATATAAAAGGAAGGGCATTCTCTAGTGGCGTATTCCTGTGATTTTGAACTGTCAGGGAGTGAGAGATTCTACTGAGTTCCCATCTCATCTCATCTCAAACAGCATAGTTTTTGTTTTTGATGAGTTGAATATGTACTCGTGGTCGTAGCAAATATGCATGAGGCTGCCTTTGTGCTTTGAGTTACTACTGAAACAGTTGGCATTTTTGGATTTGGTGTTGCACAGGGATTATACTGTACCTGTGAAGATGTACTGTGGATTTCCTAGAGTTTTGTGTCCTAGATATGCTTTTCTCACAGTATATCGCAGTTACTATAGAGTTCTTTCCCTGGGGTTTTTAATGCCTTTTTTATCACAACCGAAATAACCATCACATTAGTTTTGGGGTGTGGTGCTATGATGGACGTAAATCTAAGTATGAACTCCTGATGATTAGAGAAAGAATAAACTAAAATATTAATGACAGTTATGCATTGCCAACTATTGGATCATAGAAAAAAAAAAAAAGAAACATTCATTTGCAAGTATACCAAGACAGTAAAATGCACATTATGTTTAAAATTAAATCTTTAGATAAAGATACAAGGAACATTTTGTTTAAAAAGTTTAAAGTAATTGGGATTTACTGGAACTAAAAATTACAAATAGTGTATTAAGTATGAGAAACAGCAGATGGTACAGTCAGTAGTGCGGGTAGAGGCAGTAGGATGGGTACAAGCAGCAGTGTGGGTGCAGGCACTAATGTGGGTACAGGCAGCAGTGTGTGTACAAGCTGCAGTGTGGGTACAGGCAGTAGTGTGTGTACAGGCAGCAGCGTGGGTGTAGGCAGTAGTGTGCGTACAGGCAGCAGCGTGGGTGCAGGCAGTAATGTGGGTGCAGGCAGTAATGTGGGTATAGGCAGTAGTGTGGGTACAGGCAGCAGGGTGGGTATAGACAGTTGTGTGCGTACAGGTAGCAGTATGAGTGCAGGCAGTAATGTGTGCAGGTAGCAGTGTGGGTACAGGCAATAGTGTGGCTACAGGCAGCAGGGTGGGTACTTGCAGCAGTGTGGGTACAGGCAGCAGTGTGGGTATAGACAGTTGTGTGGGTGCAAGCAGTGATGTGAGTGCAGGCAATACTGTGGGTACAGACAGCAGTATGTGTACAGGCAGCAGTGTGGGTACAGGCAGTAGTGTGGGTACAGGCAGCAGTATGTGTACAGGCAGTAATGTGGGTGCAGGCAGTAATCTGGGTATAGGCGGTTATGTGGGTACAGGCAGCAGTGTGGCTATAGACAGTTAAGTGTGTACAGGTAGTAATGTGGGTACAGGCAGCAGGGTGGTTATAGAAAGTTGTGTGGGTGCAAGCAGTAATGTGGGTGCAGGCAGTAATATGGGTACAGGCACTAGTGTCGGTACAGGCAACAGGGTGGGTATAGACAGTTGTGTGGGTACAGGTAGCAGTGTGGGTGCAGGCAGTAATGTGGCAACAGGCAGCAGTGTGTATGTATAGGCAGCAGTGTGGGTACAGTCAGTAATGTGGATACAGGCAGCAGTGTGTGTACAGGCAGTAATATGGGTACAGGCAGCAGTGTGGGTACAGTCAGTAATGTGTGTACAGGCAGCAGTGTGGGTACAGTCAGTAATGTGGGTGCAGGCAGCAGTGTGTGTATAGGCAGTAATATGGATACAGGCAGTAATGTGGATACAGGCAGCAGTGTGGGTACAGTCAGTAATGTGTGTGCAGGCAGCAGTGTGGGTGCAAGCAGCAGTGTGGGTACAGGCAGCAGTGTGTATACAGGCAGTAATGTGTGTACAGGCAGTAATGTGGGTAAAGGCAGCAGTGTGGGTGTAGTAAACAGTGTGGGTGCAGTCAGCAGTGTGGGTACAGGCAGATATGTGTGTACAGGCAGTAATGTGGGTACAGGCCATAATGTGGGTACAGGCGGCAGTGTGGATATAGACAACTGTGTGTGTACAGGCAGCAGTGTGGGTACAGTCAGTAATGTGTGTATAGGCAGTAATGTGGGTATAGACAGTTGTGTGGGTGCAGGCAGTAATGTGGGTGCAGGCAGTAATGTGGGTACAGGCAGCAGGGTGGGTATAGACAGTTGTGTGGGTGCAGGCAGTAATGTGGGTACAGGCAGCAGGGTGGGTATAGATAGTTGTGTGGGTGCAGGCAGTAATGTGGGTACAGGCAGCAGGGTTGGTATAGATAGTTGTGTGGGTACAAGCAGCAGTGTGTTTCAGTCACTTCACAGCATTGAAGCAGATGTTATTTTATTACCTTTAATTTTGTTCCTCCTTTTGAGACCTGAGGTATTTGGGTCTTGTAACTGCTACCTAGAGGAACGGGCACATATCTTTGCTATCATCTTGTGATAATGTTGACGGTATAAATTTATACTCTGTAAGTGCACTGTTGAGGAAGTTTCCAATATACTGCCTGTTAGTATTCGGATAACATTTTGTAGAATAGCAGATAGCCTTTTGTTAGGGTTACCTTGAAGATGTTCAATTAGGATGAGACTTATGTAGAGATCTAAACTTTCTTTAAACAATGCACTTGTGTTAGACATGCATGGTAAGATTCTGTTGGTCACTCCCCATCAGTGAGGATTCCCAAAATGAATATACTTTGATCAGATCCCTTAGACACATGACTGTTACAGACCTTTGTATTTTTCAGTCACTCCATACTGTTCTTAACCACTTTACCACTGAGTACCTTAGTTGTTTGCTGGCTAAATTTCTTTCTGCTAATAATTTATTTATTTGTCATTTATTTAAATATCAATAAAATAAATAAATGTATGAATCCACAGGTTGTATCTTTGTATTTAGTATGCCAGAATGATATATTTATTCCTGTTTCATGACTAGTTGTCTGTAAGACATCTTTTCTGTCTCCATCAGACTTAAGGCTTCATTACCTGTGATGGGTCTCTTTTTTTTTTCACATTACCTTTGTTTTTCTTCCTGATCCTGAACCTCCAAACACTGGACCCTACCCAGTTTGGTTTTATTAAGGGCAGATCATGCCTCATAAACCTGGTGGACTACTTTAAGACAGTTACCAAGGCTATAGACAAAGGAAAGGTGATACATACAGCAGACCTAGACCTCGTAAAGGCTTTCAACACCATTCCCCATTCTGGTATTATAGACAAGCTCACCAGCCTGAACATAAACCCCTGTGTCACAAGATGGGTTGCCAATTGGCTCACAGACAGAACCCACATGGTGAGAGTTGCGGGAGCAAGGTCTGACTCTAAACCGGTTATAAGTGGCATTTCCCCAGGGCTCAGTCCTAGGACCCCTCCTGTTCAGCATATATTTCTCAGAGGTACAGGCAAGCACAGGAGGACTATGGGTGACCAAGTTCACAGACGACTACACACTAGGGGCTATAATTGACTCTCCGGCTGACACAGACATCCTCCAAAAGGGTTTCACTGTGATGGATACCTGGTGTCAAAATAATGGCCTCAAGCTAAATGCCAAAAAGTGCATAGTCATCCCCTTTGGAAAAAAACAAAGTATACACAAACTACCACATAGGTGGTAGAACCCTAAATATGAAAAACGTAATAAGGGATCTGGGGACCCAAGTAGATAGTAATCTCTCCTTTGATAATCACATTGCCAAAGTGATTAGAAAATCCTTCTATGTGGCCCACCTAATCACAAAAAGGTTTGCATCCAGATCAAAAGAGGTCATTGTGCCCCTCTACTCATCACTCATCAGACCCATCATAGAGTACACTGCCCCATTTGGGATGTACCTTACAAGACACCTGCAACAGCTGGAAAGACCACAGAAGTACCTCACCAAGAGGATCACTGGCCTCAAACAGATGCCCTATGCAGCTTGACTGATGAAACTCCAGCTGTACTCGGTTGCATACCACCTACTCAGAGGTGATCTCTGCCTGACATACAAGGCCATGTCCAACCCAGAACTGATGGACATGCTCCACCTAAAGAAAACCTTATCCCCTCGAGCCACATGCTCTAGGGATCTAAACCTCACCACAGCAATAAATAGGACATGCTGGAGGGATAGATTCCTGTCCCAGAGACTTCCCATGCTTTGGAACAAGATTCCAATCTACATTAGGCAGAGCTCCTCGCTAACACTCTTCAAAAGAAACCTTGATGAGTGGATGGGAAACAGAAAGTTTACCCCAGGGATCACTTCAGTGGCTCTGCTGGACAGAAGCACAGGGACCTAATCTAGGGGGGCTGCGAAAGCCAACACATTCTGGCTAGGCTTATAAATGCCTTTGGGCAGATAGCCTAGTGCTTACCTATGAACCATTATTTTTGAAATCTGGAGCAATACAATGCAATGCAATGGGGTACAGTTAGTATGGGCATATGCATTTAATGGTAATGTCAGTGCCATTTCTGTCACAGTTAAGGAGGTGTGATAAGGACCAAAGGTCATTCATTACCTTGTAATCAGGAATTTTTACATTTTCCTCAGTTTTTCATCCTTAAAGACAATGAACATGCACCTCAGATGGCCTCAGATGAATTAACTGTTTGGATAAAATATGCATATGCCTCATTTGCTGTCTGTTACAATTATGATTGGAGTACATACATGCACAGTAAAATAACGTGGATGTTACGCTGATGTGTGTTTAAGTTTTATATTGCTATGTATCATATGTTCTATAACAGTATCTGAGGTTAACATGCTGTAAGTAATGCACAATGTATGTATATGGTGATCACGTGGTAACTTATGTAGTCCTGAGTGCTGCACATTTTTAATGTTATCTCATGTAAATGTGCTTAATGTGGAGCATGAACCTATTCTGAAAAAGAGATTTGCCCAGTAAGTGTTTCCCGGTAATGTCACTAGGCTAAACAACACACCTGATACACTTGTAATAGGTGACTCTATCATCAGGCACACTGACGTCCCGCTCACCAGGCTGAACAAGGAGAAGGTCACGGTGAGCTGCCTGTCGAGCGCTAGGATCCGCCACATAACACAAGCACTCAGGTCACTCCAAGGCAAGTACAAATATGACTCAGTCATTGTCCATGCTGGTGTGAATGACCTGAGACGTACCTCCCTGGACTACATGAAAAGAGACATAGAGGAGCTCTCTGAGCATGTGGCCCAGGCCGGTATGACCCTGACCTTGAGTAGCATCTTACCCTCACCAAGACTGATGCCACAATATGAAGACAAGATGATCAATTTCAACAATTGACTTAATTATTGGTGTCATTCAAAGGGGATCCAATGCCTATCAGCCTGGGATGACATGCTCGACAAGCCACGATGCTTCGCTAGGGACAGCCTGCACCTGTCACCCCTGGGCTTTCGGATATTGGCAAAGGCTCTTGCTACCCCCATAGTGCCTTTATTAGGCAAGGCTCAAAAGACAAACCCACCTCCATAGGTATCACAAGGGATAAGAAACTAAGAGTAATGCTACTCAACGCCAGAAGTCTAAACCTCAAGATGCACTCGAAACTCTCCTTAGCATGGAGAAAATCGATATCTGTGCAGTAACAGAAACCTGGTTCAAGGCTCCCGAGAGCACCCCAGCACTACCAGGTTATACCTCATACCATGCTTTTCGGCCCCACAACTTGGACTGACCCACAAAAGGAGGGGGAGTATCAATATTCGTCAAAGATACCCACACCTCCAGGTTGGTGGCACAGCACGAAGCATCAGAGACTATCCATGTGCAACTAACAGTGGGTAAAACTGCCTTCCAGTTTATAGCCTGCTACAGACCACCCTCCCTAACCCAGGAACCCCACTCGGCCTTCATGAGAACACTGGAAAATATGAAGGTCTCTCCAAACACCATTATATTGGGTGACTTCAACTACCCAAACATAGACTGGGAGCATTACTCTAGCTCCAACACCCTAGCCCAAAGGTTCCTAGAGTTTATAAACTCAAATGCTATGGAACAACTTGTTACCACTCCCACAAGAGGGGAAAAAATACTGGACCTGATCATCACCAACATAGGGACTGTATGCTCCAGACCAGAAGTGTATCCCTCACTGGTAAGATCAGACCATAAACTAATCTCACTGGATGTTCACATCCCGACACCACCCCCTGCCCAGAAAACCACAGTGAAAAACTTCTCTAAAGCAAATTTCACACTCCTCAAAACTGAGGTGGAATCCTTCAAAGCCCCCGGGCCTGTGGAAAATACGTCCCAGATCGCAGAATCCTTTATAAACGCATTCTATGAACACCTTCAGGAATGCATGGATCATGCGATCCCAAATAAAACCAAGACCCAATCCTCCAAAGGCAGACGTCCTGTCTGGTGGACCCCAGCCATAAACAAGCTATACAATAGAAGGAGGAAGCTACTAAATGATAGAGCAAAATTCCAAAAAGGGAAGGCATCTCTGATCAGTATTAGCAAAAAACTACGGGCACTCATAAAATCGTCTAAGGCCAGCTTTGAGAGAAAAATTGCACAGGACACTAAGGATAATCAAAAGGCTTTCTTTAGTTATGTTAGGAACCTGGGTGGTAATTCCCAGATATGCTCAGAATTAGTCCAAAATGACAAAAAATACACCGAACCCACAGACATTGCCAACATCCTAGCTGACAGATTCAGCGCAAACCCCCCCCCCCTCCCCACCAAAAGGGCAAATATCTATTCCAGCAGAGTGCTGCCCCCCTGACATCTCGGATGCTCAGGTAAGAGCCGCCCTCTCCAAAGCAAAAACACAGCATCAATGGGACCAGACGGTGTCCCGGCTGCCCCTACATGAACTCCAAGAAGAGCTAAACCCAAACATAAAACTACTGTTCAATCTCAGCCTTACTACAGGATATGTACCCAAAGAGTGGCGTACAGCAACTGTGGTCCCTCTCCACAAAGGTGGTGCCTCAACGGATCCTGGAAACTATTGCCCCATAAGCCTGACTAGCTTGGTCTGCAAAGCTATGGAAAGGATAATCATGGACCTCATAAATAAAGATATTGGGGACCTACAGACACTGGATCCTACCCAGTTCGGCTTTGTTAAGGGCAGATCCTGCCTCTTAAACCTGGTTGATTTCTTTGAAACAGTCACCAAGGCCATTGACGAGGGGAAGGTGGTCCACACAGCCTACCTGGACCTCGCAAAAGCCTTCGATACAATACCCCACATGGGCATTATAGATAAGCTCACCAGCTTAAATATAAACCCCTATGTCACTAGATGGGTTGCAAACTGGCTCAAGAACAGAACCCACATGGTTAGAATTGCTGGAGCCATGTCAGACTCCAAACCAGTTACAAGTGGCGTCCCACAAGGCTCAGTCCTGGGACCTCTCTTGTTCACTATATATTTCTCGGAGGTACAGGCCAGCACGGAAGGACTGTGGCTGACCAAGTTCGCAGATGACTGAAAACTGGGTGCCATAATCGACTCTCCAGCCGACACAAGCATCCTCCAAAAGGGCCTCATAGAAACAGACAACTGGTGCCAGAGCCATGGCCTCAAGCTAAACGCCAAAAAGTGTATAGTCATCCCCTTTGGCAAAAACAAAGTGCCCACAAATTACCACATAGATGGTAATCCATTAAGTACAGAAGAAGAAATTAGGGACCTGGGGACCCAAGTTGATAGCAATCTCTCATTTGACAACCACGTGGCCAAAGTGGTTAGAAAAACATTTTATATAGCCCACCTAATCATGAAGGGATTCACATCTAGATCAGGGGAGGTCATCGTGCCTCTTTACTCATCCCTCATCAGGCCCATAATTGAGTACAATGCCTCTTTTGGGATGTACCTCACCAGACACCTGCAGCAACTGGAAAGACCCCAAAAGTACCTCACCAAGAGGATCAAAGGGCTCAAACAGATGCCATATGCTGCCCGGTTAAAGAAACTCCAGCTCTACTCAGTGGCATACCGCCTGTTCAGAGGCGATCTGTGCCTGACGTATAAAGCCATGTCCAACCCGGAATTAATGGACATGCTGCACCTCAGAAAATCCAAATCCTATCGAGCTACACGCAAGAGAGACTTGAACCTCAGCACTGAAATAAATAGGACATGCTGGAGGGACAGATTCATAACCCAGAGGCTCCCTTCACTCTGGAATAAAATCCCAGTCCAGGTTAGGCAGAGTCCCTCATTGACTCTCTTCAAGAGGAATCTTGATGAGTGGATGGGAGATCGTAGTTTTACCCCGGGTATGACTTCTGTGTCACTGTTAGACAGAGGCACAGTATACTAACCTCAAAAAAAGGGCATAGCAAAATTAATTTAAAATGGGTGGCGAAAGCCAAACGCATTCTGGCTAGGCTTATAAATGCTCCAACACCGTTTTGTCAATTTCTTGGCATCCTGTAATGTTAGCTGTTTTGTACAGAACTCCAAAACAGTAGAACAAACATTTTTGGCTTCAGTTACTAGTCTGTCATGTGACGCATAATACATAGTGTTTATTTTTTATGGATTTAGACTTTATCAGCTTCTTAATGTACACATTTAGTTATGTTCTTATGTATGTTAGCTGGTAATGCCCCACAGAGAATGGTGACTGGTTGATGAGCTACCTTTATGGAGGGGTATTATGTAGGAATTTTTCCATGAGGTGGGGACATATTTTTCTTGAATAGAGCTGTTTATTAAAATAGAGACAGAATATGCAAGGCTATCTACAATATATATATATAGTGAGTATTCCATGATGGATATATATATATAGTGAGTATTCCATGTTGGATATATATATATAGTGAGTATTCCATGATGGATATAGTGTTATTAGCAGGGCAGTCCATGGAAGCTGTGAGTATCTCAAACTCAGCCAGATGCAGAGTACGTTCACGTGGATATGTGAAACAGTACACTAAAGGTGAGATACTAGTGTATGTCGATGTAGCAGGCAGTGGCAGTGACAATGCAGATCAAATAAACATGTGAGCATTTATTTATTTATTTTGTTTACCAGGAAATTATGTGGGTTGCATATGTATATATATATATATATATATATATATTTGTTATATATAGGGAGGTATATGCAGTGCAATGTCATCAGTATGCATTGATTTTTTGGTTTTGTGTAAGAATATCTGTTACTATAAAGATTTTTTCAAAGTGTAGGACCTAGGAAGATAAAATAGAAAAAGCAGCCCAAAGAAGGGAAGGAGGATAAAGGAGATGAGATGATAGAGGAGGGTGTAGTGATAATAGTCCATTAAGTTTTGCACAGCAAAGAGTTATGACACAAATTCGTACAGCTATATTAGTACCATTTTAATCAGGTTCATAGATTAGTACTAAGCTAATTGCCCTTGTGGGTTATTGTAAGCCTAGCCAGTTACCCCATGTGAGAATCAAACCCTGCACTTTGTGTCTGCAAGGTAAACAGCCTAACCATTATGCCAACCTCCCACCCCATAGGGATGATACAGGTGCACAGCCATTTATCTAGCAGGTGTTGCTTCAGCTGACATTCAGTCTTTCAAGCTTCTGAGTGTTCTTAAGTGGAGTGGGATGGTATTCCAGCTGTTAGCAATGCAGTGTGAATGCAAGACAGTATCCTGCTTTGTTGTTAGGTTCAGTTATGGACAATAAAGATTTGTCAGTGAGGCGTAGAGGTCTCTTAGTAGTATAAGGCTGAATGATGCGGGAAGAGACAGGAAGTTTTCAGAGTTGTGCAGTAGTTTAAAGGCTGTAATTAATTATGAGTGCAACAGAGAATTGTTTAGTTTAAGCCAGTTCACTTGTTTTAGAGAGTGGCAGTGGTGTGATCTGTAGTAGGTAGGAGAGGCATGTGATAGGGTGGGAGTAGAAAAGAAGTGGATATGTTTTGTCTAGCAGAATCATTAAGGTAATGTACATTATCTAAGCCATCTAGCTTTTGGTTTGTCTTCATTATGGCTTGCTGAAGGTGGAAATCAAATTTCAGGTGGTCATCTATAATCTCACCCAGTAGCTTAGTGTGGGATGACAATTCTTTATAGGTCTTTTTGGATGATTGTATATTAAATGTAGTTTTTTTGGGGAGGAGAGAGAGAGAGAGAGAGTTGGGGATGAACAATAGTAGTGTAGATTTTTTTTTTTTTTTTTTATTCAGAAGGAGTTGAGTTGTCGAGCCAAGCTTTTATAGACGACGATTTCTTCTGGGTGAGTGTTTGGAAGATGGGTAGTGTCCTAGCAGCACATATTTCACTGGAATCACCAGTGTATTGTACTGTGGTGGCCTCTTTGGCTGTTGTATTTACGTCATTGATAAGTAAGTTAGTAGTGGTCATAGGATGGGGCATTGTGGAACTCTGATGGATGTAGAAAGTAAAGAAGAGAAATCATTTCCCATTTTACTGCTTGGGACCTGTTAGTGAGTTAACTAAGAAATCAGTTAAGTGAAGATGGTGATAGTCCATAGAAAGAGAGTTTAGTTAGAAGAATTTGATGACTGACAATATCAAATGCCTTAAATAGATCCAGAAATATGGTTATTGTTAGAAGACTTGAATTTTTATTGTGTATTTTTATAGGGCAGTGGTTGTACTTTGATTGGGTCTGAAGCCATGCTGTGAGGGAAAGATGAAGTTATGAGAAGTAATATATACATTTATATATATATATATATATATATATATATATATATATATATATATATATAGTACATCGAGAGTAATACATCTTTGCAAGATATTTTGGATAAGGTGGGCGAGAGAATGGTGACTGGTTGATGAGCCACCTTTATGGAGGGGTATTATGTAGGAATTTTTCCATGAGGTGGGGACATATTTTTCTTGAATAGAGCTGTTTATTAAAATAGAGACAGAATATGCAAGGCTATCTACAGTGAGTCTGAGGTGTTCAGATGGAAGCTGGTCAAGTGCAGTGGATGTTGGGTTGAGGGAGTATAGGTAGTTTTAATTATAGATGTTGGCACTGGAATGAGTGTGAAGGTCTGTTGTGCCTTCAATGATTGCAGTGGAATGGCTGGATTTGAAATAGTTTTGTTTTATGGAAGGGAGGTTATTGTATTTATAAAATGTGAGTTAAACTGTGACGCAATGCTTTGGGAGCTATTAGTTAGGGATGACTGGGTTGGCTTGACTTTCCCAGTTTATGCAGTGTATTTATTGATTTCTAGAAGTTTTTTTTTTTTTTTTGAGTTGTTGATGTTGAGTTCTGGGTGTTACTATAATAAGTTTTTTTTGTTCTTTTTTATGCATTGTTTGCTGTGGTTCCTTAACTGCCTATATTGTTGCAGGGATAGCTTCATAGGTGTGTACTAAGCTAATGACCCAGGAGCCTTTACAAGCCTAGCCCATAGGATTACCCTGGCATCGTGCCACCCAACCTTAGTTCCCAGTGCTTTTGTTGAGTAGAGTCACTGGAGTTATCCCTCAGGTGAATTTTCTATTTCCTATCCACTCATCAAGATTTCTTTTGAAGAGGTCCAGTGAGGCTTGACATGTATGGGAAGTCTATTCCATAGCATGAGCAGCTTCTGGGTTATAAACCTGTCCCTACAGCTTGTTCTCTTGATTGTGGTAATGAGGTTGAGGTCTCTGGAGCATGTAATGCGGAGGGACTGGGATTTCTTTAGATGTAGCATTTCTGACAGAGCTGGGTTAGACATTGCTTTGTAAGTCAAGCAGAGATCGCCTCTAAGTAGGCGATATGAGACAGAGAATAGTTGGAGTTTTTTGAGTCTGTCCATATAGGACAAGTGTTTAAGGCCTAGGATCCTCTTTGCGAGGTACTTTGGTGGCCTCTCCAGTTGTTGCAGGTGTCTAGTAAGGTACATGCCAAATGGGGAATTGTACTCGATGATTGGCCTAATGAGGGAAGAGTAGAGGGAGACAATGACCTCTTTCTTCCTGGATGCAAAACCCTTAGTAATAAGATTTGCCACTTAGAAGGACTTTCTGACCACAGTGGCAATGGGGTGGTCAAAAGAGAGGTTGCTGTTAACCTGTGTTTCCAGATCTCTTATAACGCCTTCTGTGTTCAGTGGACCACCATCGATGTGATAATTCATGGGAACCAGGTTTTTCCCAAAGGGGATGACGACACATTTTTTGGCATTGAGCTTAAGGCCTTGGTTCTGATACCAGTTGTTGGTCTCAGTGAGGCCTTTCTGTAGGATGTCAGCATCACTTGGGGAGTTAATTATGGCACCCAACTTGCAGTCATTTGCGAACTTTGTCAGCCAGAGTCCCTTCGTGTTGGCCTGGACTTCAGAGAAGTAGTTACCAAACAGGAGAGGACCCAGAACCGAACCCTGTGGGACTCCACTCATGACTGGTCGGCAGTCTGACTTGGAGTCAGATACTTTCACACTGTGGGTTCTATCTGTGAGCCAGTTTGCAACCCACCTAGTGATATAGGAGTTGATGCCTAGCTTAGTGAGTTTTTCTATGATTCCTGAGTAGGGAATGGTATCAAAGGCCTTGGCCAGATCAAGGTAGGCTGTATGAACCACCTTGCCTTCATCCACAGCTCTGGTGACTGACTCAAAGAAGTCAACCAGATTGAGCAGGCATGATCTACCCTTCACAAAACCAAACTGTGTGGGATCCAGAGTTTGGAGATTCCCTATATCCTTGTTTATTAGGTCCATAATGATGCGTTCCATAGCTTTGCATATCAGACTTGTCAGGTTAATGGGGTGATAGTTCCCAGGGTCTGTAGTCACTCCTCATTTGTGGAGAGGGATGACTGTAGCAGTGCGCCATTTGGTAGGGACAAAGCCTGAGTTGAGGCTGTGATTGAACAGGACACACAGGTGAGGTGCCAGTTCCCTCTGTAGTTTCATGTAGAACACATCCAGGGATATTGTCAGGTCCCATAGAAGCTGTATTCTTGGCCTTGGACAGTGCTGTTTTAACCTGTGCAGCACTAATACTGGGTGCCTGACAGTCTACTGGTATTGTGATTGGTCCATTGGTGATGGAGAATGGGGTAAAGTTGGCATTGAATCTGTCGGCCAGTATATTGGCAATATCTGTTGGCTAGGTATAGGAGGTGCTATTGTGCAATAGCTCAGAGCAAATCTGGATATTGCCTATAGAAGGCCTTGTGGTTGTCTTTACTATCTGCTGCAATTCCGTTTCTGGATGTTTGAAACTTGTTTGTGGCCATGACCTCTGTCACATCCTGGGAATAAGGAGACCACACGGTTCAGGAGTTATAAGGCCTTTCTTTATTAAGCCTTTAGGTGCGCACCCATGCTACATGTTCACAACTTCGCCATCGCCATACATACACCAGAAACCACCTGTTACCACAGATCTATATATAGAACCAAAACCACATGTTGCTAATTCCCCAGAGCGCCCCCACAGTACAACAACAGCATTACTTGCCCGATACTACATTCCTCCCCTTTTAAGCATTGAATACGCTTCTTACATAAGGAAACAAAGGAGCAAGCCAAAAACAATCCATTTAGTACTGAATTCCTAAATACCCGGCTAGGATTAAACATTTACCCTACCATAGAATTAGGTTGCTCTTTTAAACTAGACATGCAATTGTTACATTGATAGTCCTTCAAGTAACTAGGTTTAACCAGTGTCCGCTTAGAACGGCGCAATGGTACCACCCTGGGTGACTCAGGGGTCACAGTTACCACCTCTGGTACCGGTGTATCCAACCCTGGAACAGGTCGATCCTTGGGAACCTCTCCTTCCGAGTCCCGGCGGTCTCCCTCGATCAGGGATCCTCCTGCCGCTGCGAGCCCTTCTCCTGAATTTAACGGCATTTCTGGGGCTTGCAGTTCCATGGAGTCCTTCTCCGGCACACTCCGCAGAATCTGATCCACATGTCTCCTCACTACTAAACCTCCATTCAACCTCACCTGGTACGACAGGGGACCCGTGCACTTGACAATAAACCCGGGAATCCATTTAGGTCCATAACTGAAGTTTCACGTCATCACTGCATCTCCCTCCAGAAAACTTCTCTCTCTCCGTCGTCGATCATGATATTCTTTTTGCCTCCACTGTATCCTCTCTACCTTAGCTCGGATGTTTGGATGCACCAGATCCAACGTGGATCTTAATCTTCGTCCTTGCAACATCTTGGCAGGAGACAATCCCGTGGTAGACTGGGGTGTAATGCGGTAATTAAATAACACCCTTGATACTTTGGCTGCCATACTTCCGTCTCCAGCCTTTTTCATCATCGCTTTAAAAGTCTGGACAGCCCTCTCAGCACATCCATTGGAAGCTGCATGGTATGGTGCTGATGTAACATGTACAATGCCATTTTTTTCCAGGAACCCCTTGAACTCTTCACTCATGAAACAGGACGCATTGTCCGATACAATAGTCTCGGGTAATCCTTGACTACTGAAACTCTTTCTCAAGCAGTCAATAGTAATGGATGAAGTGGGTGTTTTGACTGGGTAGGCATCCATCCATTTAGAATGAGCATCCATTATTATCAAAAACATGGCCCCCATAAAAGGTCCTGCATAGTCTATATGAAGTCTCTGCCAAGGTCTACTCGGCCACTCCCATGGGTGTAGTGGTGCCATCCCAGGTAAATTACGATGCTGCTGACAAGTTTTACACTCTTTCACAGCGACTTCAATGTCGTGGTCCAACTTTGGCCACCAAAAATAACTTCGTGCTAAGGCCTTCATTCGAGTAATGCCCACATGACCTTGATGCAGCTGTTTTAAAAGTGCACGTCTTCCTGGGGGCGGAATTATCACTCGTGCCCCCCACAGCACGCATCCATCTTGCACACTCAGCTCTGTTTTTCTCACCTCATAAGGCCTGAAAACTGGATCAGGGTGTTGTGTCGCCCAGCCTTGCTGGACCCATTGGAACACTCGAGCCAACACCGGGTCTTTTCGTGTCCAGTCGCTCAATTCTTTCGCTGACACCAACGTGATGTCCTCCATCATCAACACGCGGTCCTCCATCTCCTCCCGCTGGGGAGGCCCCGGTAGCGGCAGACGGCTTAACGCGTCCGCATTGCTATGGTGTTTTCCAGGCTTATAAACAATCTCATATTCATAAGCTCTTAATGTAACAGCCCATCTCTGAATTTGAGGAGAAACCATCTGTGGCACAGCCTTCCTCTCGTTGAACAGTGACAACAAAGGCTTATGATCGGTGCACACAGTAAACTTCCTGCCATAGAGGTATTTGTGGAACCTCTTAATTCCAAACATTACAGCCAAACCCTCTTTGTCTAGCTGGGAATAGTTTGACTCTGCTGGTGTTAAAGTTCGTGACATGAACCCAATGGGTCTTTCTTGTCCATCTGGCATCCGGTGTGCCAGCACAGCCCCTAACCCATAGGGTGAGGCATCACATGACAAAATTAAGTCCTTGTGACTATCGTAGTGCACCAAAACCTCTGAAGAATGCATCAGTTCCTTAGACTGCTCAAACGCTTTTTCTTGTTCCTCCTTCCACATCCACAGGATCTCCTTCCTTAACAGTTTATGTAAAGGAGCTAACAGCGTTGACAGATTTGGTAGGAATCTGTTATAATAGTTAAGTAAGCCTAAATAAGCCTTCAGCTCTGTAGCATTTGTGGGTGCAGGTGCCTCTTGGATGGCTTTTACCTTGTCTGGCAGGGGGTGTAGGCCCGAGGCATCCACCTTGTAACCCAGGAACTCTGCTTCCTTTACCATGAAAGCACATTTACTCCTCTTCACCCGTAAACCAGCCTCTCTCAGTCGACTTAGCACCTCGTTCAGAGTCTCCAGATGCTCGCCATTGTTCCTTCCCATCAACAGGATGTCATCCAGATACACAGCCACCTTCGGAATTCCTGCCACCAGTCCCTCCATTATTCTCTGGAAAATAGCTGGACTAGAGGAAACTCCAAAGGGTAAACGATTGACTTGAAACAGTCCCTTGTGTGTGTTAAGGGTGACATAGGCCTTTGACCCTTCTTCCAGAACAACTTGTTGATATGCCTGACTGAGGTCCAGTTTACTAAACCTTTCACCTTCCGACAGTTTTTCAAATACATCCTCCACCTTGGGTAAGGGATACTGCTCCAGCTTCGAAACTTGGTTCACTGTTAACTTATAGTCACCACATATGCGTACAGTATTATCTGGCTTTAATACTGGAACAATTGGTGCTGCCCATTCCGAAAACTTCACTGGTTCAATTATACCTTGCTTAGTGAGTCGTTCCAACTCAGTCTCCACTTTCTTCTTCATTGCATATGGTACGGGTCGAGGTTTGTAAAATCTTGGCGTTGCGTTTTCGTTAACGTATATCTTTGCTGGTGGACCCCGCCAGGTCCCCAGTTCCTCTTTGAACACTTCTGCATTGTTCTCCAGCACATCTTGCAAAGCCAGCCCCTGCTGTTCTACTTTATGTAGCCGTAGACAACCCATTTCCAGCTCCTTGAGCCACGCCCGGCCTAGCAGGTTTGATCCCTTACCTGCTACCACCATGACTGGCAACTGGTTGACTTTATCTTTATATTTTACAGTTACTTGGGCCATCCCCAGTGTGGGAACTGTTTCACCGGTATATGTTTTTAAAGTCACTGAACAGTCCCGCAGCTTCGGTGCCTCTTTTAGCCATAACTTCCCATACTCAGCCTTGGACAAAATCGTCACACTACATCCGGTATCCACTTCAAACTGCACCATCTTACCATTTACGTTCAACTGGGTTGTGATGGGATCAACTCTTTCCCACCTGGCCTCTTCTATGTTAAACATAGTAAACACTTCCTCATCTTCCCTGGTGTTTTTATCGGTACCTTCATGCATGTGATGTGCATACTGCCGTTTTATTTTTCGGTTTCCCTTTTTTCCCATCATACTACTCTTGTCCTCCCCCTTTTTCGGCTGGTCCCTAGAGGGCGTTGAGCGGCACATTTTTTTCACATGGCCCTTTTTTCCGCAAGCATGACATTTTTCATTTAAGAAACGACAGTTCCTTGCCAGATGTTCTCCGCCACACCTGTAACAAGCATACTGACCAGACTTCCCTGGTGTTTTATACTCCCCGACCACTTTATGCACTGGCAGTGGGGTAGCACCCCTGCTCCCCACCCCTTCGATGGTTCTTGGTTGTAAATCACGAATGTCTTTATTCGCCGTTTCTATGGCCTGTGCCAACTTCAAGACCTTTTCAAACGACAACTCAGGCTCCACCAACAACCTGCGTTATATGCGGTCATCTGCGATGCCACATACGAGCCTATCTCGTAGCATTTCTGTCAGTCTGTCCCCATAATTACAGTGTTGCGCCAGTTCCCTCAGTACTGCCACATACTCCGTTACCGTTTCATTAGCCATTCTAGTCCTGGAATTTAACTTGAACCTTTGGACTATTGCACTTGGCTTCGGATTATAATGTGACTGAAGCAAGCTCGTCAACTCCATGAACGATTTATCCCCCGGTTTATCCGGACTCAATAAGTTCCTCATCAGACTGTACGTCTTGCTGCCCACCGAGCTCAGCAATATGGCTCGCTTCCGGCCCGCATCCAGTATCTGGTTTGCTTCAAAAAAATGTTCCAACACTTCACAATACTCCTCCCAGGTCTGGGTCTGACAGTCATATGCAACCAGCGACCCCAACATGGAACCAGACATAACCCCGGCAGGCCCAGTCTCTTCGTCGTCCGACATTAACTGCACCCCGCCGTTTTCACTCGCAGCGGACTCGGAGGCATCCCATCCTCGTCGCCAATATGTCACATCCTGGGAATAAGGAGACCACACGGTTCAGGAGTTATAAGGCCTTTCTTTATTAAGCCTTTAGGTGCGCACCCATGCTACATGTTCACAACTTCGCCATCGCCATACATACACCGGAAACCACCTGTTACCACAGATCTATATATAGAACCAAAACCACATGTTGCTAATTCCCCAGAGTGCCCCCACAGTACAACAACAGCATTACTTGCCCGATACTACAACCTCTATTTTTCTTTCTAAGGTGACAGCTGTTTTTTTATTTTATTATTAGTTAACCAAGGGGCTGGTTTGTTTTTAACTCTTTTGGTTCTTAATGGTGCTTACAGTACCAGGATATTTAGAAATATTGTATTGTATGTGTCTGTTGCCTCACAAAGGGGAATAGTTTTAAGTGGAGCCCGGATGATCTGGAACAGGATGGAAGTTAAAGTTTCTTTACTGAAGTTCCTGAGGTTTCTGAGTAGACCGACATGAAGTGTTGCATACATTCTTTTTGTTTCAGAACACATGGATGTTATTACAGAGTTGTTAAACACACTGCAAAGTTTTACAAATAACTAGCGACCTACAAAGGTTCCAGTGAAATCTCAGCTAATGGGAATGGTATGGCACGTCATGCAGCATTCTTTTTACAATGGGATCCAGTTTCTGTATCTGTATTTCTTCCAGTAGCCCGGGGCTAAGTTTCCTTTGTAACAAAGTAATAGAGTTTACACAGCTTGGGTGTAACTTTGCAGAAGTGTGTCAATATTTGCCTTGTGATAGGACCTCTTCTACCAATATGCTACAGATAAAACTGAAGTAATACAAATGAAATATGCTGAAATATGCATACATACATCTTTTTATTTTTATACAGCCAGGCTGTAACTAATGTTAATTACATTTCTGTCTTGCACATAAAGGAGTATAAACCATTCTCTTACTAGTCTCCAAAAAGGCTTTGTAAATCCTTTTATAAACATCATTGAAGGAACAACTCCGTCATTGTCATTTTCATAGTAATTTGGAGGTGAAAGGTTGCTTTAACAGTAAAAGTAAAATGTCTAATTTCAGCATCAGCAGACATTCTAAAACAAACAATACTGCAGTGCAAAACTGAAGGCTGAATCAATGGGCGAGGCTGAGCTGTTATAGAACTTGTGTCTGCGTTCATTTACAGCTCAAAATATCATACAAAATTTTCACATAGATCTGCAAAAGTTTGACCATATGAAGTGCTGACTGCATGAAAATAAAAAAATGGAAAAGAAAGGTGTGTACCACTAAGTCAGTCCTGTCTGGCTTTATTTTTTCAACACTTGAAACTCACAGAACCATTCATGATTCGGTGTATTGCCAGATAGTTCAAATGGACTCTCCAGTGCCAATGCCAGGGAGAAGCCAAGAGCTAAATTAAGTCTGTACGTACCATGCGAATGTTAACTTTGATATTTAAGCATGGTGCATATTGAGCAGTTCCCGGGTGAAAGGTTGAACACACACTCCATTTCTCAAGAGAAGTCTGCATGGCTTACTGTCATGAAGTTTAGATTCTGCGCCCTGTTACAGAGCAGCCCAGTAGAGCTTTAATGAACTATTGCAGAGTTTGTGGAATTTTGTTTTATACAAAAGCAAACAAGGATGGCATTTGGCGTTCTGATTTATATCCCTGATTCCCTTGTGTTGAAAGTGAACCTCTTACTGCTGTATAATAAAAGGAAGACATAAGAAATACTGATTTTACTTGAATCTCTCTGCTGCAAGGGAAGCAATGATAGGAACAATTTGAGGCTGTATGTCATTTTGTTTTTACAAATGCTGAAAGTTACTAGAAAACAGGGCAAAATGATGATATAGCAGTGTCAGTCAAAATGCATTGCTGTAATTGGCAGTTCGAAATGCCTGAGAGATACAGAATTGATAAGACATACTGTAATTATATATTTTGTTTGTATTTGTTGACCTGGAGTAGAACAATAATTTTGGCAGACATTTTTCGAACTCAGTGATTTGTTTATAGTCACAAAGTTAAACAATGGAGCTTGAGGGAATCAAACTCTGGATCGCAAGAAGCAGCGTTTTATGAGTTCCTTAATCCTCTGTGCCAATTGCCAACCATTGCTGAAATGCTTGCATGATTGGAGAATTAAGAATGTTATGCTGTGCAGTACGTGCTTTTTTTTCAATGTTCACAGCCTATAGAAGTAACTCCAGAGCTGAATCAAATAATAAAAGAATATATAGTGTTAACCTTACTAACACAATCTGTTTGTTCATTTTGTTGCAGTATTAAACAGCTGCATGTAGTGGTAAATTAAATCTGCCTCTAGCTTTCTGGGAAGCTCTAGTCTGGGTTAATATTTGTAACCATTCTAGCATGTGCTTGTATACTGGGAATACTTTGAGAAGAATATTAGTATACTTGAACTGACCATATGGAGTCTACCGCTTCTCCTGCATAGGTATATTTCAATGCAGCTTGAATATCTTTGCAAAGCTTACCTGTGGAAGTTGTTTTACTACAGCCAGAATGATTCTTTTACAAACATGCTGCCATGGTACATCCTGTTCTTTAAGTGCATTAGCTGTTAGCTACACCTACTGTACCGCACACTTCTCAAAGCTTTTTTTTTTTTTTTGTGTATAAAGATTGCTGTCACCTTATGTAGTCTGTCTAGAAGCTTTTCTGTACTTTGGTTGCTCCCAGAAAACATTTCTCATTCTGACTTTCCTGTTTGCAAAACAGTGCTACTGTGGCTGGGAAAAGCAATAAGGGCATAATCCTTGTACCCTGTATTAGAAAATTAGTCTCAAAAATTCCATTAAAAAACATTTGTGCTAAGACCCTCTGGTAGATTATGCTCATCTCTTAACTCGTACTCAGCTTGGTATTAGGCCTTGTTGTGGTGCAGACGCAGCCTTGCTTAATACCATTAAATATGTCTGCATGCATCTGAATTGTGGCAAAGTTGTCCGATGGATGTTTTTAGACATTTTTCAGGCATCTGATACTGTCAACCACTGACATCTTCTAACTTCTAACCTTATATTAGCTCTTCCCGAGTACCCATTTATACCACACTAGCTACCTTGGAGACAGAACGCAGTGCATGAGATGAGATGGCACCATCTTCCTTACCGCCTCTTGCTCGTGATCATCGGTGACCCGTAGAGCTCAGTATTCACCACCTTATTCTTTCTTAATTGTTCCAAGTCTTTTGGGATTCTAATAACATGACCAGAATGGACCCCATTCCTGTGTCAAAGTGCAATTAAAGTTCATGAAATTTGTATTGTTTCAATCTCTGATATCAGCCAGAAGTGCCCTTTGCAGCACCCGCAATGTACCCAGTAGTGATTCCTTCTGCAGTTCGTACGGGGTTACATGTACTGGTAACATATCTAAAAACTATTGTAGATTCTTTTCTATAAGACCCATTGCTCCTACTACTATTGGAACTGTTGGGGTATCTTTCTTCCACATTGCTGTCATTTCTGCCTGCAAATCCTGATATTTTATGACTTTGTATCTCTCTGTACGCAAGACACTGTACTCACTTGGTGTGGCGACTTCAATGATCAATCCTACTTTTGTCTTCTTTGCATGGACCACTGTATCTGGTTTTCTAGCATCTGTCTTTTGAACTGTTGGTAATGGGCCATGTGATGTAGACCATCATTTTCTGTGATGCTTTGTGGCTCATGTTTCCAGTGTTTTTTCAGCCACTTCAGTACCATAAAGTTTGCCCAATCCCAAGTGAAACAGTCTTGCCACATTATTATGCCTTTTAGTATACAGTCCTTCTGCCATTAGTATGTCACAACCAGCAACAAGGTGTGGAACTGTTTCCATTTCTGTTTTACAAACCCTACATTTGTCTGTTTCTCCCACATGTTCAATAGACTTTGTAAACCAACATGTATGCAGCCGCCAATATTAACCTTTCATCTCTTGGTTTGAATTTGTCTCTCCTTAACCTTTCCTGCATTCGATCCTGATCAACATGAGGTTCTTCCACAGGTTTTCTATACTTGCAACTATATTTATGCATTTTCCTCATTTCTTGCCTTCTCAACTGGTCCTTCAACTTATATTCTTTCTTTTGTTTTTTGGCATGTTCAGTTGCTGGCTGATTTTTATCTACTTCTGGTTTGATTTCCATTCCTGCTTGGCGCCGATATGCTTCTACTAAATTAAGCAGAAAAGGCATCTTAGATTTATTCTCCTCATGTTTCAAAACTTTCACTACATTTGGGTCTCGTGAGGTCAGCAGATATGTGTGCAGTCCCACGATTGCAGATCTATACATGTAATCAATTTCAAGGGGGCCCATCCCTCATTCTTGGTATGCACTGATTTTTATAAATCATTTGGTGAGCATGAAGCATCCTTCTTGTTTTCCTATCTAATCTATCTGACACGTTTTGGGGCCAGTCAGTCACTGCAAAACTGTAAGTTAGGACAGGAAGAGCAAATTGGTTTATAGCTTGAAATTTGTTCCTAGATGTCAACACTGTTTTCAGGATTAATGTAAGTGTTGTAAAGTATTCCTTACTAAGTTGTATTTGCATTTGTTCATGTTTTATTGTTCATCCTTCATCAATTCCCAAATATTTATACACTCGCTCTTGCTTAAGTTCTTTTATATCACATTCTTGTCCCAAACTGATGTTTTCCTGGTGCTGCTGTTTTCCTGCTTTAAAGGTTGCTTTTGCACATTTATCAAGACCCAATGACATTCTTATGTCATCTGAGAATGTTTTTACAACTTGCAGTTGTGCTTTCAGTTCCTCATCTGATGAGCTATACAGTTTTAAATCATCAACAAAGAGAAATTAGAAGTCTTTACACTTTGTTGTTTTCTAGGAGACAAATTATAGCCATGGCCTAAGCTGTTAAGTAAACAGCTTAATGGGTTAAGGGCAAGACAAAATAGCAGCTGTGACAATGACACCCTGGAATATCCCCCTTTGGATTGCCACTGTTTCATGGTCACTGTAATGTAGTCGATCAGTGTGGGGTGCATCTTATACATTTTTAAGCACTCTTTTATCCTTGAATGTGGGATACTATCAAATGCTTTTTTGTAGTCAGTCCATGCCATACTTAGATTCTTCCCCTTTTTACAGTTCTCCACTATGACTTTATTTAACAACAAATGATCCTTTGTTCCATATGACTTTCTTTTATTGCCTTTTTGTTCTATTGCCATAATTGAGTTTTCTTCTAAATGACTATAAACTCTGTTGGCATCAATTCCTGTGGCTAGTTTATATGTTGTTGGAAGGCAAGTTATTGGTCTATCATTTTTAGTGTAGCTTGCAGGTTCACTCTTAAGTAGGAGCATTGTTTTTCCTGTTGTTAGCCAGGTTGGTGTCTGTTCGGGGTGTGCATATAAATAGTTCTTACTCATGGCTAAATTTTCATGCAGAGATGTTAATACTTTTAACCAGAAGTTAGGCACTGCATCTGGGCCTGGGGTTCATAGGTTCACAGGCTCATAGGTTGGTACTAGGTATCAGCCCTAGGGCCTAGCCATAACAATTCCCTGGATACTTGTTCCCACAATATTTACTTCCCTGTACCCCTGTCTAGCAGGGCAACTGACGTGATCCCCGGGGTGCATTTCCTATCTTCCTTCCAATCATCAAGGTTCCTTTTGAAGAGGGTCAAGGAGGTGCTCTGCTTGACATGTATGGGCAGTCTATTCCAGAGTACGGGGAGTCTCTGGGTCAGGAACCTATCTTTCCAGCATGTTTTGTTCATTGTGATGACAAGGTTTAGATCCCTGGAGCATGTGGCTCTGAGATTTTGGGATTTCTTTAAGTAGAGCATGTCCAACAGCTCAGGGTTTGACATGGCCTTGTATGTTAAGCAGAGATCACCTCTGAGTAGACGATATGCCACAGAGTATAGCTGGAGTTTTTTTAGATGGTCAGCATAGGGCATCTTCTTTAGGCCTGTGATTCTTTTAGTGAGGTATTTCTGTGGCCTTTCCAGCTGTTGCAGATGTCTTGTGAGGTGCATACCAAATGGGGTTTTCCAGTTAGAGGATTTTCTTAACTTTGTTTCAGTCTCTCTGGCTGTTACTTCATCCCATTTCATATCCTGTACCTTTAAACTTCTTATTCTTTCTTTTACTTCTTCTACCCATTTAGCATCTTTGTTATGTTCCACAGGATCTTCATAAATACTTCTCCAAAATATATCTATTTCTTCTTTTTTTTTGGTGGTCTTCCGTTTCCTTTTACCTTGTTTCCCAATTCTCTATAAAACTTTTTGGGTCATAAATAAATTGCTTATTTTGTACTTTTCTTTTATATTTATCTGTGTATCTTCTAAGTTTTTCTGCCTGTGCTCAGATTTTTAGTTTGTTATTTGCAATAGTGCATGATACATCCCAATCTGTTCCAATACTGTGCATTGCTTTTATCACGTCTATATTTCTAAGTATTTTTGTTGATCTGTTCTCTCTTCTGTACTCTTCTAACAGTAACATTTCTTGTCTTAATTGCTTTATAGTTTCTCTTTTCAATACTTCCATGATGGTATTCGATTTCTCCCCTTCCTTTCCTTCACTACCCTGTGTTCTTGTGGTAGAACTTTATCAGTTATTAATTTAGCTGCACAGTAATATATCTTGTTTGCTTCTGTTATATTGGATGGATCTCTTTGGACAGTCCTAATTACTGTTCATTTGTTTTATCAAACTTCTGACTTTTTGGGTTTTATTGACCTTCTGCAGTCAATTTCTTTTGTTGATCTTAATATGTCTATCTATCTGTATTAAATCACGCAACTCTTCTCTTAGCTCATTTAATTCTAAACTGAGGGCACATTTTTTGTTTTCCATTTCCTGCAGGCATTTTATAGAAAATTCTGTAGCATCTTCCTGTGGCACATTGTCTTCAACTTCATCCTGTGCCATCCGTTGCTCTTTCATATGGGAACTCACTGGCCTATCACTCCTCAACATTGACTGCATCAGAGTCTGCACAGTTTCCTATTGCTTCCCTTTACTGTCCAGCTTCAAGTGAATGTTTTTATTGGTTTCCTGTGGAAGGGTCCTAAATATCTTCATATGGCACCTGACAAATTGCTTCCCATTCCACTGGTTTCCCCTTAATTTGGATGTCCATTGTTTTATCCTGCTGTGGTGATTTCTGAATTAGATTTTCTACACTGAATCCTTCACTTTGCAGGTACTCCATAACCTCAGTTTCTGTTTCTTTAACTTCTCCATTACTAATCTCCTTTTCTGCTTTTCCTCTTTGTCTTCTTATTTTTTTGTATTGTAAAGTTTTTCATGTCCAGATTCCTTTGCCTGTATTTCTCTTCAAATATCTTTAGTGCTCCCCTTTTTGTATTGATTAGTTTTGCTTTCTCCTTTGCATTGATATTACCCCATATTAAATCTCTTTTTCTTTCCCATGTCCATATTTCTTCTTCAGATGCCTCCTGATCTTCCTATTTCTCCTTACTTTTGGGGACTCATTCCATCATGCTGTGATGTAACCTGTGTTAGACCTTCTACACCAAATCCTTCACTTCACAAGCACTTTATAACTTCACCTTCTATTTTTTTAACTTCTACTTTTCTAATCTTCTTTTCTACATTCCCTCTTTGTGATATTATTTTTTATTGTGAAATTTTCCATATCTGTATGCCTTTGCCTCTATTTCTCTTTGAATATCTTTGGGGCTGCCTTTTTTATATTGATTAATTTGGATTTCACCTCTGCATAAATATTGCACCATATCAAACCCCTGTTTCTTTCCCATGTAAATATTTCTTTTTTATACTTTTCAAAAATCTCTAGGTTTTGTTGTTTATATTTTTGCACTTCCTCAGGTGCTTCTTTTTCCAAACAGATCAACGTTTCTTGGTCTATATACTCTTTTTCACAAATCTGTTGTATTAATGAACACATATTTTTATTTCAGGTTTGTGACATTTTTCTTGTGGAAGTATTTTTCTTTCCTCTGATTTCTCTCTTAATCTTTTTGTATATATTGTGTCTGGAAATTATGGGCTTTTTGAATAATAGTAACAATACATAATTTCTTTCTTATCCTCAATAGTCCTCTCTGTCATCTTTATGGCTCTTCTTTGGCCTATCAGTTTTTGTGATTTTTGTGGACTGCTACTTCCTTCTACATCATGGAGGCCATCCTCCCCCTGGGCCTGGCCTGGCCCCATTGTAGGAATGTTTCCGTATTTTGAGGATTCTACAGTCATTTTTTTCCAGCCCTGGCACCAGTGCACCTACCAGAATTGGGCACTTTTTTATCGTGGGTCTTGTGCACCTAGCTCTCTCTTCTAATTTTTTACCTACTTCTGTCCATGATAACTGGAGGTTGTCATAATGGTTAAGGTGTTTACCTTACAGACACAAGGTGCAGGGTTTGATTCTCACATTGGGTAGTTGGCTAGGCTTAAAATGGCCCTCAAAGGTAGTTAGCCTAGGAATAATCTATGAACCTATATGCTATATAAATGCAGTCTGTATATCAGTGTCATGTTGGTGAGATTTGGTGAAAAACAGGGTCCACCTCATGAAGGTACTCACCAAGACTTGAGAATGAATTCAGTTTCAGCAATACTACTCTGCTTTGCTTACTGACTTATCTTCTCTGCATTCAGACTATGCTTTGTGGTCATTCCAATGCTAAACAAGCATCGTGATGGTGCAAAAGTGGTTCTTTGGGGTGGTTAGTGTGTCATGTTTCTCAAAGTTATTGATCTGTCTTGCATCAGTTCTGAGGTATGAAGCATAGTCAGTTCCAGAAAATTCTTGCTAGATTCTTCTGGTTTGTATCTTAGCACTAACAAAACCAAAGGCCTTGCTTTCTACTGTCAAGGGTACCAGGAATGACAGTGTAAAAGTTAAGAAATACCATACCAGTCCACAAAAACCCCCACAAAAGTCACTTTTATTGGCTCAACATGGGCTTTGCAATTATTTAAGTTTTCAGGCTAGCTCTTCATCAGGAGTTATTAAGTCACTAATCTTAGATACAGTGCTTAAATGGAAACACATAATTTCTTTCTTATTGGCTAAAAAAAGACAATTGAAAAATACTAGTGTGGAAAAATGTGCAACTCGGATGCTTAGTTTGACTGCTATAACTCAGAAGACAGACGTGTGTGTATCTTTGTGTGTGTGTGTGCATACAAGTGTGTGTGTGTGTGTGTGTGTGTGTGTGTGTGTGTGTGTGTGTGTGTGTGTGTGTGTGTGTGTGTGTGTGTGTGTATGTGTGTGTGTGTGTGTGTGTGAGAGGGAGCATGTGTGCATGAAGCTTCAGAAGACAAGGTCATGAGCTGCCATAAAACTGAAAGTTCAGTCACTGTCCATTTACAAAGAAGATAATAGGTCAAGAGGCTTCTCTGACAATTACTGAGAAAGCAGATCTCAATACTAGGCTGTGCAGCAAGATTAGTTGAAATCCTGAAGTATAATTTCTAATTTGTTAGTCTGTCTAGACAAGGAATCGTTTTGAGATATATGTTTTGGTTAACAGAATGTGAGTATGCAATAATGTCCAGTTTGCTGTGAAGTAATGCGTTATGAAAAAGACAGGGACTACCAGTAGCTGATCTCACTTCCACCAATGCAACATCTATAAAAATATTCTTAGGCTGTTTCATGACTGAATCGATGAGTTCCATCAAAGTAGCAGGAGTGGCCATAGCTAATTGACTCAGGTTTGATAGTTATAAACAGACATAAAAGTAGTACGTTAACTGTAGCAAATCTGAAGCTTAGATATCTTTAAAGGGCTAGAACCTTTCCTGCTTTACTATCTCCTATCCTGTCTGTATTCTGTAGATAAATTCTTTAATTTACAATTCTCCCATCGGTCAAGGTTATCACATGACTGCTAGATTTGTAGCGAATCATGCTATGACCTACTACTGTTCCTCACTTCAGAGTTTGCAGTGGCTTTAAATTCAATCAACACATATCCCTAGTCTAGGTAAAATATTCCCGTAAACTACTAAATTAACCTTGCCATCCCTAAGTTGCTGTTATCATGGAATGGCTCAGTAGCATAGTCCATATTTGAGGTTATGTCATAGGCTTCTTATATCCTTATCAAGTCCAAGAATATGTTGGGTGATTCATGCTTTTCTGTCCCTGTGGGCAAGCTGTGGAAGAGGCTTCCATTTACAGTGTGACACATTTCTTCCAAACTTACATTAAAACATTTTATTAAGGTACAGTATGCATTGGGGCAGTTTGGGCCAAGAAAATCGAAGAATTCTCTGGTGACATCAGAATAGACTTAACATTTGATTACTCCATATAGTTTAATGGACCAGACCCATTCATGTACAGAGATTTGTCTGTTTTATTCTATTGCCACTTCTACATGCTAAAACCACCCTGATGTCACATGTCAAAAAGGGACAGCTGATGTTAGGATAGGAAAAAAAGCATATTTTTGAGTGATATGCTGAGCACATGGGCCACAAGTAAAAGCAGAAACAGGAGAAATGCAGCACGTCACTACTGCAGTATAATGTGCTACAAAGGGTAAGTGACAGAACTATTTCAAAATGCTTTAAAAACTCAGCTACAAAAGGTAAGTGACAGAACTGTGTCAAAACGCTTTAAACACTAAACTACAAAAGGCAAGTGACAGAACTCTGTCAAAACACTTTAAAAACTCATTGAAAACCTTCCCACATTCTAACTGGACATACCACTGTAGAATTACATAAAAATTCTCTGCTTATAGATGTAGATTTTATGTAGAAACTTTTAAACGAAAAAAAAGAAATATTAAACTTAATCCTTTATGATATCCATAACTCTCATTTGATAACATATAATACAGATACTGATTTTAATTTTCAGTTATTAGATGTTTCCTTTTTGTTCATCTTTCTTTCTTTCTGATGTGCCTAGACTGCATTATTTGTTTCTGTTGTATTTTTGTAGTCCCATCAAATGTAAATGTATGACAAAAAAATTTAACCTGATTCCAGCTCTTTGATATAGAACGATGAAGTCCTGACTGCAGTCCCGATCACTTCAAACTGAGTAGTAGCTCAGGTGCTACATGTGACATAGAGGGATGGAGCTCTGACTATGATGCAGATCACTTTAAACTGAATAGTAGTTCAGGGCACTAGAGATGACATAGAGGGATGAATCCCTGACTGCAGTCCAGCTGACATAAGATTAAGTAATAGCTGAGGCACTAGAAGAGTACCAGATGGGGAGGGTGAAAGTGAATGATTGACATTCACATGTTTGTCCTGGGGAGAGGAAGATAATCTGGTCCTTAATGCCATCATTGATTAGAGAAGAGGTGCATGGCACAGCATGCAGTGTATGGAGTAGAAGCAAGAGACTGGCTCTGCCAAACCACATTTGTGATGTGGCCTTCATAGAGCATGTGCAGGAGCATGCTGTGCTATAGGAGAAGCATAGCAGGCCCTTATATTTTTGAGCATGCATTATCAATGGCTGAGTAAGGGGTTAGGGCCCATAAGCTCAATACCCGGATGGCTGCATGGAAGATGTCCTTTTGACCAACAAGGGAGTAAATGGGCCAATCACTTGCAGTTGCGGAAATGTTATACAAACAAATTAACTTGACTTTGGCTCTGTGTATCTAATCTGTACCTGCAGTCTTATAATGATTTTTGTTTGTAATTATTTTCATTCATTGTACCTTACTTGTTTGTTAAAAAAAATAAACACACAAATAACTATACTTGATATATATTATATTTATTTCTGCTTAACAACTATTCTTGGGGATTTTCTATGAGATACGCTACTGAAAATAGGCATTTCTATCCAGGTGGTTGTTACATGCAAAAAAAAAAAATCATCATGCAAACTTTGCAGGTCTCATCAAAACACTGTCTTTTAGTAAAAATTGGCCCTGCATTATTTTCCTGTACTTGTCAAAAACAAAAAACAAAAAAAAAAAAAACGCTTTTAAAGTACTTTAAAACCAGGTGCTTGAATAACAAAAGAACACACCTACTGTGGAAGTGTGGTAACTACATTATGGACATGAATTTTTTTTAACCATTTTGGTTAGGTAAGCAATGCTGCAGGGTAACAATATTAGAAGGGACATTAACTCTGTCCCTCAAAAGCAGCCCCACATATTAAAGGACAAGTGAAGACAGTTTATTTATTAAATACTGAAAAGTAGGATACATTTCATTGATGTGCATGTTGCTACTGTGTGCTTTGTTTTTTTATGCTTTGACAGTGCTGTAATTGCGAATCCTTTGGTTCTCAGAGTTGTCCTGAGAGTCCTGTTTGGCAGTCACTATTTCTGTACTTATTATGTTCTCTATAACATCGTATGGAATTGGCCAGGATAGTAGTTTCATTATTTGTCTGACATTCGATTTACAGGTTTTTCAGAAAGACAAAATTGAGCCACTTCAAACTTGTCTACAGGAAGTTAATTCTTTGGGGTATGGCCTTATACAAAGTGCAGCAAAAAACACCAGCACCAAGTGCCTTGAACATGACCTGGAGAATGTCAACACAAGATGGAATACACTCAACAAGAAGGTAGGCACGTTTTTATTACAACTTACTTGTAAGACACATGATTCAGAAAAGCATTCATTGCAGTTCATCCTTCTCAGTAATATTTTTTTTTATCTTTTATGGATACAACATTTGTATGTCTTTTTAACATCTTTCTGTACTAGCTTCCTAAAATGATTACACTAATATGTACAGAGAAAAACATGGCCTGCATGTTTTTTTGCTAATTTTATGCCTTTCTATTAGACAACATTGACAGGACACAGTCTCGTGTTATCTTGGAAATGATTGATAATGATATAGGAAATCACCTGATGCTGGACCCAACCCAATTGGTTTCTACAAAGGCAGATCATGCTTACTCAACCTGGCAGGCTTCTTTGAGAACGTCACCAAAGCAGAGGATGGGACAAAATGATTCATACTGCTTACCTTGACCTGGTAAAGACAATTGACATAATCTCGGGCATTGTTGACAAACTCAGGAGGTTAGGTACAAACCCATATGTCATCCATAGATAGCCACCTAGCTCAAAGACAGGACCCAGGAAGTTAGAATTGGGGAGTCCAAAGCTAAAAGAGGCCAGTCACAAGTGAAGTCCCATAGTGATCAATCCTGGGACCACTTTTTTTGGCTTCTACTTCTCTGACGTCTAGGCAAATATCAGGATTCCCTGGCTGACTAAATATGCAGATGACTGCAAGTTAGGGGCATTCATGGAATCCACCACTGACACCGATGTTCTGCAGCAGGGATTGACACAGACAAATAACTTGTGTCAGAGCCAATGACTAAAACCAAATGCCAAGAAATGCAAAATAGTATCCTTCAGGAAATCATCCACCTATGGCAACTGTCATATTGACAAAACATCCCTAAGAGTTGACACAGTAGTCAGGGACTTGGGGACACATGTAGACAGTAATCTAGCCTTTGGCCATCATGTTTATACAGCAGGTCTGACAATGTCTTGTATGCCAGGTGTAGATCTCCCCTCAACAGCCTAATGAAGACAGAATACAGGGATAGAGGCTTGAGGTGGTCTGCATAGGATATGTTACGTACACCCTGTATTTTTTAGTGAGGAACCTCTGTGGACGTTCCAGTTGTTGGATATGCCTGGTTAGCTACATACCAAAGGAGGCATTGTACTCAATGATAGGTCTGATGAATGCTGAATACAGTGAAACAATGACTTCCTTAGACTTAGATGCCATACCTTTATTTATAAGTTGCTCAACATAGAATGATTTTCTCACTGCTGTAGACAAGTGATGGTCAAAGGCTAGATTACTGTCTTTGTGTGTCCCCAAGTCCCTGACTACTGGGTCAACTCTTAGGGGTGTGTTGTCAACATGACAGTTATCAGAGGTGAATGACTTCCTGACAGATACTATTATGCATTTCTTGGCATTTAGTTTTAGCCCATGGCTCCAAAAGCAGTTATTTGTCTGTGTCAGCCCTTCCTGGAGAACATTTGTCTCGGTGGGCTATTCAATGACAACTCCTAATTTGCAATCATCTACAAAGTTAGTCAGCCAAATTCCATTGACATTGGCCTTGACTTAAAAGAAGCAAATGCCAAAAATGAGCGGTTCCAAGACTGATACCTGAGGGACTCTGCTTGTGACTGTCCTCCTTATAGAGGTGGACTCCCCAATTCTAACTTCCTGGGTCCTGTCAGTCAGCCAGCTGACTATCCACCGGTTGACAAGAGTTTGTACCTAACCTCTTAAGTTTGTCAACAATGCCTGAGTGGGGGATTGTGTTAAAAGCCTTGGCCAGGTCAAGGTAGGCAGTGTGAACCGTTTTGCCCTCATCCATTTCTTTGGTGACCTTCTCAAAGAAGTCCACCAGGTTGAGTAGGCATGACCTGCCCTTGATGAAAATAAATTGGGTTGGGTGCAGTGTCTGGAAGTTTTGTATGTCATTTTACTGATAATTTCCTTGATTCTTTTCATTGCTTTTCATATGAGATAACATCCTACAAAAAATGCTGAACAAAAGACAACTCACTGGAACAATATTTTTGGCTCTTATAAAAGCCCTTCACTTAGTTGACCACTCTGTTCTGCTGAAATCCTTGTTTACTGTAGGAATCCACCCCCTAAGGCTGCTCAGTGATTCAAATTGTCCCACTTTAAAGTACAGATAGGATTGTCTCCTGTCCTCATATCTGTACTGCAGGGATCAGTAGCCTCACTCACTTCATCCTCATTATTCACCAGTATCCCTCCTGCCGACATATTCCCATCATATTATATATTATATGTAGACAATATGGTCATTTACAAATCCAGTCCCTCACCATCAATTCTAAAAAAGTAACTAGGAAAATTTACCTTGACTTCCTTTCACTGTGGCTAAAAGACCACAGCCATACACCAAAAAAAAAAAAAAAAAAAAAAAAAAAGCTTTGCTCTTTGGAACTTCTCAAAAGCTAGCAGCATTCTCAAAAGACTGCCCTGTTCTCTGCAGTAAACAAGATACCATTGAAACATTCCAGCAATATATATACCTAAGCATTTGGTTAGACCTTTTATTGACCTTTCAGGAGAATAGCCAACTCACAAAGAACAAAGTCAAGCACCTCCTGTTCTTGTTTACAGAAATCTCTTGTTTCCTTTCACCGTTGTGAAGATTAGCCATAGGTTACCAAACCATGCTGCCTCAGTTAGAATGTGACCTCCCTACCATGCCATCAGCCTAAAAGAAGAATTTAACTTTTCTACAAACCACTTAGAACAACACATGGTGATTCACGATTGCCTTCTCTCAAAAAGGGTCATCTGTCAAAAGCAAATTGGCTACCAATCACGCCAATGTTCACCCTACTACTCACATCACTGATTTTTAACTTATTTAGCTCAAACTCTTTTCCATTGCCTTTCAGAAAGACATAATTAACCTTACTTCAACATTAGATCCCTTCTTGTGCCCCTAACCTGCAAAACCCTAAGAAGAAGAAGCATCACTCTACAAGTTATGCCTTCTGTGTGCTAGCTACAAAACACTGGAATATCTGTGTAAGATGTGACATAGGCTCAAAGGGATATGACAAGAAACAACTATATAAAAGTTCAACCGGCTAAACTGTGAATGCATGTAACACAAAAGATGGAACTAGACATTTAACAAAAAAGGTGTTATACATAAAAGGTGGGGATATTAACTTTTTAATACAGTGATGCTTTCTGTAATGTCTTTAAATGTCAATGGTCTCACAGATAAATACAAAAAAAGCAAGAATACTGAACTGTATTAAAAATATAGAGTGCAAATAGCTATATTACAGGAGACACACTTGGAAAGAACTGAACATGTGAATTTGATAAAGAACAAGTAATCTCCGTGGTATCCTCAAAGTCTCAAAACAACCCACTAAAGTGTAGTGGGTCCAAAAACAAAACAATGTAAGAAACTTCTCTGTGTGGAAGATTTTCAGTCCATATATTTCTAGTTAATCACTGTATATTAATCAGATCAGGCAATAGTAGTATAAGTAGCGAATGTAAACTTGTCTTAAGTCAAAATAAAACAAAAAGTAATAATATAAAAGATAAAATATATAATTGTGCAGCATTACTAAGTATTCAAAAGTAATCCAAGCAAGGCAAGTAGTCTGTTTCCAGTCAAAAATCTTTTATTAAGTGCACAGACAAGCGATCCACGTAAAACAAAAATAGAGTAATAATTTCCTCACAAGCTTTCTAAATATATATATATATATATATATATATATATATATATATATACTTTTTTATCAGGCATGGGAGTGGTTTATTGTGCTGTAAAACAAAGTGTTATTGGTACACATGTTAAATTCACATCCCTTCCCCCATCAGTTCCACCATTCCTATCTTTATTTTTCCTCTAATATATTTTTCAAACTTGAGTATTTTTTATAGACTACAATTGGGGCATCACCCAGTCAGGCACTTGTAAGCTTATCACTTGTTAATATAAACCAATTTTTTGCCAAAATGTCTGTAATCCGTGGGAATTTTGGGTTATATGTCAAAATCAAAGCATTGCTGTAGTTGCTACTGTTGCCAGTTGCTGGTTCACTGTTACCAAATAGTGTGCCCCTTCTGGATGTATCAAGGCCTAATAATGGAAAGAAGTGCCTCTCAATTCTCTTGTGGGTCACTTCATCCAACAAAGGTCTCACAAAGTGCACTAGATAACATCTCTTCAACAACACACCCAATAAAACATCCCTTTCTTTATAGAATTCATCCAAATCATTTATCATTCAAGCAAGTCTCACTCCTTGTCCCTTCACTAGGGACCTCTTTTGGTGCAAGGGGTGTCCACTTTCAAAATGAAGAAGTGTGTTTGAGTATGTTGGCTTCCTAAAAATAGTAGAGGAAAATGTTTTGTTTTGTCATGTCTTTACTGATCTGTATGTCCAGATAACTAATACACTCTGTGTGTGTCCATTGCAAATCTCAGGAAGGTGGTACTAGTATTCAAAAACAGTGAAAATTCTGCCAGCTTGTCTGGATTGCCATCCCATAATATTAGGATGTCATCCAGGTACCGCCCATAAAATCTACAGTGTTTGATCCCATGTGATATAAAAACCTTTGACAATTCCCACTGAGAAAATACTATATTTGCAAAAATTGGGGGCACAAGCAACACCCATTGCAATTCCAGAGGTTTGCTTAAACAAATGCCCTTCTAATGTCAAATGGCTATTTTCTAGAACTAATTCCATCAATGTTCTTAATGTGAGTATCCTAGAGTGTGTAAGAGACGTATGTTGACATAGAAAGTCATAAAACAGTTCAATACCCTCACTATGGGGTATTGCATTAAATAAATCCTTGACATCTATAGTTGCAAATATGATGTCATTCCTGTAATACTCCTATTTGATTTTTTTTAAACAGTCCCACAAATCTTTTATAATATGTGGATAGTCACTTAAACATTGTTTTAACTGGTGGTCAAGACATTTTGCTATTGTGAGTGTCTTGGAGCCTTTTGCGCCCACTATTGGTCTTAAAAGGGGATTTCTTATGTGTTTGTGGACTGGTTTCCCAAAAATAGTTGGGATCCTTGGTTTATTCTGTAGGCAGAAGTTGTAGTCTAAATCTGTAATTTGGTCATTCAACAATAAATCATGTAATACAATATCAACATTTCTATATGCTATAGTCAGCTCGTTCCGAGATGCCTGTTCATAACCATCACCATATAAGTGACCAAACATACAGTCTGTATATCTTTCCTGATCCATAACAACCAGACTGCCCCACTTGTCGGGTTTCATCACCCTAATTGATCTATTATTTCAAATGCTGGTTTATAGGTTTGATTCTTCCAACAAAAAATTGTGGTCAATAAAATTTAACTTATTTTTAGATAAATATCTGATATCATTCATACACATCCCTTTAAACAACTGAAGCATGGGATGTAATGGGGAGTTAAATACACTGGCCTTTTTGCACAACCTAAAATTATTGCCATACTTTGCATCTTCAACCGGCTAAACTGTGCACGCATGTAACACAAAAGATGGAACTAGACATTTAACAAAAAAGGTGTTATACATAAAAGGTGGGGATATTAACTTTTTAATACAGTGATACTTTCTGTAATTTCTTTAAATGTCAATGGTCTCACAGATAAATACAAAAAAGCAAGAATACTGAGCTGTATTATAAAATGTAGAGTGCAAATAGCTATGTTACAGGTGACAGACTTGGAAAGAACTGAACATGTGAATTTGATAAAAAATGATTTCCAAGATGCTTATTCAGTGGAATACCTGGGGCAATGGAAAAGAGGAGTAGTTATATTAATTGCAAGAGGAGCAGTAGTGGCAGAAGATAAAAAAAAAAGATACTAATGTCAGATTTGTAGCGCTAAGCGCTATTGGCAAGGGGAGAGGATTACACTGGCATGTATTTATATTCCACCTAAAACCACTATAATGGAGCTTAAGAAAATTCTGGGAGAAATAATAATTTTTCAGCAAGGAATATTATTTATAATTCAGGACTGGAATTTTATTTGCATTAGTGAAGATGTGTCTGGGGGTCCCAGAAGGGAAAGTATAACAAAGGAGGGTAGATTTTTGAAGAAATTTATGAAAATATTGGGCTTGGAAGATGTGAATTCAGTAACAGGAGTTCAGAGTGAATTTATGTATTATTCCCCAAGATATAAAAACTGGGCTAGGCTAGACAGAATTTACATTTCATACGAACATGCGCATTTAACTGAAGGTCTTGATAAACACTAAGTAACTATTTCAGATCATGTACCAAAAATAACTAAAATAAAAACACAGTGTAATGAAATAAAAATGAGATATTGGTGCTTTCCCACCTATCTCTTGAAAAGAGAGGAATTTAAGGATTGGATAGCGGAGATTATTCAGGAGCTATTTGAGAGGATAAAAATTACTTCTGAAAATATAGCTAGGGAGTGGGAAAAAATTAAAATGGATGTTAAAAATAGGGTGGAAATAAAAGAAAAGGAGCCATGGTTAAGAAGCAACAAGAATTATTTAGATGGCCTGACAAATGTTAAAGTATTGCAGAGCAGGAGGCATCTCAGAGAAGAAGAAGCAGAATGCTAAGCAGAAAATAAGGAATTACCTCAATAATATAAACAAGTTTAGAAAAATTGCTGTTAAGAAACTGTTTTTTTGATAAAAACACTAGAGCACAAAAACATTTAGCACAACGACTCAGACAACAGAAATAGAAAGGGGTGTCGCCAAGCTTAGGGAGACTAGAACAAGAAAGGTAACAAGAGATCCTGTAGAGGTATTAGAAATATTTCAGAAATCCTATGAAAATCTGTATAAAGCAGAGAAATATGGAAATCAAGAAAAGACACAGATGGAAATGTTTATGGAAGAATTAACTATGCCAAGGTTAGAGGTAGATGGGACTCAATTGCCTAACAGTTAGGATAGGAGGAGATGAGATAAAAATTGTGATGTATAACCAATCTACAGGAAAGTCCCCAGGAATAGATAGTATGCATGTGGAGGTTTGGAAGCTAAGAGAGAAAAAACTAATAAAGATCTAGAAGGTTTTGTTTAACAGTATTTTAAGAGGAGGAGAAGCAAGGAGGAGAAGAAAGTGGCAGTAGCTGTAATACATAAAGAGGGTAAAGATCCCTTAGATCCAGCTTCATACAGGTCCATTTCAACACTGAACCATTATTATAAAGTGTTCATGCCTGTAATGGCTAAAATAATGGCAAAAGTTATGCCAACATTGATAGATATAGATCACTGTGGTTTTGTGGAGGGGAGGCAAACATTTGACAACATTAACAAAACACTGATGATCCAGAGGGAAGCAGAATGTAAGACAATACCATTGTTGCTGGTGGGTCTTGATGCAGAGAAAGCATTTGACAGAGTAAGCTGGGACTTTATGAGCAGGGCAATGGAAGCATTTGCATTTTCTGAAAAAAATGGAAGGTTGATTAGGAGGATATATGAGGGATTGCTGGTGAAAATGAAAGAAGATGGGGTCCTCTCTGATAATTTCTGCTTGAGCAGAGGAACCAGGCAGGGATGTCCACTTTCCCCTTTATTTGCTTTGTATTTGAAGCCATTGGCAAAGAAAATAAGAGACTCAGAAATTCAAGGATATAATTGATAAGGTAGTCCAGACAAGCTGGTTCTATTATTATTTTATACCTGACATAATCAGAAAGAGATATTGCAGTGTTCTGGAACATTTTGAGACAGTTCCAAATCTTTTCGGGATACAAAATTAATGAAGCTAAAACCAAGGCAATAGCAGTAAATTATATACCCACATATGAATTGGTTCAGCAATATCCATATTTATGGGGACATGATAAAATGAAGTATTTAGGAGTATGGATTAAACATGATTCTGGTGGGGCAGCTAAGGCTATGTGGGAAGAGACTAAACAAAAGATAATACAAAAACTGAGAAAATGGAAGGTTTGTTATATGGATATGGATAGTAAGATACAAGCAGTTAAAGTGTGTTTAGTCCCTTTATTCTTAAACACAGGTCAGGCATATTTTTATCAACCAGAGGAGAGGTTGTAGATAGCAATTAATAAAGAGCTGAAGGACTTTATCTGGGAGGGAAAGACAGCAAGATTCAAGTGGGATGAGCTGATTCTTCCAGTAGAACAGGGCGGATTGGGATTGCCTGATTTGAATGAGTATTTCAGAGCTACACAGTTAAGGCTCCTATTCATAGCACAAACAGAAAACTATAAGTCAAAGTGGAAAGGGATGATGATGAAACAGGAGGGAAGCTCAAGAAACAAGGAGAGACTAGAATTTTGGATGCAGGCCTTTAAGGAGAATAACAATAATCATACAGAATATTATATCTATAAAGTATTATATCTATAAAGTAATAGAACGTATCCTAAGAACTAAGCCAACACAGGAATGGAGAAAGGGGATTCTGCAGATAAGGATGACTGCAATTAGGGATACAGACAAGAGGCAAGAGGGAGGTGGAATTTATTGGAGAACACTGGGAAAGGAACCAAGGTATTGGGAGCAAATAACTAGAGAGGGAAATATGACAGGATGGGAAGATGCTCAGAATTTATTTGGACTGCAGGTTAGAGATTGCCTTCCCTGTCAAGGACTGATATCAGAGTACAGGCAAAGCGAAAGAAGTAGGGGTGTCCTAAATGAAAGACCAGCAATGGCAGCGTTTTTAGTAGAATCTAGAACAGAAGCTGCTGTTAAAAAGGAATAGTTAGAAGAGTATATAAAATATTACATGATTCATAGGTTCATAGGTTCATAGATTAGTACTAGGTTAACTGCCCTTGTAAGCCATTTTTAAGCCTAGCCAATTATCCCTTGTGAGACTCAAACCCTGCACCTTGTGTTTGTAAGGCAAACACCTTAACCATAGCTATAAGAATCAATCAGAGGAAGTTAGAAAGGATTGGGAAGAAAGATTGGATAAGCAATTCACAAAGAAACAATGAGATAATATATGTATGTCTCCCAAATATGCAACAAGATCTAGAAGATTTAGGATTTTTGCTTGGAAATGTTTACATAGATATTTTTATACATCAAGTAGATTCCAGAGAATTTTTCCTCAGGTTAACAGCAAATAGTGAGGTATTACGGGGAAGAAAAAGGTAATTGGATTTTCTGGTAGTGCGATAAGTTGGCGGACTTTAAGGATTCCCTGTTGGATGCACTGTTGGAGATTTTGTGTGGGCAGTTTGGTTTGATGAGGGAGATGAATTTTCTGAGCTATGATACAGAATTGGAATTGCCTAGACATGGTAAGACCTTGCTGTGTCTAATTATGGTGGCTGCCAAAAAAAAGATGTACTTAAAAATGGAAATCAAAATGTAAACCAACTGTACTAGAAGTACTGAATATCATCATCATCATCATCTTCTTCTTTCGGCTGTTCCCGTTAGGGGTCGCCACAGCAGATCATCTCTTTCCATTTCTTCCTGTCCTCTGCATCATGCTCTTTCACACCAACTGCCTGCATGTCCTCTCTCACCACATCCATAAAACTTATCTTAGGCCTTCCTCTTTTCCTCTTACCTGGCAGCTCCATCCTTAGCATCCTTTTCCCAATATACCCAGCATCCCTCCTCAGCACATGTCCAAACCAATGCAATCTCGCCTCTCTTGCTTTGTCTCCAAACTGTCCAACCTGAGCTGACCCTCTAATATACTGATTCCTAATCCTGCCCAATCTAGTCACATCCAGTGCAAATCTTAACATCTTTAACTCTGCCACATCCAGCTCTGACTCCTGCCTTTTCGTCAATGCTACCATCTCCAACCCATATAACATAGCTGGTCTCACTACCCTCTTGTAGACCTTCCCTTTCACTCTTACTGGTACCCGTCTGTCACAAATCACTCCTGACACTCTTCTCCACCCATTCCACCCTGCCTGTACTCTCTTCTTCACCTCTCTTCCACACTCACCATTACTCTGAACTGTTGATCCCAAGTACTTAAACTCATCCACCTTTACCAACTCTACTCCCTGCATCCTCACCATTCCTGTACCCTCCCTCTCATTTACACACATATATTCTGTTTTAGCCCTGCTGACCTTCATTCCTCTCCTCTCTAAAGCATACCTCCACCTCTTCAGGGTCTCCTCAACCTGGCCCCTACTCTCACTACATATCACAATGTCATCTGCAAACATCATAGTCCACGGGGCCTCCTGTCTAATCTCATCAGTCAACCTGTCCATCACCACTTCAAATAAGAAAGGGCTCAGAGCTGATCCTTTTATGTAATCCCACCTCCACCTTAAACGTATCTATCACTCCCACCGCAGTCCTCACCAATGTCACACTGCCCTTGTACATATCCTGTACCACTCTTACATACTTCTCTGCCACTCCCGACTTCCTCATACAATACCACAACTCCTCTCTAGGCACCCTGTCATATGCTTTCTCTAAGTCCACAAAGACACAATGCAACTCCTTCTGACCTTCTCTGTATTTCTCCAATAACACTCTCAGAGCAAATATTACATCTGTAGTGCTCTTTCCTGACATGAAACCATACTGCTGATCACTAATAATCACCTCCCTTCTTAACCTAGCTTCCACTACTCTTTCTCATAACTTATATTATATTATATTATATAATTATAGCTTTCCCATAACTTCAACCTGTGACTGATCAATTTTATCCCTCTGTAGTTACTGCAGCTCTGCACATCACCCTTATACTTAAAGATGGGTACCAAAGCACTTTTTCTCCACTCCTCAGGCATCCTCTGACTTTCCAAAATTTCATTAAACAATCTGGTCTCCTAAACACCTCCATGCTTCCACTGATATGTCATCTGGGCCAACAGCCTTTCCATTCTTCATCCTCTTCATAGCTGTCCTTACTTCCTCCTTGCTAACCTGCTTCACTTCCTGATTCACTATCCCCACATCATCCAACCTTCTCTCTCTCTCATTCTCTTCATTCATCAGCCCTTCAAAGTACTCTTTCCATCTACTCAACACACTCCTCACTTGTGAGTATGTTTCCCTCACTGTCTTTTATCACCTTTACCTGCTGCACATCTTTCCCAGCTCTGTCCCTCTGTCTAGCCAATCGGTACAGGTCCTTTTCTCCCTCTTTAGTGTCCAATCTCTCATACAACTCTCTATATGCCTTATCCTGAGCCTTCGCCACCTCTCTCTTTGCCATGCGCCTCATCTCCTTATACTCATGTCTACTTTCTTCATCTCTTTGACAATCCCACTTCTTCTTTGCCAGCCTCTTTCTCTGTATACTCTCCTGTACTTCCTCATTCCACCACCATGTCTCCTTGTCCTCCTCCTTCCTCTGTCCAGATGTCACACCAAGCACTTTCCTAGCAGTCTCCCTTACTAGCTCTGCTGTAGTTACCCAGCTATTCGGTAACTCTTCATTGCCTCCCAGTGCCTCTCTTAACTCTTCCCTGAAATCCACCTCACAATCACCCTTTTTTAACTTCCACCATTTAATCCTTGGCACTGCTTTCATACTCGTTCTCCGCTTCTTGATCACCAACATCATCCTACAGACCACCATTCTATGCTGCTTAACTACACTTTCCCCAGTAACCACTTTACAGTCTCCAATCTCCTTCAGACTGGCCCTCCTACATAGGATATAATCCACCTGTGTGCATCTTCCTCCACTCCTGTATGTCACCCTATGCTCCTCCCTCTTCTTAAAATACGTATTCACCACAGCCGTGTCCATCCTTTTCGCAAAATCCACAATCATCTGACCTTCTGCATTCCTGTCCTTAACACCATACCCACCCATCACTTCCTCATCCCCTCTGTTGACTTCACCAACATGCCCATTGAAGTCCACTCCAATCACTAGACTCTCACCCTTGGGTACACTCACCACCACTTCATCCAACTCACTCCAAAATTTTTCTTTCTCATCCATCGCACACCCAACTTGTGGAGCATATGCACTAACAACATTCATCACTACACCATCAATTTTAAGCTTCATAAACATCACTCTATCAGACACTCTCTTCACCTCCAAAACACTCGGCATACTGTTCCGTTAGGATAACCCCTACCCCATTTCTTCTGCCATCCACACCATGATAGAACAATTTGAACCCACCTCCTATACACTTGGCCTTACTTCCTTTCCATCTGGTCTCTTGCACGCACAATATATCAACCTTCCTTCTCTCCATCATATCAGCTAGCTCTCTCCCTATGCCAGTCATACTGCCAACATTCAAAGTTCCTACCCTCAGTACTACACTCCTAACCTTCCTCCTCTCTTCCTGCCTTCAGGCATGCCTTCCCCCGCCTCTTCTTCTTTGGCCAACAGTAGCCCAATTTCCACCAGCACCCTGTTGGCTAACAGTACTGGTGGTGGTCATTGTTAACTCGGGCCTTGACCGATCCGGTATGTAAATATGAAATGTTCTCCGCATCAGTAATTTGGCAGAGGATTTACGCCGGATGCCCTTCCTGACGCAACCCTCCCCATTTATCCGGGCTTGGGACCGGCACAAAAGAAATGCACTGGCTTGTGCATCCCCAGTGGCTGGGTTAAGTAGTGAATATAATAACAGAGATAAAATAACTGGAATTGCGATCATTAGAAAAGGGTAGGAGCAAATTACATAGGAAAAAATGGGAATTATGGGAACAATACATACAAGGGAAGAATGAGTTTTAAAAGAAGGCAGGACTTAAATGACCTATGTAATGTTTGAGTGAATATGATTGGTAGATTATAAGTGATGTATAATGTTTCCAACTGGGAATGTGTCATTATGGTTTGTGATGTAAAATCCTTGCAACTAGGATTGTGTCGGTGTGGATTGTTTTCATTTATATAAATGTATGATTGCCTATGTAGTAAGTGATGGCTTAATAAAGATTTTTCTTGTTTAAAAAAGGGCAGGAATTGAATAATTTATGTAATGTTGTTTAGGGTGTATGATATATAGCAATATATGTGAAGTATAATGTTTGTAAATGTGAACTTGTTAATACAGCTTTGATTACTTGTACATAAATGTAAATTTGCCTGTGTCACAAGTGATAATTCAATAAAGGTATTAAAAAAACACTGGAATATCTTCCATCCCATGTCATGGCCACAGTTTTGTTCAGTCCTTAATAAATTCTTATGTAAACAATTACCATGTCAATGTTAAAGGTACAGTGAAAGCACACAAAACATTTCTAGAACCAGATTCCTATCTATACTCTCTCCTCTCTATCCACTGTACCTGTTGCACTATACCTTTCTCCACCATATCAAAATTTATATTTTTCCATCCTTTCAAATGTAGTATTCTTCACTCAGTCAAGAACTGTACATATTGTTGGGTTTACTATCAAAAGGGGGATCGGACTTTGTTCGATTTACATTAGTCTGAACACCCAATTTGATAGTATTGAAAGAACAAAAATAAAAATGTTGAAATGTACAACAACGAATGCACTACAGCATTTGCTGTTGTCCATTTCAACATTTTAATGCAGATTGCACTATACTGGGGATCGGGAAATGTACCCTTTCCCTCACTGTAGTGCGATCTCGGAGTTTGTATATATAAGTAGCAGGAGGGGTGGGGGGTGCAGCCCCCACATGGGGGCACAAAGGGACTTGCTTTTACTGTGTTTTGCAGGACACTGCACATTGCAGAAGTGTGGAAAATTTTCGAAAAATATCGAATTCGACATTCTTCACTTCCACGTTTGACGTGTTTTGCAGTTGTTCTTTTGTTTTTCGCTTCTTTAATTCAGGAATACGTTAACTCGCACAAGGTGCGATCGCACAACTGATAGTAAACATATTGTTGTTCTATAATGTGTTTGTATATATTATAATAAATATTGCATGGTGATCAGATGAGGCTGGTTAAAAACAAAAACTTTTTCAGATTCCTTGCTTGACTGTATTTGTTGATTTCTGCATACATGTTCATGTGATATCTTTTGTTATCCGTGGAAGTGAGCCAAGATTTATACTGCCAGGTGGCTAGCCCTGCTGCAGTAGTTCTTCCATACCACACACTTGCTCGCACACTCACACCTATTGCCAACTTAGTGTGTCCAATCCACATACTGCATGACTTTGGAATGTGGGAGGAAACCAGAGCACCTGGAGAAAACCCACACAAACACAGGGAGGACACGCAGACTCCACAAAGAAGGCACCCCAGCTAAGAATCATACTGGGAAACCTCTTGCTGTGAGGCAACAATGATATCCGCTCTGCCACTGTGGCACCCTCATTTCCAGAACATATTCTTTTAAAAACCCAAAAGATGATTTTCTTAGTGTCTGTACTGTACTGTACTGCCCTGGAGTAGATAATATTTAAATTGCATGGGTATTGGACACAGCCTGTTAAGAGCACAGAGTGTACTTCAAGTCAAATTGTTTGTATGAGAAGGGAACATTTTATGTCTACGCTGCACCTGTTCTGTTGCAGTTTATGTAACGTTTTCAGTAAAGAGCTTTCCATCTAGTTCATTTTGATATTTTCTAGCTCGTACATTTTAGAATTTTCTGCTGAACAGTTTCTTGTTAGAAACTGTACACAAATTTGCTTTAACACACTGCACATTTTATCCTGGATTGAATATGTGGACTTTACTCACAGTTTCAGAACAGCAAAATGGAGTCTGTTATATCCCAGGTGAAGTTGCTGAAGACAAATCTGTTTAAAAGCTTTAGCTTGAACTAAAAAGAACAAACTTTGTTTTTGAATAAAGAGCATTGGTGTTACAAAGAATAGCTTGTCCACAGGTTTGTCATTGTCATTCATAGAAGCAATGTTGAAAGCATTACTGAAAAAGTACAGAAATGCTGACCTGTGTGTAAAACAATGCTTGAGAAAAGCCTAATTCTGAAGAATTACTAGATACATATTACTCAAAATGCCAAAATCACTTGTATCAAATTGTATAAATATAAGATGCATTTTGTAACTGAAGGAATGTTGCAATTTAAGACTGCACCTTCAGAAGATGCTATTATGTAGCTTATTTAAGAAGTTCATGTCACATGCAAATTAAAAGAAGTACAGGGACTCCACGTTGTTGCCTCACAGCAAGAGGTTCTCCCATTTGATTCTCGGCTGGAGTGCGGGGAGTGCCTTCTATGTGGAGTCTGCATGTCCTCCCCGCCATTGGGTGGCCATTCGAAAGGCATGCGTAAATGGGCGTGCCTTTGTTGAAAGTTGAACATCGAGCTGGCATCTCGGCGTTCATGAAAATCTACTGCCAATCATTAGCGGACTGGAGTTCCGCTGTGGCGACCCGTAACCGGGAAAAGCCAAAAGACAAACAACAACAACAAGGACTCCTTTCTGTTATAACACAAGTACAGGAACTGCATTTTTCTGCATTCTTGCTCAGTTTCATCTCTGAAAAGAAGAAAAATCTATCTTTGTAGAAAGATATTGGAACACTGCAATGACAATCAGTAGGGACTGACACTAGAAATTAGTTATCCTTATTTGTTGCGCAGTCTAAGATGTGCAGTCTCTTCCCTGTCATGGTAAGGGTCATCCCCATTTTGAGAAGAGTGTAGGGGCATTCCCAGCGTTGGCGTCAAATGTTTGATATTTTCATTCATTTGTACACACAGGCTGGGATGTGAGGGACAAACTTCCCATTAATGTTCCATATTTTCCTGAGTAATGCACTACTGTGCATGTTGTAATCTCCGCTTACCAAATTATGTAATGGTCACCACTGAAGTTCTATAGAAGATAAAGCATGGGAACTCTCAGATGTTCATTATAAGGAGCACAGCTGCAGGATTCATGTCTATATCTGAATGTCATCATGTATGGTCCTGCTGAGTTTGAGAGGTGTGCTCTATTAAATGCTTGAAAAGTGTGGCAAGATCTTTTTAAGTATGAGTGCTAAAAGGAGTATATGGCTAAGTGTCTTATGGTCCTCATGGTTGCTTTCCTCATATTGTTCTTATGTTTATTGGAGAGGGACACAGATGAACATCATTGTTTAGGGAGATCATTTTAGTACGCACATGTCTGCTAATGTGCTCCATTGTAGTCACATTATGTGGCCACTGCAAAGGTGTTTGCCTGTAAAAGAGAGCAGCTATGGCTTGATTATTTATTTATTTACTTTTGCTGGCTGACTTAAGTGGTAGATCTGATTAGCTCTATAATGTCATTAAATCAGTAATGGCTTGGGCTGTAAGAAGTCTAGGTAAATTAGACAGTATTTCCTGCTTCAGACTGTTAAAAGCCACTATCAAGTGCTGTTGTGAATGTCAAATCCTTCCCTCAAATATTTATATCTAGTGCACTCTGTTGTTGTTTGTCTTTTCGGCTTTTCCCGATTAGGGGTTGCCACAGCAGAAGTCCAGTCCACTAATGATTGGCAGTAGATTTTTTTATGATGCAGAGTTGCCAGCCTGATGCCCAACCTTCAGCGAAGGCACGCCCATTCACACATGTCTTTCGGAGGCCACTCGACCACGGGGAGGACATGCAGACTCCACACAGAAGGTGCTCCAGCCATGAATCGAACAGGAGAACCTCTTGCTGTGAGGCAAAAATGCTACCGCTGTACCACCGCGGCTTCCTAGTGCACTCTGTAAAAGGAAAAATATATTAATTTTGCTACTTTTTAATAAAAGGCACTAGGCAGGAGAGCTAGTGTTGCTGTACATTTCCACTACTACTTCTTATACCAACAGTCAAATGCTGTTTCTAAAAAAAAATATATATAGTTCTGGGCATAATCAGAAATATAGAGGTGTCCTGAAAAAGAGTGAAGTAAATATTAAAAGCAATGGAGAGACTTGAACATGCTAAAGGTGAAGCCACCATTCTTTTTGGTCCTGTTTGTCCAAGTGGTACTATTTATTTGACAGGCACTAGAGTTAAAAGTTCATCCTCCAAAGTGAAGTCTGTCTGCTCTCCATACTGTCCTTATTTTGCTTGGTGTTTCAATGGAGAGGAAAGGAAATGGCTCAAAGACTACCCCTCTCAGTTGCTCAGCAGAGATTTCAGAAAATTTTGGCTGGAGAAAATCTTATTTGGATTGAAAAAAATGTCCCTGTACAGTCCCAAAATGCACAGGTCAGTCCTTGACATTATCACTACTTTGGCACAGAAACATGACAGTGTTTCTCCTGCTTCTTTTGAGACTAAGTCCTGCAATTTTCCTTGAGATGTCCAGTACTAGATGCTGTTTGGGCAGCTGCCCACACATGGACTGACCATTTTTTGTAGGTGAAAAAAGTCACGTATCACTCCACATTAAGAAATAGAATAACACTGCAACCAGGTTATCAGTGCTGTTAATTACCATGCCTGTGTGGCACAGTGCCAGTGTGATATCCATAAGTAAACTGATCATCTCCCTAGAAAAATTTTAAACATATTCCTTATAGAGAAACTGAATTAACAAAAACATGTATCGCACATTGCACTGATTACATGCTTTCAAGGTAGTCCATCTGTAAAAAAAAAAAAAAAAGCACACACGACTCAGAACGCAGCCATTCCCAAAGCATATAAAAGGCAATCTTCTGAATGCCCTTGTTGCAAAGGTTTAACTGTTTGGTACCTATTCTAAAAAAGCTTTGCAGCATTTAGAAGAAAAGTTTAAAACTGTGTGGAATGTTGAATGTTTTTCTGTTATACATTATTTTTCTGTTATACACTGCTTCCTAAGTATAATGAAACTTATACCAATAAAGGTTGTCCTCTTTTTTGAGAAAAAATAGATCAGGCAGGAGTAGGTTATACATTGGAAGAAATTTCAAAGAAAGAAGTAAGCTTGGATAGGAAGAGTGTAATAACAGCAGCAACACAAAGGAGCCCCTTCTCAAATGGATATTTTTTCCATCCCGCCATTTCATAATAAGCCATAATCACCTACCCATATACTTCTCAGACAGGAGGCAGATTTTTTTTTCAGAAATTATTTGGGAACAGGTAACATCAGATGTGTAAGCCAGAGAAGCAGTGGCAAAGGGGGTACTCCACGGACGTTCACAACAACCCAGTCCCAAACCATATTCCTTCTACACAGAAATATCAGTTTGCTCTGGCAGTTAGAAAGTGGAAACATTTTTTTAGAAAATTTTTCTTGGTTCTCAACAAAGAAAGTAAATGGAAACCCACTCATATCTCTAAACTGTCCAGATTTCCACAGGTTGTCCAGATTTTTACTTCATATTTTTGGTCTGTTCCCATAAATTTGTGGTTTTCTAGATTTTTGTGGCAAATAAGTGAGGTTTGACTTCACTAAATAATGACAGGCATTTGAGTTTCAAACTTCATATCCTTCAGAAAAACCAGGGTAACACAAGACCTTTTATTCTTGCAGCTTTCTAATTTTAAAGGAATATTTCAAAATTGTCCCTATTTTGGGGGTTTGTCCCCCCCCCCCCTTATTTTTGGCTTTGTCCTGATTTTTTATGCTAAGAGGTTGAAAGATATTAACCCACTGTATAATTATTAATTCTGAACAAATTTAAAAAAAAAATCAGGATGCCAACAGTGAGGACCTTCTTACATCTCTGGTAGTAAGAAGGCTCTCTAATGATTGTAGATATGTGAGATGCCTACTTTCATATCCCTGTTTTGAAGTACCATGGGAGATTTATATGGTTCAGGGAAGGAAACTGTCACTTTTAGTTTAGTGCCTTGCCTTCTGACATTTTTACTGTTATTATAGTCTTCCCAAGGGGCCTAACCATATCTCTTAACTGTACATACAGATTTTCATAGAATGTCCAGATTTTTGCCTCATATTTTTGGTCCATTCCTCATAAAAATAGTGTTTTTTTTTACAAATTACTGGCATAGTCTAAGGATTAAAGTCACTAAGTAATGACGTATTTGAGTTTTAGGCTTAATATCATTAAGAAAATGCAATGTAACACAAATCCTGTTATTCTAGCAACTTTCTAAGTTTATAAAAGGAATAGTTAAAATGTGTCCCTATTTTTGGGCCTTTGTACCCCCATTATGTCATGCTTTGTCCAGATTTCTTGTGCTAAGAGGTTGAGAGGTATGTGCCTAACAGATTATTTTTTAATTGAGTCTACAAAGGGAGCACATAATGACCCGTACATGGATGACTCTTTTATTCAAGCATAATCCTGAGACCTTGCATTCTGTTCTTCAATACACTGTTCTATGTTTCAGTACCTAGACATAGCCCTGAATATGCAAATATCAGATCTAGTGCCCTCACAAGCCTCAAATAGAATTTTAGGGACCATTTTAAACACAGAGACTTGTATTATTCTTTGCCAAAGAACAGGGGTTAAATGAAGGTTGAAATTTTCAATCAAGCAATGAAACATAATTAGTTTAAGTTCAAGTTTATTATAGTATCTATTTCCTAAACACATAATACAAGTATCGAATGTACAATGTGTTAAGTTTATTATAGTACTTATTTCCTAAGCACATAGTACAAATATTGAATTTATAATATGTTTTCAATAATTTATTTTGCTTATAAAGGTTACTATAAGCGGTGAGGTCTGAGAGTAACAATGAATGTGTAGAATAAAAATGTTTCTTTATAGCTGCAAGTACTAATTATAAAGTCTGGAGTCCAGATTCATTTCACTGGACTCCACATAACAACAAAACAAAGCAGATCCAAATGTCATTTCAAAAGCAACACAAACTCAACATTCTCCAACAATAGGTCCCTCCCATCATTCTTACAAATTCCAACCCATGAAAACATATCAAAACGTCAACGTTTTTTTAGTGCACTCGGGCGGAAATAACAGTCAAACCCTCTGAAGCCTCCATCAGAAAGACATTGAGTCTCACCATACAGGTTACCCAAAGATCATGGAAAAATACCGGATCCAACAGCAGTTCCAAATAAGGCAACACACACCAAACCTGCCAAAAGCCATAATGCAAATGGTACTGAAATCTTGAAGACAACTCTTAAGAGCAGGGATGTTCCTGAAGGTGCTTGAATGTATGTCCTCCATTCTAATGGTTCCTTATTCAAGGTTCCACTTGAGAAAAATCCAGTTTTATAGGAGAAACATATGGAACCCTGGACTAGGCAGTAGAAAAATGTCTTCACCTTCACCTTCTTTTGCCTCTGCATTAACTTACAGAGGAGTTATTGTGATGGATCAACAGCTGTATCTCCCATTTCTTAATCTTCTCCCAAAGCAGAAATTAATTAGGGGCAGCTCAGATTATACTTGACATACCATCTTTCAGTAGCTCTAAATACAGAGAACTTGGTCTGCATCCTGGAGAAAGAAGCATACAAATATAAAAGAAGTATTACCATTCTTCTGGCCCTGAAATCCTTCTGGATGTTTCTACTGCCAGGAACTGCACAGGTAGTGACAAATGATAATTAAGGATGAAAGTATTTCCATATCTGCCATCTCTGTTTAATACTAGGTCAACTTACTCCTTGTTCAGAATACATCTTTAAGCCATTTCAGCATGTTTAAATGTAGAGCATTCATTAGCTAGAAAACATATATATTAAGCAATACTTAACTGTATTTTGCATTTAAGATCTCTTAGATTAACAGTGGCTCCAGCGTGAGATCTAAATTTTATTTTAGAGAAGTTTATGCTATCTCCCTTTGATTGTGCTAGAAATCTATGTTTGCAGTTGTTGTTTCTGTAATATCATGAAAATTATTTCTGAACCATAAGTTCTAATGTTTAAAGAGGTTTACATAGTCATCCAAAAGAAAGAGGTGACTTTAAGGAAAAAGATCGCTCTTGTATGCATAAGGTTGTTTCTGAGTTTACCTTAAATTAGTCGGTTTATCTTCATGTTCTCTATCGCATGCGTCTAAAGAAAGGGGAGAGAATTTCACGTTTTATGCTTGTACACAGGATTCTGAGAGTAACCATTTCAATTGTCAGAACTCATAAATTTGCATCTTGAGATGTGAGGACTGAATGGCCAAAAATCCAGACTTGAGTATCTCAACTCCAACATCATCATTTCTTGGAATACTCACTTTTCTCCGAGGTATGGCAATCTTCTTCTTCTTCTTTCGGCTGCTCCCGTTAGGGGTCGCCGCAGCAGATCACCTGTTTCCATTTCTTCCTGTCCTCTGCATCTTGCTCTGTCACACCAACCACCTGCATGTCCTCTCTCACCACATCCATAAACCTTATCTTAGGCCTTCCTCTTTTCCTGTTACTTGGCAGCTTCATCCGTAGCATCTTTTTCCCAATATACTCAGCATCCCTCCTCAGCACATGTCCAAACCAACGCAATCTCGCATCTCTGGCTTTGTCTCCAAACCTTCCAACCTGGGCTGACCCTCTAATATACATATTCCTAATCCTGTCCATCCTCGTCACACCCAGTGCAAATCTTAACATCTTTAACTCTGCCACATCCAGCTCTAAATCCTGCCTATTTGTCAGTGCCACTGTCTCCAACCCATATAACATAGCTGGTCTCACTACCCTCTTGTAGACCTTACCTTTCAATCTTACTGGTACTCGTCTGTCACAAATCACTCCTGACACTCTTCTTCACCCACTCCATCCTGCCTGTACTCTGTTCTTCACCTCTCTTCCACAATCAGCATTACTCTGAACTGTTGATCCCAAGTACTTAAACTCATCCACCTTCGCCACCTCTACTCCCTGCATCCTCACCATTCCTCTATCCTCCCTCACATTCACACACATATATTCCATCTTAGTCCTGCTGACCTTCATTCCTCTTCTCTCTAGAGCATATCTCCACCTCTCCAGAGTCTCCTCCACCTGTTCCCTACTCTCACTACAGATCACAATGTCATCTGTAAACATCATAGTCCACGGGGACTCCTGTTTGATCTTGTCTGTCAACCTGTCCATCACCATTGCAAATAAGAAAGGGCTCAGAGCTGATCCTTGATGTAATCCCACCTCCACCTTAAATGCAGTCATCACTCCCACCGCAGACCTCACATGGCAGTCTGACAGTTGATATTTCAGTTTGCGGTAATGAGAGAATGAGGTGCAGCATGCTTCCCTCCTACAAAAACAATTTATAAAAGAGGAGAGCGATGTTTGATATTCACTATTCTCCTGCACAATTTCATTTCTTTCGTGTGTGTGTGTGTGTGTGTGTGTGTGTGTGTGTGTGTGTGTGTGTGTGTGTTTCGGCACTTAGCATTATGAGTTCCTACATTTTCAATAGCAAAATAATTTGAAGGTACTATGCAGAGAAAGTTTGGCAAGGTGCCCTGTTATTTTTTCTCATTTATGGAAGTGAAGTAAAGTTGTGATATAACCATACGACTGCTTTCCAAGTGGTTAGCTAATTGTGCCGTTTTCAGTTATGATAAAAAAGACATTGTCAAGCGATAATAGGGTTCACTCTGCCTAATGTATCATACCTGTTACAACTCAAAATATCTAATCCACATTTGACTGAAACGTTTGTATAGGTGCAAAAAAGACCGAATGCATGAATGATTGAATTATCAAGTAATCAAATGCACAGTGACTGAATGCTCAGTTCTTTAATGTAGGTAAATAGGAGTGTGCAGGGAAAATGTCCTGAAAAGGTTATAGAAGTTAGTGTGCATGTGAGAGTGTTTGCTGGATAGGGTTAGAGTAAGAATTAGGTAAAGGGGTCGATTTACTGTTTTAGCTGTTTAGAGTTGAATGTGTTCGTGTTCATTTTGTTCTGTGTAGTGGTACTATTAGGGAACGCATTTTCAATAACTTAATGTGTAGGGCTAAGTTTAGGGGTGGGGAAGGGTTAGGTTTAGCAGACGATTAAGCTGGTGCAGGGGGGGCAGCCCTAACCCTAACCCTACACATATGTTACTAAAACCCCTAACGGTGCTACTATTAAGATGACAGTTGAGCTCGTTTTTTTTTTTAGCGGAGTTTTCTGATATGGTGCATTTTTACTTGGATATATGTATATATATGTATATATATATATATATATATATATATATATATATATATATATATATATATATATATAGGTTCATGGGTTTATAGGTAGGTACTAGGCTATCTGCCTGAAGGCATTTATAAGCCTAGCTGGAATTTGTTGGCTTTTGCTGCCCCCTTAGTTTAGTTCCCTGTGCCTCTGTCCAGCAGAGCCACTGAAATGATCCCCGGGGTAAACTTTCTGTTTCCCATCCACTTGTCAAGGTTTCTGTCGAAGAATGTTAGCAAGGAGCTCTGCCTAATGGAGATTGGAATCTTGTTCCAAAACATGGGAAGTCTCTGGGACAGGAATCTATCCCTCCAGCACGTCCTATTTAATGTTGTGGTGAGGTTTAGATCCCTAGAATGTGTGACTCAAGGGGATAAGGTTTTCTTTAAGTAGAGCATGTCCATCAATTCTGGGTTGGACATGGCCTTGTATGTCCGGCAGTAGGCGGTATGCAACCGAGTACAGCTGGAGTTTCTTCAGTCGAGCTGCATAGGGCAACTGTTTGAGGCCAGTGATCCTCTTGGTGAGGTACTTCGGTGGTCTTTCCAGCCATTGCAGGTATCTTGTAAGGTACATCCAAAATGGGACATTGTACTCTATGATGGGTCTGATGAGTGATGAGTAGAGGGGCACAATGACCTCTTTTGATCCGGATGCGAACCGTTTTGTGCTTAGGTGGGCCATGTAGAAGGTTTTTCTAACCACTTTGGCAATGTGATAATCAAAAGTGAGATTACTGTCTACTTGGGTCCCCAGATCCTTTATTCCATCTTCCATATTTAGAGGACTACCACCTATGTGGTAGTTTGTGGGTACTTTGTTTTTTCCAAAGAGGATGACTATGCATGTTTTGGCATTTAGCTTGAGGCCATGATTTTGACACCAGGTATCCATCTCAGTGAGACCCTTTTGGAGGATGTATGTGTCAGATGGAGAGTCAGTTATAGCCCCTAGTTTGCAGTCGTCTGTGAACTTGGTCAGCCATAGTCCTCCTGTGCTTGCCTGTACCTCAGAGAAGTATATGCCAAACAGGAAGGGTCCTAGGACTGAACCTTGGGGAATGCCACTTTTAACAGGTTTAGAGTCGGACCTAGCTCCCACAACTCTCACCATGTGGGTTCTGTCCATGAGCCAGTTGGCAACCCATCCTGTGATGTAGGGGTTTATGTTCAGGCTGGTGAGCTTGTCTATAATACCAGAATGGGGAATGGTGTCGAAGGCCTTTGCGAGGTCTAGGTAGGCTGTGTGTACCACCTTTCCCTTGTCTATAGCCTCAGTAACTGTCTCAAAGAAGTCCACCAGGTTTAGGAGGCATGATCTGCCCTTAACAAAGCCGAACTGGATAGGGTCCAGTGTTTGGAGGTTCCCATTGTCTCTGTTAATGAGTTTCATGATGATGTGCTCCATAGCCTTGCAGACAAAGCTAGTCAGGCTTATAGGGTGATAGTTCCTGGGGACTTTTGTGGCTCCGCTTTTGTGGAGCGGAATAATCATTGCTGTGCACCACTCTAGCCTGTGGAGAGGCTGAGTTTGAACAGTGTGTTTCAGTGAGGAGTTAGTTTGTCTTTGAGCTTGTGTAAGATGCAACCTAGGACACCGTCCAGTCCCATTAATGCTGTGCTTTTGGCTTTGGAGAGGGCTGTTTTAACCTGAGTGTCTGTGATTTTAGGGACTCTACATTCTTCTGGTATGGTTATGGGCTCTTTTGGGGGTGAGACGGGGGGGGGGGTGTGAAGTTTGCACTGAACCTGCCTGCCAGGATGTTGGTGATTTTGGTCGGTTCAGTGTATTTTGTGCCATTCTGCACTAACTCCGAGCAGATCTGAGCATTGCCACTTAGATTCTTGACATAGCTAAAGAATGCCTTGTGATTATCTTTGGAGTCCTTGGCAATTTTTCTTTTGAAGCTCGCCTTGGATGATTTTATGAGGGATCGTAGTTTCTTGCTGATACTGATCAGGGATTTCTTTCCTTCTTGGATTTTGCTCTTTTCTGTACTAGTTTCCTCCTTCTATTGTATAGCTTGTTTATGGCAGGAGTCCACCAGACTGGTTTCCTTTTCTTGGAAGAGTGACTCTTGGTTTTGTTTGGGATAGCACAATCCATGCATTCTTGTAGGTGCCCGTAGAGTGCATTAGTAAAGGATTTTGCAGCATATATATATATATATATGATCATCGAGTCAATGTTCAAAGAGTAATGTTTAATCATTAGTTGTAGTAACTGTACTCCCTGTTGGTCAAACAAGGTGGTCAAGTCTTTATAAAATGCAGAGTCAGGAAGTAAGCCGGAAGGAAAGAGATTGCATCGGAGACCCTTAGGTATAACTTTATCTTCCAGGCATTGTTTAAAATATGCTACTTCCGATTGAAGTTTTTTTAATTTAAGCATCTTGACATCAAGCATTTTCAGTTTTTCAGTTATTAAGTGTGGACTTACATTTATTAACTCAGTGTTCGTCGCCGGTCGTTCCTGATGTTCAGTATTCTTGATCCATTCGTTCATTAACGGAACGCCAATAAGCGCCGGATCTGGGTTCTGTGTTCCAGTAGTCATTTCTTGTATAGAATTACGTTGGTTTAACAGCCTGTTTGTAGTAGGCATTCCTGTAAAGCCGTTACTTACTCTTTCACTTTCTGGCTGCAAGTTAGGTTGGATTTGTCTAACTGGTTGAGCCGGTGGTATAGTTGAAAGGCTCCCTCCATTCGGACTATTAGCAAGTGTTGAACTCGTTGTCAAAGGGCACACTGGTGTTCTTTCCAGTTCTCTTTTATCAGCCATATCTAAACGAATTACCAAACTGTCAATGCGTTGCGATTGGACAGTATCAATTGGATATCAGCAGGTTCACTCTGTCCATTAGAGCTAAAAAGATTCGGACTGCTTGGGCTTGACACACTACCAGAAGCCATAACCAACCAAAACTCAAGTACACGAAACCAAGACTAGTAAAAAGAAAACAAACAGGTAGTCTAAAAAGTCCTTGCAGTCACGATAAAATTGTGCTGAACGTAAGTTTATTTTTAAATCCACAAACGTTTTCGTTGCTGTTTAACAGCAACTTCATCAGAAAAAACTAATGAACTAAAACGCCCTTCTTTTAAATATTGAATGGCGCCAAAACAGTTCATTAAAAAGTCATAATGACTTCAATTAAGTTAAAATTCCTTCATATTTGACAGTTAAGGTATACAAAGTTTTGAAACACATTTCTACATTAATCCCTGAAAATCATTTTAAATAAATAAAAATATAAATAAAACATTTGCAGGATGTTGTTAATGCATATACTTTGGCTGTTTAAATTTCAAACACATTATATGTTAAACCGTGAGCATATAAACCCTGTAATACTATTATTAGGTAAAGTAGCCTAATGATAATCAAGTTTTTTTATATAATTTTCCTATCATGTTTTTGAAAAACATGTTGCATAGGTTACCATGTATATTAATGTGACCCATGGACCATAAAATTAAAATTGACATTGATGCTCATATTTACATTTCCCTTTTCATAAAGGTCAATAAGAATGTTGTTAAACTGTTTATCTTAGAGGAAATAGTTTAAAAAATATTTTTGATTGTCGTTTGATTTTACTATTACACCAGTAAAAGGTTTTACCTATATTAATGTATTTATGGTGTATAGTATCGGGGGGGGGGTATATCTTTAAGCCTTAAGCTTTAAACATTATTTAAGGAAATAAATTAATTATTCAATTAAATAAAAGGTTAATTGATGTGAAGATGGAATATATAAGGGCTACTGGGATTGTATTAAGTTATTCCTTTGAAGGCCTGTGAGGCCGAGGTATCAGATGAAGTAATAAAGAAATTGGCAGCTACAGCAGTGCTCGGTGTTTTTTTGCTTGAGGAGAATTCCTAGCTCTCTTTGGGGGGGCATTTGTGGTGTGTTTCTTTTATTTATTGCCTCAAGTGCCTTTTGGAGATGGAATGAGGGAGGAGAGGAATGACACTGCTTTGATGGCTTTCCCCTCCTCATGGGGAGGGTGCAGGAGAATCATGTGCCAAGGTTCATGTTCCCCTGAATGAATTCCCTATTGGAGACTTGTCTCCCAATAGGAGTGTTGACTTCAGGTGGGGTCAGGGTTGTCATGAGAGGTTTACGTCATTCACTGAAGTGATTGACACACCCTTGCTGATGCCAGTTGCACACAAAACCTTGAATGTGTTACTGGACAGTACTACAGGCTAGAAAAACACAACATGAGAACGTCTGATGTTTGGCAGGCAACTGAGCAAAAATGCCCCCCAGAACATAGTTTGAGCACTCAGACTACAGACATAGCAGGATTTGCTAGTGTAACTCTGGGAAAGCTGTAGATTAACCACACTAATAGAGCCACGACAGCTTGTAAGCTGCACAACTTTTTACTCTTGTAATATAGATATGAGTTATTCAGTAAAGATCTTGATCATGTTAACGATACCGCTGAGTGATAACACACTGTAACAGCAGGTATATGATATCGCTGGCATCCTGATGCTGTGTGCATGCCTTTACATTGGCTGTCCCCTTTGCTTTTAATGTAGGCATTTTCTCATAGGATATGGAATAAAATTAATTCATGAATGTATGAACTTATAAGTTTTCCCCGTTTTCATCTAACCATGTGTAATATTTGTTACATAAACGTGTAAGCCTCTATCTATCCATATATTTGTATCTGTCTATCTATATGGCCGAACTTAAAAAAGAAACAACTGAATGATGACATCCTTAATGTTGAGGTAAAATAATCAAAAAAATAATATTGACACATCCTTGCAGATGCTCTGTGACATAACCTCACAGTATGCAACTTTACACGCAAGTTTTTGCAGAGGGAAAGACAGACCAAACAGACAGGCAGATGTCAACATTAAAGACAATCAACTTAATTAAAGCTTATATATATATATATATATATATATATATATATATATATATATATATATGTGTGTGTGTGTGTGTGTGTGTGTGTATACATCTATATGTGTTATTAATGAAAACACCCAAAGTTGACTGAAAAAAATATTGACCACATAGGGTTGAAAACACAGAAGTTGACACATCATAAATATGCTTCGAGAAGCAGTCTTGTTGCATGCAGTTTTTTACTTTCTAGAAACAAAATAAAACACAATTTTTTGCAGAAGTGGAGCCCCTACTAATAATATATACTAGTTCTGAGATCACACAATATGGTATAAGGGGAAATTTCACATCCCCTAGATTTGTGCTGTATCAGACACCTGTCGATCAGCTCCCTAATCAACCATACACAGTTAACTAGCAGCTGTCGAGCTAACACTCAGTTGACTGGATGACTAGCACCCATTTATGCAATATATGGCATACATACGTACATACGTAATTGTCTGATGATTATCTACCGCTCTTTGATGACCACAAACGTTCCCAGTGTCTGTAAGCACCTTATATACCCAAATAAGTCCTTTCTTAGATATGTGTATGAGAGAGTGTACAAACTCAGATAGAGAGTGTACAAACTCAGATAGAGAGTGTACAAACTCAGATAGAGAGTGTACAAACTCAGATATTTTAGTATGTCTTTATTTTATTTTTGTTTTATTTAACATTTGTTAACTGTGAAAGTCCGACTTGGAATGAAGCCAATTTTCAGCGGAGGCCTGGAGCGAAAGGCTTCCAGGTGCACGTCTTTGTAATGTGGGAGGAAAGCGGAGCACCTGGAGAAAACCCACACAAATGCAGGGAGGACATGCAGACTCCTCACAGAAGGCACCCCAGACGAGAATCGAACCGGAGAACCTCTTGCTGTGAGGCGACAATGCTACCGCTGCACCACTGTGTCTTCCAATTCTCTGCTGTCTTAATAACTTAAACCTTCACATTCATGGATGCCGTTGGCATACTTTCATTATACTCTTTCCAATTCACTCATACCAGTTTTCTTGTACGGTTTGCATGTTATTATTCCATACTCTAAATTTTGGTGTAATGTAACTTAGAATGATTTCATTACTTCTGAGTTCTTACACTTTAGAAATCTGTTTACACAGCCAGTAGTTTCATAACCTATCATTAACCAATTGGTTGTTATGATCAGAAAATCTCAGACTGGAACTACCCTTATGGTGTGTAGGGTTCTAGGTACAAGAACACTGGAAAATATTAGGGTACAACCTAACACCCTAATAATGGGTGATTTCAACTACCCCACCATTAACTGGGAAAACTACTCATGTACCAGCTCTTGTGCTCAATGTTTTCTGGAATTCATAAATTCCAACACCTTGGGTCAACTTATCCACTCCCCCACCAGGGCAGCAATATCCTAGACCTGGTCATTACCAACATGGGCAACTGGTGTTCCACACCAGATGTTAATTCCTCGTTGGTCAGATCTGACCACAAGCTAATCACCCTAGACATCCACATCCCACCTCCACCCCCCATTAGGGAAACCACCATAAAAATTTTCTCCAAAGCCAACTTCATGCTTCTTAAGACAGAAGTGGCAAACCTCACGACATCCATGCTGATGGACAGTAGAGGTATGACTGCTAAATCCTATACAAATGCACTTTATAAGCACTTACACGAGTGCATGGATCATGCAATCTCTAACAGAACCAAGATGCTATCCTCCAAAAAAAGGAAGCCAATCTGGTGGTCCCCTGCCATAAACAAACTCTACAACAGAAGAAAGAAGCTGTTGCAAAAAAGAGTAAAATCCCATGATTGGAGGAACTTCGTGATCAGCCTCAGTAAGATGCTGAGATCCCTCATAAAATCCTCCAAAGCTAGTTACAAAAACAAAATTGTCACTGATTCTAAAGACAACCACAAAGCATTCTATAGCTATGTCAAGAATCTCATGGCAACACTCAGATCTGCTCTGAGTTACAGCACAATGGCACTAAATATACAAAACCAACTGATATTGCCAACTTCCTGGCAGATAGGTTCAGTGCTAACTTTACCCCCCTCTCACCCCCTAAAGGGCCCATCTCTATACTGGAAGAATGCAAAGTTCCTGTAATCACGGCTGCACAGGTGAAAAACACACTCTCCAAAGCCAAGAACACAGCATTCATGGGACCTGACAACATCACAGGCTGCGTTCTACATGAACTACAGAACGAACTGGCACCCCACCTAAGTACCATGTTCAGTCATAGCCTCACCTCAGGCTTTGTGCCCACTGAATGTTGCACAGCAATGGTTATCCCACTCCACAAAGGGGGAGCCACCATGGACTGCGGGAACTACCACCCCATTAGCCTGACAAGCCTAGTCTGCAAGGCTATGGAACGTATCATCATGGAACTTATAAACAATGACATTGGTAATCTCCAAACTCCGGACTCCACCCAGTTCAGGTTTGTAAAAGGCAGATCATGTCTCCTAAACCTGATAGACTTCTTTGAAGTGGTCACCAAAGCCATAGATGAGGGTAAGGTGGTTCACACAGCTTATCTAGATCTCGACAAGGCTTTCAACACCATCCCCCACTCTAGAATTATAGATAAACTCACTAAACTAGGTATAAATCCCTATGTCACAAGATGGGTTGCCAGCTGGCTCACTGACAGAACCCACACTGTGAAAGTAGCAGACTCTAAATCCATCTTCAGACCAGTGACAAGTGGAGTACCACAGGGTTCAGTCCTAGGTCATCTCCTGTTTGGTGTCTACTTCTCTGAAGTACAGGCTAACACAGAAGGTCTTTCGCTAACAAAGTTCACAGATGACTGCAAACTAGGAGCCATAATCAAAACTCCTAATGGTGTAGACATCCTACAAAAGGGCCTCACTGAGACAGATGCCTGGTGTCAAAGCCATGGCCTCAAGCTCAATCCTAAAAAGTGCATTGTCATCCCTTTTGGCAAAAACTCTGTACCCATGAACTACCACATAGGCGGCAGTCTACTTAACACCGAAAGTATGATAAGACCTTGGGACACAGGTGGACAGTAGTCTCCCCTTTGATAATCACATCACCACAGTAGTTAGGAAATCCTTCTGCATGGCACACCTCATCACAGAATGTTTCTCATCCAGGTAAAAAGAGGTCATTGTTCCCCTCTACTCATCACTCATTAGACTCATTATAGAGTACAACACCCCTTTTGGTATGTACCTCACAAGACATCTAGAACAACTGGAAAGCCCGCAGAAGTACCTCACAAAGAGGATTACCAGCCTCAAACAAATGCCCTATGCAGACCGTCTCAAAAAACTCCAGCTTTACTCTGTCACATATTGCCTACTCAGAGGCGATCTCTGCCTAAACTACAAAGCTATGTCAAACCCAGAGCTGTTGGACATGCTCCACTTAAAGAAATCCCAATCCCTCCGAGCTACACGCTCTACGGACCTAAACCTTGTCACCACAATAAACAGAACATGCTGGAGGGATAGATTCCTGTCCCAGAGACTCCCCATACTCTGGAACAAACTACCTATCTATATCAAACAAAGCTCCTCATTAGCACTCTTCAAGAAAAATCTTGATGACTGGATGGGAGATAGGAAATTCACCCCGGGGATCACTTCTGTGGCTCTGCTTGACAGGAGCACAGGAAAATAATTTTCTTGGGTGGCAAAAGCCAGGGTACCATTTGGCTAGGCCTAGTACCTACCTATGAACCTATACCCAAATCCTTATATGAATCCAGTTTCAGTAAATATCCATTCTTCCGTCTTTGTCTCCCAAGTCTCTTGTGATTAGTTTTTGATGTAATTATCAGAGTATTATTCGTTTGTGCCCAAACTGTCAATGTAGTTAAGCATTTTTTAGACATGCCCTGTCTGTAAAAGATGTATCAGTACATATAGAGCTAGATACAGCCTAAAAAAGTATGAGCCAAAGGCAGAGCCCTGTGGGGACACCCTGACTGTAATTTAGAATTTCACCTGCCCAATTGCTGTTTGACACTTGCTGTGTCCTATTTGCAAGCCATGCAGTTATCCATCTTATCAATATTACGTTTATACCTGTTAGTGGGTCTATATTACGTGATCAAAAATTCAGATGTTCGAACACATGCTGATCGACCCCAATTGAGCGAACTGGCAAAATGTCGAACGGCCGGAAAAAAATAACAAAAACCCAAACAAACCATTAAACTGCTTTATGCAGGGGGGCAAGCCACACACCCCCCTGCTACTTAAATATACCAACTCCAAGACCGCACTACATTGCAGTAATTGGAAATCTCCCCTTACGGAGATTTCTGTTTACATGTTTGACATTCTGCCATTTCGCTAAGTTGGGGTCGATCATTACTTGTTCGAACATCTGAATTTTTGATCACGTAATATACACTCCCTGTTAATACCTAGTTGCTCCAATTTATTTAACAGTGTTTTGTGCATGACCCTATCAGAAGCTAAAGTAAAGTCTATATAAATTACATGCAGTTTTGAATCTGTTTTCAAAATGGGCATGCTGATATATGGTTTTAAATCCCAACCTTTCAAGTTCTGACAACACTTTTTCCAAAGTAACTTTCACCATTAATTTTCAACAATACGAATGTAAATGCTTGGGTCTATTTAACCATCATTTTTTTCTTATTTCCCTTGCCCCAAAAATGAGTTTAACAGGTGCATGTCTCCAATCTTGAGAAATCTCTTTACATTTGAATGATCAAGTGAATAACAAATAAAATGGTACTGTAAGTTTATGCTGAAGTGTTCTCAGGTCTTTATTACTTATTTTCTCACCTCCATGTGATTTGTTTTGGTCCAGTTTGTGTAGCTCTTTTTCAGTGTAATGTAGTTTAATTTCAGTATCTGAAGTTACCGGATTGTACTAGGACAATTTATCACCCCTTTGTAGAGCCAAACTGTTTTGCATAAGATTTTTTAAGTATATCTGTACTCTGTTATGTTTAAGAATAAATGTTAGAATCCACACAGTTTATCAAACTGTATGTCTTTACTCCTACTAAATGCCTATAAAATAGTTTCCTATAATGCTTAATATCTTTATATACATTTTCTTCAAGTTTCTCCTGATGTTGTCTCACACTATATTTAATTTGTCTGCCTAGTTTAAGAAGTACAAAACAGCAACAGAAGTGGAACATCTCAGCAATGTACTGCACAGATCCCAGAGTATCAGAAAACAAACAACAAGTGATAAAACTGTGCAGATACACGGCAGGCAACACACTGATGATGCACGTTAAAGTGTGAAAGCACTTACCTGTATTAAAATTGTTTTAAAGAACCTTTGAAGTGTTGCCTGCCGTGTATCTGCACAGTTTTATCACTTGTTGTTTGTTTTCTGATTGTCTGCCTAGTCTGTTTATTTCTGTTTTCAAATGTATAGTTGTATTTTCTTTCCATTTCTTTTTTTCATCTTAAATTAAGTATCTTATTTTCAAGGAACTCTTTCAAAAAAGATGAGTGTTCATCCAAATGATCTAGACCTCTTCTTTACAGTTACCCTTCTTCCTATGTCTCCTTTAGTCTGCCACAAAAGCATTTTTGGTGTAATCTTAATGTGTGCCTGTCCCAGTTTCAAATAATAATAATAATACTACTAATAATACAGAGAGAGGCATGTGAGTTCTTATCCTAATTTATTTACTTATTAACATATCATTACAAGGAAAGTCCATCTGGATAGCTACCAATTTTCAATAGAGGCCTGGGGAGAAAAGCTCTAAAGTATTACAAAAACATTCTACGAACCATAATTTTACAGTCTTCATAAATAATACAAAAACATCTACAGTTTAGTTAATTATACCAAATTAAATATAATGTGAAAACATTGGTTAAGAACGGATACAATTTATAAGACAATGATTTAATATTTAGAGAAATTTTAGCTAGTTTATAAGAAATTAAAGGTATGTTTGAATAATACAGAAAGGCCTTGAAATCTGAACTAAGAAAAAATAAGCAGGCTATGGCATATTTAGAAAGAGCATTGGGGAGAGAAATTGATTGACGTAAGGAAGTATATGGTATGAATAGGTACTTGTTAATATTTAGTGATATACTTTATCCTATTGATATACTTCATCTTTTAAATTTGGCAGCTGTCTTATGACCATGGCTTAAAATTGCGGCTTTGTACATGAATGTCTGAGTACTGAAGTATTAAAAAGATCTGTCTGAATACTGCCATTCACCTGTGGATTATTTCAGTATAGCTGCATAAATCCATGTTACGTGTACAGTATGTTTACAGTTAAGATTGCATTGACCTTTCCTAATTATCTGTAAGGTGCCCTTTTTTGTAGTTAATGGGATTTTCATCTTATCATTCATTCATATGCAGCTGCCTTTGCACTGTAGGTTTAAAACTATGGTATGCGGCTTATTTCAATATAGCTTTATGGATTCATATTATTTGTGTTTCTATACTGCATTGCATCATGACTGTACTTTTCTTACCTGTAAATTTGCCATTTCTGTTTTTTTTTATGTTGAGGATAGGATTTGCTCATCTGTAGCTGCCTTTGAACTGTAGATGATGTGAAATATTGTATTTTGCAATATTACTTAGTTGGAATTATGTCTGTGCTCATGTACTGATTTAAGCATTTGGCAGCTTTATGTCATTCAGTTTTAATTTCAGTTTACAATGAGATCAATGAATACGTGCATGTCTGCATGTTATCACTTTAGCTTAATATTTACAGTCAATAATGTAACTTAAAACTGCTTTTTACTTCAGTAGTATTTACCAGAGTACAGTAAAGTTTATTGTGTGAGGCTGAAAAAAAGTGTTGTATTCTTTGCAGTTGGTAATCCTTTGTTAGTTTTTTTCTCACCTCTCACATCTTTCATTTGTTTAGTGGCCCTGTGCTCCCTCTTTCTCCTGTCTGTAACCTATCCCTGAATTCACTTTTACCCATCATACGGACTTAGCTTCTCTGCACCTTTCTGCTAATCCTACATTAGGGAGTATTTTGCTGCCGTAATGTTTCCCATAATCTATATTTTTCCTCTTGTTTTACTTTAATAATAACCACATTTCCTATGGACAGCGTCTTACCAAGGAAGCTAGAGTAACATGTCTTCTTTCCCATTCTTGACTCTCTTTTTATTTCTCTATTAATTCTTTATGTCACATTCCCATTTTGAGAAACAACTTGGGGTGTAGACAGAGTGGCCATTTCTGCTGTCAAAGCTCTAAGCTACATCTTTAGCTGGAAAGCAGTAGATATTGACCCAAACTGTTATGAAACCTAACTGTGTGTTAGAGGTTAAGTGCCTGTTTGTACTTCCAGTCTCTCTATGACTAACGTGATTCACCTCCTTACCTAAAGATTGACATCCCATCACTTTATGCTGAAAGTCTCCCACCTAAAACTCAGGCGTGGATAGTAAGCATGTGCTTTTTAAAGCCTGAATTAATAATCTTAGAAACATGTCTAAAGCCCAGCCTGGCACTTCCTCCCTATACATTGTTGCTGGAATTACATTTATTTCTTGCAGAAGCCATTTCACAATCCATTGTGTAAAGAAAAGTTATCTTGCCTGTGCAGTTTCATTTGTCTTGTTTTGTTTAGTTTTGTTTTCTCATGTGCATCCTGTTTGATGCCTTATACAGCATGCTATAAACTACCCACATTAATTCAGTAGTTTTTCAGGATACAGATGCCTGTGTGTTAAGCATGGGAAGCAGAATAAACACAGCTCTATACAACATCAAACAGGATACACATGGGGAAGTAACATAGTTGAGATTTATACAACTGTTGAGTTGGCAGAAATTTACACCTCTGATTTAATAAGTACATTGTGGTTTTATAATGTGCATGCTACCAATAATTTTTAGACTCTGTTTCTTTCTTTATTTCATTTTTTTATTTCTTTCCTGCCATATTTCTGCAGTCCGTCTGAACCTAAGGATGCTGGAGGACGGAGTGAAGTTTGACAATCAGAACCCGCTCTGCCTAGAGATAATATTACGTTTTACAGACTACTTTTGCCAGTCTTGATAGTGAACCGAGCATGCCATGTTTGAGATAGGCACAGGTTTGTGATTGGCATCAAAGAGCTCTTCAGGGGGGTACCCTGAAGCAGATCAAGTGTGACCTTTTTCAGAATCTGTCCTTCCCTTATGTGCAGCTCTAAGGCAATATGGGCTACTGAGTTCACTGACTGATGAATGAAAAATGTATCTTTTACAATTACAAAAAAAAAAAATATTACATGGCAAGTATATAACTGTCAGTTCCAAGGCCTCTTAAGTGTCCTGCTTATAAAAATACTTATATAGTAAGATATTCAAGGACAGGAAATCAAGATTATCAGAAGGATAACTTGAGAAATTCTTACGCTTTCTTAACTTCTTTAATGCAGTGGCATTCTGAGTGAATGCATATAATATAATAAGAAAGCTTGAACTATAACTGGATGAATGGCAATTCACAGGAGTGCTTTTTCCCTGAGCCCAACTGCTTGAAAGAAGCAAAAACACAGACAGTATGGTCACCAAAATCGGCTTTTAGGAAAATGATGAGTCCGCGAGTAAGCAAATTCCAAATTTCAACCTCTCTTTAATAGGCAAACAATAAAAATAACAAAACAAATCATTTTTGTTTTTGCTTCTGTTTACTGTTTGAGACAGTTCACCACAGCGCAGGGGGAATTTTTGTTTTTTACTGGAACTGCTTGAAAGACCTCCCCTGAACCACTGTTTTTATTGTTTTTTTTACAGGGGGCAACTCCCCTGCACCTTTCGATGTGGATGCCCCTACACCACTTCTAAGAAACATAAGCAACTCCACATTCACAGCATAAGGGAAAAGGGGGCAAATACTGGGAAATGGCATTAAGTGCCCATGATTCCCCAACAACTGCTCTTCAGTGGAGATGCCAAAATTGTCTGGGAATTGAGTTTGGGGAGTTGAGGCCCGAGGAGATGGAGTAGTTTACCAATGAAATGTGACCTTACTTTATTTTATAAATATTGCTATTAGACATATAAAATAGTACCATAACATTGGCATGCTACACAGAATACATATTTTATACCAATACATGGTTCATCTAATGTTGATTCTGTTGGACAAGGAAAGTTCACTGAATTAAGTCTTTGATTATTGCATGAAAGGTCTAAACGCACTCCTTGAAAAAGAAATTGTTAAATGGCTATGTCAATGTGCACATTTGAGAAACATTCCTTCAAGTGAAAAATCTATTTCTTATTCCATCAGATTGCAGAACGGTCTGCACAGCTACACGAAGCCCTCCTCCACTGCGGCCAGTTTCAGGATGCACTGGAATCCCTCCAGAGTTGGCTGAATGACACAGAAGAACTTGTATCCAATCAGAAGTTGCCATCTGCAGAATTCAAAGTTGTAAAAGCTCAGATTCAAGAACAAAAGGTAAAATTTCACAAAGAATAACACAGCAATTCCATCTACCTTTTCCAAAGACCTGTGTGGCCAGGGCTCTTTGTGAACTGCTAAAGTAAGGGCTGAAGCAGCCGTGCTGTTTGAGATAATTGCTAACTTTTGCAACATGAAATTCTATAAACTATTAAATGCAAATTAAATGCTATTGTAAGTTTTGTTTCCTGACATGCATTTCTGCCCTCTTACAAAAAAAAAAAAAAAAAAAAAAAATTCATGTCATTGGATGTGTAATTGTGATTTTCCTCAGACACAGTATGTTTTATAATCAGTTTTGGGTCACTTTGAAAACAGTTTTGTGAAACAGATATGTAAGTCATATAAGAAAATATTCACTTATATAATTAAATTTGAATTTTGAATAAGATCAAAAGAGAGGGAAGTGTGTATAGTATGTATCCTGTGATTCAGCGGCCCATGTTGCATCTGTCCTGACTGATATAGCTCTTCAGAGGCAGACAGTTCCAAGGGGGAATTTTACCTGGGAACAGGAGAAGGGTTACATTGTGCATTCCATGCAGTACCAGTGCAGGCTTGTCTGTTGCCATAGCTGGTAAACAGGATACCCCATTAAAAACACCACACCATGCTCGTGTGATCTTATTAATCATTTCTGATACAGAGTCATACCCCATGGTGCTATTAGCACCTTGTTTGTACAGGTACAGGTTATGTTCTAAGTGATACTCAGTATCTCATCTCATTCCTGGCTTTATAGACCACTGTCATCAGGAATATTTATCTCCTCACAGTTGGCTTTCTCCGTGTTATTGTATAGGAGTAGCCATAGTAAAACAATGACTTGCCTGTGCTGCTGGTTTATGAAACAATGTAGGAGGCATCCCCATAATGGCCAGATATGTCTTTCATTTATTACTAGCCATCAGCCTATTCGCTGATGGGTATTAACCAGCGGGTTCCTATTACATTATCGAAGTTCTGAAACTTCGAACACTATAAGGTCGAACCCTTATGTTCAAAGTTTCAGAACGTTGATAACGGTAAAAAAAAACCTAGAAACAAAAATTAAGTATTGCAAGCAGAGGGGCAAACACCCCTGCACCCCCCCACACCCCCGCTCTTTTAAATATACCAACTCTGAGATCGCACTACAGTGTGGTAAAGGGAAATCTTGCAACAGTTAGGTAGGTTTTAGGGTTTGCAGTTTTTTATTTTTTTATGTTCGAATTCTTGAAACTTCGAACATCTGAGTTTGATGTTCTCAGGTTCAAAGTTTCAAGGATTTGGCAGCGTAATAGGAACCCTTAGCCAGCAGTGCCCTCGTGGGCTGCAGGGCATTATAGCAGTCATTAGCCATTAATTATATCTAGAAACACCCATAGATTTGTCACATACCATTGGGTTATTAGCTGTTAGGGTGATTTAGCTCTTAGTGGGCATTGGCATGTGCTTGATAGGCACAGTCCAGCTGGGATATCTCTAAATGCCTACTACCATTCATGGGATTTTCAGGAGGATGCCATTACAGAAACACATGTAAGGGGCACACTCAGGAATCAGGAGTCCTTTCCTACATACAATGGACTTCTGACAAAATTGTCATAGTACCTATGGCTTACAGTCATGTTAATTGCCACAGGGTGTTTTTCTGAAAGGAAGTGTTCTTGTAAGCATGTTAACTTGTTTAATTTGTATAAGTGCAGTTCTTCTCTGAAGAACATGAGGCATTTTCTTGGCGCAAGTACGCTGGATACTTTCATGGATTTATTGTCTCTGCATCTAGAACATTTCAGAATATGCTTGTGTACTTGTGTATTTCTGCTTCCAATTACTCTTTATATGGATTCCTCATGAATTCAGTTTGTTTAATAAAGTTTAAATGTGGTTTAATGGGTGCATAAACACTGGAACAAGAGATGGCATATATCTCTAAACCCTTTGCTGTCCTCAGTTCTTATTGTACTGTTTCTCTTCAGTACAACCAGGAATTTTGCAATAGTAAAGACTTGCGTCAGATGAAATGTAAACTGAGCTGAAATGCTAGAAGGTTAAATGCTTGGCTGACAAAAAATTTAAGTGAGGATTGTAGCAGTCCAACCCTGATCTTCAGGTTTGTAGACATGAAGTAGCCCCCATCATGGAAACAAACTGTACAGCCATAAACAGGTAAAGGGTCATCACACAGCCATAACAACAAAGAACATCATGTGCTATTTTGGAGTTTATGTTAGGAGACTGCTTTTCATGAGATAATAGTCTCAGTTCTAAAGTGGTCGCAGGTGTACATGTGTGTGTGTTTGTGTGTCCTTAAAAGAATGATATCTATTCCACAGTACTTTGTTGCTGAGAGGTTAGGTGCTATCATGTAAGGCAGCAAAGTAGACTTGTTCTAGAGGTGTAGAAGGTGACTGTGTTGTGTTTATAAGCTAGAGTGTTAATGGTGCATTTTCAGCATTATGCAAGTGATGAAGAGCCCCAGAAAAACGGTTTGAAAGATCAATAGGACAGAATTTGAACTCTTTATGGGAATTTGAATTGGGCAATGGATACTGAACTTTACATGTAGAGAGCACACTCAGACTCAGAGTACAAGGTAAGATAGTGTTGTCACAAACAGTTCATTCATTGTCCTACATTTTCCATTTTTTTTTCTGTACCTCTTTTGTCTTTGGTTTTCACTAGAGGCTGTGAGTTCTTCCATGTGCCAAAAAAAGTTCAGTTGACAAACTTCTAAACTGCTCTGCGGTTGAGCTAATAAGTGTGCGTGCATGAGGGCATGTGTGCGTGTGTGTGTGTGTGTGTGTGTGTCGTATGTGCCTATGAATGTGGCTGCATGCGCATGCAATAGTGGAGTGTTCCCTGAGAACTAGTTCAATTTCTTCTTCTTCTGTTTCCTTCCTTCATAGGCTGTGGCTCCCATGATAACCTGATAACAAAGTGGGTATCCGAAAATGAATAAGTGAATAAAGTTGTTTTTTTTTTTTTTTTGAAAAATATTTTTATTAAGTTTTAAAACAGAATGAAAACAAGATATAACATTGAACAAAACATAACGATAAAAAACTATATACAAGATCCATAACAAAATTTAAAATAAGCAAAACCATTAATACTTTTCCAATAAATCTGTGAGTTTTTGCCATGATAAATAATGATGTGTGATATTAGATGTTCTCCTTTAAACAATTTGCAATCCTTTGCTACATACTGTCCTTGCTAAAAAAAAAAAAAAAAAAAAAAAAAAGAAAAAGTCAGTGAAAGAGAGAATATTTTTACTTTTCCAATTTATTGTAATAATTTTTCTGGCAGTAGTATGGACCAAAGGAGGGGTACTTGTATTTTTGGTATGGAATCTGGAATTGGGGCATTAAATAAAATCAAGGAATTAGTAACGGTACAGTTGTTTGACCACAATGCTTTAGCAAAGTTTCTGAACTCTTCCCAATATGGAATGACCATTTTACATTCTATAAACATATGAAGCCAATTTGCATACAGAATCTCATTGCAGCTCCAACATTTTATTTTCTCAGTTTTATAAATGAAAGCAATCTTATGGGAAGTTCAAACAATTGTATGCAAGTACTTCCAGGTAAAAGTTCTCAAATAAAATGATGAAGTGGTATTCCCTACAGATTTTAAGCATAATTTTTATTAGCATCTGAAAAAAAAAACTTCTGCATTAACTTTTTTTGAATAATTTCAATACGACAAATCAAAGACTTTAACGTTGGTTCTTAAAAATCCTATATATTTTTGAGGTAAAAGATTTATCCGTAGTTAAATTACTATTACTATTAAAGAAAAATTCCCAAAATTTTGGGATGGATTTTGTATTCATATTTAACAGTATTTTTAATTTATTATTAATAAATTCATTAAAGATTTGTATGCTCAACCAGCTATTTTTTCCAGTATTATATCTCACCAGTAAGTAACCATTTGAATGTATTTTAGTACCATCTACAAACTAATACCAACATTTTAAATCATTTACCTGAAGCTCAAGAATTTTACTTAACTTCAAATATTCCAGAGAACACTTAGTATAGCTTATAGGAAAAATTAGAATTAACAGTTCTTTAACAAAATAATTAGTTTGCATAACTCTCTATAATATGGTCATAATATAGTTAAAAAAGGAGTAGAAATAGAATTGTTTATAGTATTCATACAAAACAAATTAGGATCCCAGATATTCTATTGAGACCAGATTATAAATTAATATGTATTTCAAGTTTATTATTTGAAACTAATATGATTTCATGTAGAAGTTTCCAATTTGATGTATAAAAAGAATTAAGCCAGTGACTTACAATATTTGTAATAGCAGACTTTGCATATAATTCAGTATTCAGAAAACCAATACCACCCTCTTCCCAACTCTTTACAAGACAGTCAAAAGCTATTCTTGATTTTGGGGGATACCACATAAACATAAAAACTCTTTAGTATGATTTATAATATTTAATCTTTTTGATCTAATACCTAATCTATATAGATTTTTTGGGATTAATAGAATACGATTGTCATTTTAATTTTTCCATATTTATTGAGATTTTATGATGTAATATTTCTAAATATTTATGACTTAAGGCTTTCAATTCAGAATTTGCAGTCTTATCATTAGATTTTAAGTTTAACTTTAATTTATCCATGTTTGACTGTGAAACAATTAACTTTTTGTCCCTAAAACAATTAACTTTTTATCCCACTTGTTTCCTTTATAAAGATACCAACTCTTAATTCTGCCATATACATAAGCTTTTAACGTAGCCCACAAAATAACATAATTAAGTTCACAACTATTAATTTCCATAAACAATTCAATTAATTTTAAAAAGTTCTTTAAATCATTTAATTTTAGTAATATAAGCAGGAATTCTCTGACAAAAAAATTAAGTCATTAATACTCAAAGTAATTTTAAAGGTAACAGCATTATGGTCAGTCAGAGGAAAAGAAATTAAAAATACTTCCATTTTAGAATATAACCCAGTTGAAGTGAAAACTTTGTCTATATTTGTTTGAGTACCAAATCTAAATGAGTAATATGTATAATTAAGAGATTTTGACAATTTTAAATCATATATGTCTCTTAAATTCATTTAATTTATGAAATTAAGTTTTTTATCTGCAATATTATGTTTTTCTGACAAAATACAGTTAAAATCACCAGCCAATAAAATTAGTCATTTTGAATGTAAAATTATAATACCTAAATGTTTTTAACCCCCCTAGAACCAATTCCAGGAATTCAATATACATTGACAAATGTATAATACTTTTTATTGACTTCAGCTACTATCAATCCCATTGTGAAAATTTTATCAGAATAAGTATCAATCACCTTAGGCATAATCAATGACTTCTTCCAAAGTATACAAGGGTCTCTCCTTTTTGAACTAAAATGAGAGCCCACAAGAATGGAATCATTTTTAAATAACAGTCTAACTAAGTGTTTAGTTAACAAATGAGTTTCTTGTAAAAAAAATGTGGACATTATTTATTTTTACATTTGTAGGCTGATATCTTTAATGTAAAACAACTCATAAAAAGCTAAGTTATTGTTTACAATCAAGAACCAACATCTAATTTTAACAGATTTTTTATGTACAAATTTCTAAAACTTTTTAAAACTGCTAACATATGAATTACAAAAATATTTACATCCCCTAACATGGAATAAGATACTCCTGGTTTGATCATGTTATCATACAAACCACTCACAACCATTATCATAACACTTTTCAATCTCTGTCTTGTGCTGCCACTTCTTAATAAAACTTAACTTAAATAACAAGGTACAATATAGACTAAAGCACACTCACATTATATGTATCATTATTTTAAGGACTAGCACCAATGTAATATAATATTTATTTTGATATTTACAATATTATACCAATCAAAATCAACCAAAGCTTAAATAAAACTCATATAAATCTACTAAAAATTAAATCGACAACATCTATTATGCCTTTACTTAGCATAAAAGAACCTACCAATAGCACAAAACTCATAAAATATCAGACAAAATCTTATTTACACTGCCACAGTACTTCTACTTAATAAACGTGCACTCTATACTGTGTTAAAACTGAAATTTTGATAAGTTCATTGTTAAACCTATTAGCCATTTCAAATTATGTTATATATAATTTTATAAATAATAAACTAGAACACTCAAAAATTCTGCCATAACAACATTTACTGTAACATTATTATAACATCCTCTCTGTTTTTTTTTACTTCACCACCTATGATATCATTATTTATATTAAACAAAAAATCTAAACACTTGGAAAAATAATATTATAAAGTCTCCCCGTCCTATACAGTTTAATAATATCTGTAAACTATACCAATAAAGTTCGAAGATATAATACTTAATATGTCCTTCTGTTATAAGAAGAAAAAATACTGTTTACATAACAGACGACTAATCTGTAATAGAGGCTTACAACAATTAGATTGTTCCTATTAACATAAAATGCTAAACGAATACAATAAAAGAAACCATAAAATACATCCTAAAATTTTAAATACTTTCACTCATTTACAATGACGAATTTTTGATATACCTCACAACTAAATCTGTTACCCAATAACATTATAGTGGAGTCCTGTGGAGAAAAACCCTATACATTCACTCAGGTTTTCTAAATAATTCAATATGTGTATCTTACTTATTTTGAACATCAAAATGTAAAGAAGTTACAAAATTAACAGTTTCTATAAGGAGAGAAATCTATCATTAAAAGAAAAGAAGGCTTCTCTAAATGATTTTTTTTGCATTACAAGTTGCACTAAGAAGCAGATCAATACAGTCTTCGATACACTGCACAGCTTCTAGGTTCATACCTTATAGTGAAAGACAAGTCATCTATATCCAACATCACCCATTGTCAGTATGTTAAATATATTTTCTATATGTTACAACTAGCATTTTCCATAAGTAAATATCAATGCAGGTAAACACATCTATTTAAAATAAAACCAAAGTATAATACCCATATTCAATGGCTGTGTTATGATTTTTGCAGGAGTTCCACTCCTGTGCATCTATTAAATCACACATTTCTGTGTTTATGAGGAAGTAATGCACATCCTGCACCACAAAAACTTGTTATAAATTAAAAAATTTAAGATAAACATACATAGATATAATTGTAAATTATTTTAATAAAGATTTCTATTATAATCCTTTTGAAAGAAGATGGATTTAGAGTTTGTCCCATTATGCTCTTAACATTAGTTTAGCTTAAGACAGTTATTACTTAGTCATGTGCAATATAATCAGTAATATAATCTGTAATATATAGTGGGCAAAAAAAGTGATAAATGTATGAATGTGTGTGTGTGTGTGTGTGTGTGTGTATATATATCTATCTATACTTATATATATATATATATATATATATATATATATATATATATATATATATGTATATATGTCTGTGTTTGTGTGTGTGTGCATGTTGCTTGTAATCTCTGTATCATTCTGTCTTGTTCTTCCCCTTTTTTATTTAGTATTTTAACCCTAAAATAATTGACATATTTCTGAGATGAGGCATAAAGATGAACATTGTAACAAAGATAATTTAATGGTGACAGTCAGGATGCTATGGTTACAAAACATATCACCCAAAACAGGTTGTCTGTGAAACAATACTGTCACCACTTAAGAAGTCATAAACTACATCTATTTTCTGTTAAGTACTTACTCCACCTTTTATCTGTGTGTACTACTCCCCCATACAAAAAAGCCATCACTGATTACATTTGCAATGCTGTCCCCCAGAGTCTGCACTGTGATAAATTCTTCTCCATCAATTTGTAGCAAAATAAAATGAAAAATGTGACACGAACAACAAAATAGTGAAAAAAAAAATAAAGAATCTAATAAACCACATTAATGAAAAGAAAGCTGCTTTAACTTAAACTTTCTTTATTGCTGCTCATCTGAACATTCCGAAGCATATTTTCTGGTTTCTGCAGAGTTGAAGGGTCACAGAACACTTCTAGTTTCGTGATGAATCCACTACTGAACCAGGCTGCTACTGTGAGTAAAAGCAGACTTATGGGTTCTTTTAAAACATCATTCTCTTGGTAAAACAAGGTTATAAAAGTATGAAATACTCCAACAGCTATTTTGAGTTTGAAATACAGCTCACGATCACACAAGATGAGCCATGAAATGCAAAAAAAAAAAATTAAACAGTTTTAAACATCACTAGCTCTAAAACTGGGATTTATAATACAGATAATGATAAATTACATTAAAGCACACCAACTTAAAACTTTTATTTCAAATTTTATAGTACAAACACTGATAGACATTTGTTAAACAATGCAATACAGTCTTGTAGTAAAAAGAAACTTAGCATTAAAAGTTCTCTACCCCTGAAACTCACATTCATTGAAACAGCATTGAAAACCACATTCAAAGAAAATGCATCTGGCCAGTGGCAGATAAAGTTTACACCTTTGGGCTGTTTTCAAATCACAGGCCCCTTGCAGACATTTTTAGGACCATGCGCATGTGTTCTTTGATGCACCATCCTGATTGTATTAAATTATATTCCTTGCATAATACAGCTCTGCTGTGTTTTTTTTTAACATTTTTCCCGTAAGCAATGAAACAAAATGTATGAATTAATAATGACAATTCTGAACATTTCAGCAATAAAAATCTACTCAAGCTTCTGTCATTGCAGTTCACCAGTATCAGTCAATATGCACAATCTCTACAGAAGTAAAAGTCATCTGGATAATTCCACATTAGGGATGTCAGTAACTAATGAAGAGGTTGCTGCTAGCAAACAGCTTTATAATTCAGTGTTTCATCTTCAAATTCAGTGCCTTCTGCCTTTGAAGAATAAAATTGTCTAAGTTGCATTAAAAATGATAAGCTGGTAATATTGCAATAGGGAACAGATGGAAAAATGACAGCAGGTTCACAGTTACTAGGCATCTCATCCAAAGGAGGACATACTCAGGACTGCAACACCCCATCCCACTTGTACAACACAGTATCAGCAATCCATCTGTATGCTGTGAGAGTAGAACCCACAGCTTTCTGCATCAAGAATAAGGATGTTACCTATTGTGCTACCAACAATGCTTTCAAATTTGTTAGCACAATAGTCATACCATTTGCTGAACAATAGTTGCATATTATAAACAGACATAGCATGCAACAAACTTCTCTTCCCTTGAAGCTCACAATTCATACCTTTAAAATATTAGCACTAATAACAAGAGACATTGACAGAATAAAATAATGTGAATTAATATACAGCTTCTGAAGTAAAAGAAGTCTATAACTCTTAGTGTTGTCATTATTTATCAAGTACAATTCCTGCTCTTTTCAACAAGGATCACATGTTTTAAGAGGGACAGAGCCAAAATTTGAGTCAAAATCAGGAACAGTTTAGAAGTATGCACTTGACACTCAGCTCCTTGAAAATGCACCTGAAACTAACAGCTTTGTGGTTGGGGTAGATCAGGCTTGTTTCCTATAACTAAGGTACAGAGTTTCAGCCTGAGCTAACTACTTGCCATCCTTACATAGGACATTTCACAAACAAACACACACACACACACACACACACACACACACACACACACACACACACACACACACACATACATATACACACACACACACACACACACACACACACATGCACCTTCCTGTATTTAAAGTCCTGCACGTGTGGTAAGGAAGGACAGGGAGATCTGTGTGATGATGCATGCACAGACGTGTGTGATCGGAGACAGAAGACATTCTTAAAGAACGCTTTTAAAAACAAAAAAAAGTAAACGTAACAGTTCTTTGGCAAGTAGGCCCCTTCCCAGCCAGCATGTGCCCCGTCATAGCCATTGGGCCCTAGGTGATAGCCTTGGTTGCCTAGTGCTGGATCCAGCTCTGATGACATTGATAGAAATGTTCTGCCATGCATACAAAGTTAATCAACCTGGCCTCCAATGCATGGCTATTTGAATTGCTTGCATATACGTTAATATTAACTAGTACATGTCTGTACACATTGTTCATTGTTCTTACACATGATAGGTATGAACAATGCACATGTGTGTGTACATTGTTCATACCTATCATGGTGAAATACTCACTAAGAAATATGTCAGGAATGTGCTGGAACTAACTCTGACATCCATAATGGATGTGACCAAGTTCCATTTCCCCACCCAGTAATGTATCCTTTCCTGAAAAAATAGCCAAGTTATTTACATTAGAGATAGACAATGCATATTAATTTCTGTAGGAATATAGATATTTGCTAGTGTAACTACCTTTCCGTACAGTCTGTCTTTATACATTGCAAATCTTCCCTGGGAATCTGAATTTAAACCGATAACATTTTATGATACGCTTTTTCTTTATTAAAGTTGGTACTTCTCATTTTCTGCTCCCTCATAGGTGATATACTAATGTAAAGCCCAGTTTGCCCAGCATCAGGTATTTCTTATCCATTAAGTACATCATCTGATGCACAGTAACATTGGTTTGCAGCTGTTTAAGATATATTAAAGCTATTTTCCACTTAATTGGAATAAACTAAGCCATTTATACTCCATGAAAATTCTTTCATGTATCCCAGTAAATGCTGGCCTGTATAATGCCTTTTCCTGACCCTTTCAACCTAGCTAACTATTAATTTATCCAGCAGCAACTTTGTTTCACCTGTTGCAGAGAGTTAAGCCTGTGAGCTGTACTTCTTTGTTACAGAGTTTTTTTTTTCCCTCAGTCCTCCTTTGCCCACTGTGTGACCTTGCATGAGTTACTTAACCAGACAGTGCCTGGAGGCATCTGGAAAACAAGGACTTTTCAGCTTTCTTCTGGAGATTATCTCTGTAGACAAGGTTAGTCTGACTCTCTAGTAGGGCAGTCATTTTTTGTGAATGAAAGGAATCTTGTAGGAGTGCTCATAAATCTTGGTAAAATTCCTTGCCATGCTATTGGGGCATGTCCATTCAAAAGGCAATTTAAATATCTAGTCTGCAAGTCTAAGATCCCTTGTAAAATGAATATATATATATATATATATATATATATATATATATATATATATATATATATATATATATATATCTTTGATATTAGTAAAAATTCTGGAATTTATGCTATTATATCCTGATTCCAATAGCTGTGCACTTCAGATCACAAGACTCAGAAACAATATACATAGACAAAGTTAAGAAACTTAAAAAAAAAAACACTAAAAACAATAATGCTTAGAGAAATGGCTCATTGTCCTAAAATTGTTTGACACCAACATCACTGCAATTTAAGGAAAGAAAAAGTATCTAGATTTAAGAATTTTAGAATGAATCTGTCACTTGACAGAAATATCTTGTTTCCTTGCAAGAGGAGTACAAAGATGTTAAGTCAATCTGAATTTTACAAAAGGCATATTTACTATTTACTAACGTTTACAAATGTTGCTGATGTTTTTCACTGTTTATTGTAAATTTATGGCTTCATATCAGAACCGTATGCAGACTTTTGGAACTGCACTGTCCTTAGAGTCTGCACACACTAACTGTTACAGTGTGACATTGTGCCATGAAGTGTCCTATAAAAATGTGATAACTTTCCTGCAGACAGAATGACATGCATGTCTTTTTCTTCAGAAACAAAAATACAGCATACTAGAATATTATCACAAAATAATGTTAGAAAGAAAACTGTGAGTACATTTTTAAACATGGTCCTATAGCTAAAATGAATAAAACAAATGTATTAATGAGATAATTACAGAAATCGCAGTTTATATTGATGATTTACTTGGTACTGAACATGTAATATGGTATCATTCAGACAGTGACTTTGGAATCAATTTCTGCAGAGGCATGAGTCTTTCATTTGCATTTATAGTAATGCCAAGTCCAAGGTTGTACAGAAATATCATGTTATTTTTCATATGTAAAAAAATTCTGAGAACTGTAGCACTACAGTATTTATGGTTTTATTAAGTGCCTCCTTGTTACCCATGAGTAATCCCTCTCGCTCAATGACCATTAGTACCGGTAATTTCTGTCTGGTAATTAAGTTCATAATAAGGAAATATTTGCTAATTTCCTGTAATTATAACTGGACATCTGCTCTTCAGATTCTTTTTTTTTTTCATACTATGTACTGGTCTTATGGCTGAGATAATGACCACTATTCATTCGCTCTACTTTGACAGAAGAGTATTCCCTTCACATTTCGCTTCTGCCTGCTCCTACTACCAGACTTTCCAGTTATCTTCACAGTAGTGCAGTCTTCTGCACGTTGCTTGGCAAGTATTCTTGGCAGTATCACAAAAGACATGGAGTTTTACTTGTGAGGAGCAGAAGTAGTAGTGTTTAGACACACACACACACACACACACACACACACACACACACACACACACACACACACACACACTTGTTATTGTTGATTGCTTTGGCCATATATAATGAGCAGGATTATTGCTGGACAGATAACTGTACCACAAGGTTACTTTTTCGGTTATAAGTAAACAGTTACCCTCTAAACAGAGCAGGACTGATATTAAGCTCCTCATGTGGGTTGAGAAAAGGATTATATTGAAATGTATTCCTCGTGGCTTGCATCACTCAAGATGACAAAGCATTCAGTTTGTTAAACACTGTGAGTGTTGAGGAAAGATGATGTCTAGTTCACAGCCCTGCAGCAGTCATTGTTCACTTGTAGTGACCCTTAGCAAGACATATGCAGATGCCTTCTGTACATTTACCTGTGCATAAATTACCAAATGGATGGGAAATGTATGACCACTTTAGTAAATCCCACTAGGCAGCTGTGGGAATACATACCTCTGTAGGGTCTAAGCATTTAACTACAGTGTGTATCCTGGCATACTTGACAGAAAACAATATGCAAAATAGCTCATCTGCCTGCATAGTGGGCCTTTAACATATCTTTTTATGGGCAATTTTAATCCCTGTGCCTGACTGGTGCAGTCTTGGTGCCCAGCAGGCTTAACCCTACCTTACACTGCGGTCATCTTTGTCACACTTTGATAGTTTTCCTCAACTTATCCATGGCTTCTAGCCCTTTCATTTGATCATAAGTCATCACCATCATCCCAAAGACCTCCTCCAAGGTGGTGGGACAAATGACTGGCAGAGCATTTCTCACAATCCCTTGGCCAACTGCCATTTTGAATGACTATGCACATAAGATCAGACACATGCTGCAAGTGTGCTATCACTCAGTAGCACTCCATGGCAACATGAGGAGAGCTCTACCAGTCTCTGCCTGTTTTGCAATGACGCAGAGAATTTTGAGGGCTTTGAGGATTACATATGTAAGGTATGAATCAAAGACTGCATGTCATTTCTGGAACATACTAAAACTATTTGCATTATTTCAACTTGTTTTTCATCTTTTATTAGAAGAGCTTGTATTGAGCCTTTTTTTCAGTTATTGCAAAAGGCTGCCAGATGAGCCCATGTAGACAACGGTTGATAGGTTCATAGGTGTTTGCTAGGCTAATGACCATAAGGGCCTTTTTAAGACTAGCCATGTGTCCCAAATCTCTGACAAATTCTGGTGCCCTTGATAAGTGTAAGCAGGTGCTTGGGAGGTGAAACATTTACAAGCAAGGGCCTGGGAGATGCACCATTTACAGGCTGCTTGTGTCTATCAGAGACATAGATACCAAACCACAGATGAATTTACTGTTCCCCATCCAGTTGTCCAAGTTACACTTGATTTGGGTTAGGGAGGAACTCTGCTTCACATGGATGGGGAGCCTGTTCTAGAGAAGAGGAAGTCTGTGGGATACATACCTGTTCCTCCAGCATGTCCTATTTATATCACAATAGCCCAAAACATTGACCCCCAGTGTTCAAAGTATACACTATTAACCAAAAAGAACACTGTTAGCACTAGGAAACCAGTCCACTTCAAAAACGTTTGTTTGTTCGCTTACTCACCATAAATTCCAGCTAAAATGACATTGAGCGCTTTCATCTCTTAAAACCATGGACTTCATCAGAATACAATTATACACATTCAGGTTCATTATATATATATATATATATATATATATATATGTATATATATATATATATATATATATATATATATATATATATATATATATATATATATATCACTGACTAATGACCTCATCTAATTAATTAAACAAATTAAAGGCACCATCCTGAAATTACATTGTGAAGTACACCAACACTGGTATAAATACATTGTGTTAAAATATCATAATTCTAAAACTTTTATTCCTAAAATATTACCCTAAAAACTATTTCTAAAAATAATGTCTATAAACTTTTACATATGGCTTGTCTAATAAGTACAAGCTTGAAAGAGATACTTCATTGAGACCTGGATCTTCACTTCTCTCTCTTCAATAAAATTTCTGTAGTCGCCCCCTCTGGGGTTCACTGGAACTTTCTCTAATATTTAAAAAGTAAAACTAATAAAATTATTACATGTGACAGAGTGTTTATGTAATGCATTGTTCAGATTTTTAGTAGATATCTGATACATATGTTCGTAAATCCTGTCCTTTAGAAATATAGTAGATAAAAATGTAGTGGTCTTGGAGAATTTAATAAAATCAAAAGTTGAATTTGTCAGGGGTAATTGTCAATCTACTGGGGTGATATACCTTGCTATGTGTAAATCCTGTCCAGCATACTATGTAGGGAAAACCGAAAGGCGCCTAAAGGACAGGATTTATGAACATATGTATCAGATATCTACTAAGAATCTGAACAACGCATTATATAAACACGCTGTCACGTATAATAATTGTAATACTTTTACTTTTGGAATATTGGAGAATGTTCCAGTGAACCCCAGAGGGGGCGACTACAGAAATTTTATTGAAGAGCGAGAAGTGAAATGGCAAATTAAATTGCATGCTGGGCAAGAACCAGGTCTTAATGAAATCATCTCTCTGGAATTTATGGTGAATAAACGAACAAACGTTTTTGAAGTGGACTGGTTTCCTACTGCTAACAGTGTTTTTTTGGTTAATACTATTTATATCACAGGTAAGGTTTAAGTCCTTACAATGGGTAATTTTGGTGCTGATTGTTTGCTGTACAGGAGGTCCATGAGAGTGGAGTCTGAAAGTTCCGTGTATGCCAGGCAGACAGAATACAGGAATAGGGCCTTGAGGTGGTCTGCATAGGACATTTTACTTATGACCTGTATTTTTTTTTCAGTGAGGAACCTCTGTTGATGTTCCCATTGTTGGATGTGTCTAGTTATGTACATACCATAGAAGACATTGTACTCAATGATAGGTCTGATGAATGCTGAATACAGTGGAACAATAACTTCCTTGGACCTAGATGCCATACCTTTGTTTATAAGTTGCACAACATATAGTGATTTCCGCACTACTTTAGACATGTGATGGTCAAAGGCCAGATTACTGTCTGTGTGTCCCCAAGTTTCTGACAACTAGGTTAACTCTTAGAGGTGTGTTGTTGATGTGATAGTTACTAGGGGTGAATGACATCTGTAAGAATACAATTATGCATTTCTTGGCATTTAGCTTTAGTCCATGGCTCTGACAGCAGCTGTTTGTTTGTGTCAGCCCTTCCTGGAAAACATTTGTGTCGTTGTGGGTTCATAGGTGTTTACTAGGCTAATGATCACAAGGGCCTTTTTAAGCCTAGCCATCCATCCCAAATCTCTCACAAAGTTTTGATATCCTTGATAAGTGTAAGCATGAGCCTGGGAGACAAACCATTTACAGGTTGCCTGTGTCCATTAGAGATATAGGTGATAAACCAGGGATGAATTTCCAGTTTCTGGATTCAATGACAGTTCCTAATTTGCAATCATCTGCAGATTTAGTCAGCCATAAGTCATTGACATTGGCCTTGACTTAAGAGAAGTAAATGCCAAAAAGGAATGGTCCCAGGTCTGATCCCTGAAGACCCCTTTGTAGAGGTGGACTCCCCAATTCTAACTGATGGTAAAAACTCCTAGCTTCACTTTTCACATTAGTACAGAGTTGGTAAACCTTCTGATATGCCTTGCTACTCCAGCTGCTGCCACAGTGACAGAAGCCATGTCAGAGATATGTCAAATCCTATTCATAACATAGTTAATGCACATATAGCGATTGTTTGTGTTGGCAGCTATTCTCTGTACTGGATAAGTAGTAGTAATATATTTTGGATTGCAAATGCTGTAACTCTTTCCCATTAACTGACATTGTTCTTCTGGCTAAAGATGTCATTAGTGTTCATATAATAACTGCATCTACAGTAAACTGATTAAGCAGAGCTAGTGCTAGTATACAGTAATGCATTTTCCAGGAGGCGTACATTCCCTGTAGACTGTAATTTTTTTTTTATCTGTCAGTCATCAGCTCCTTTTGGGCAATCAGCCCATTTGTTCCCCATAAGCAGGGTGAGGGTCCATTATTCAGACAGCCATGGGGGTGGTTCAAAGTGGTTTGAGGTGTTTCTCTTTTGGTTGTCCCCTCCCTAATGCATGCATCCAGTGAGATGTATGGGAGGACAGCAAAGCGTGTCTGTCACTTCTGCTGTGGCGTTCCCTCAAAGCACCCCTGCCCCCTCCCTAATGCATGCATCCAGTGAAATGTATGGGAGGACAGCAAAGCATGTCTGTCACTTCTGCTGCAGCATTCCCTCAAAGCACCCCTGCCCCCTCCCTAATGCATGCATCCAGTGAGATGTATGGGAGGATAGCAAAGCATGTCTGTCACTTCTGCTGTGGCATTCCCTCAAAGCACCCCTGCCCCCATGCTCCGAGGCACGAACAGTAAGCTTTTATATTTCCACCAGGAAGTTAGCACTGTCCAGCATATTCCTGAGTATGTGCATCTCTTCAATCCTCCCTGGCAGAGGGGAGTGTCTCATGCCCTTTCCTGCCTGCCTCCTCCAGTGCCAGTTCACAAATCAAATCCAAGATCATCTGAGACGCCGTCCAGAGTCTATTTCCTATGCCACATAGCCAAGCTGGTAAAACTTCTTTTGCTGGCAGATGACATTCTCTAGGGGTAATTGTTTATCTTGGGGGTTGATGCAGAAGTATGTCACTCATGCAGTGTCCTAACAGGGTCATTTGTATTTCAAGAAGAACATTAATGAAAGGCAGGTGTTGCTGCATGTGTGAGAAAATATTTCTTGATGGATAAAGACAGTGAAGACCTTCTGTACCTTTATTAAAATGTAAAAAACTAGAGGTAATTAAGAAATAACTTGCTGATTTGTCTTACCAACTACTTATTTAATTTTTTTCCTCAAGGTGGGCAGAGTAGTACACGTCCTTTCTCCTTCCCCAGTTAATTTCTATTTTTTTTTGTGCTAGTTCATTACATTCTTGAATGATTTTACTGTCATTCTTCAACCACTTGCATTAGAAAAATGTGCCTGGATAAACAGTCTGAGAAGCCAAACAGGTATCACAGTCACTTTTGGTGCAGGAAGACCAGTGATTTGTGGTTCTATTACCATGCTAGGAGGTTCCCTGCTGTCCTAGCCAAATTTCTTCTAACCTGTATGAATACCACCTCAGGTCTCCCCCGAAAACAGATCACTGGCCTAGTTGAACTAATCCATTCAACAAACTATAAATAAATAATTAAATAAAGGTAATTCAATAATTCATTTGTATTGCTGCAAAGGATTCCAGTCTCCTTCTAGTTCAGAAGCTATTTGTAACTTAGACATTTGTGCAGTATGGTCATTGATGGTTTATCTTTAGTGGTGCTATAAGTTTTTTTAGTCACTAAAATGCCTACGTACTGACTAGTATTTTACTTATTATAACTTTCAAAGTGCTTAGAATGTCTTGTGCACTTACACAGTGAAGAGGCGAAGAATAGGAATGCCGTCCTGAAAAACTTACACATTCATCATGTTGTGGTACTTTCTTAACAAAACCCCTTATGCTCTGTTCTCAGCTGCTTCAGAGATTACTAGATGACCGCAGACCAACTGTGGAGTTAATCCGACGAGAAGGAGAGAAGATTGCAGAGTCAGCAGATCCTGCTGACAAAGAGAAGCTTCTACAACAGCTCAGTAGTCTGGGTCATAGGTGGGACACCCTGCTCAACAAGGCTGAGGCAAGGTATGTGTGCTGCCTGCTTACCTAAAAAGATTAATGTTTACCTCAGTAAAAATGCTATTTACAAGCTATGCATTCATTGGTGAGTTATAGTATTCAGTGTGTTTAGGCAGGGTCATGGACAGTTAGCAGGGACTGAAGATAATACCCCGATAATTTATTTTGCCACCTGATTGATGCTACTTCCCACCCCTTTAATAGCAGTCTTCTAATATTTGTATGTGTAATTGACTGGATGGAATATGTCTGCTGCCTGAGCCTCTGAGACTCTGTTAATAAGGGGTTTCTTAACTCCTGCAACACGGTGAAATGTCTGTTCTATTAACTATAGTCCCAGGATCCTTCATTGTTCTCCTGCATTTGGCTAATATATAGTGCCTGGTATAAAAGAAAAGAATGTCTAAAACAAGCAGTGGTGTAATGAAATGTCAACATAATCAAGACTTAGTAATGTAACGCACTGTCCAGTTCAGCTAACACTGGTCAGCAGTAGCCCCCCTAGTGTGATACAGTAGAATGTCATTAAAAAGTTTATTGTTCTTGCCTCATCTTTTCTATTTAGTGCTGTATCATCTGTAAAAGGTAATGGTTATTTCTATTTTCTGTTGCCATGACTGATTTATAGGTTCATAGGTTCATAGGTTCATACTAGGCTATCTGCCCAAGGGCATTTATAAGCCTAGCCCATAGTTATGTGGCTTTCGCCACCCCTTTAGTTTGAATAAAAACTATGCCTATCATTTTGCTGTGCCTCTGTCAAGCAGTGACACTGAAGTAATCCCTGGGGTATATCTGCAATCTCCCATCCATTGGTCAAGATTCCTCTTGAACAAGGCCAGAGAGGTGCTCTGCCTCACATGTACCGGGATTTTGTTCCACAGCATAGGGAGTCTCTGGGTGATGAATCTGTCCCTCCAGCACGTTCTATTTATAACCGTGTCAAGGTTTAAGTCTCCCGCCCTTGTGGTTCTGAGGGATCTAGATTTTTTGATTTTGATTCCCCTCCACTGCTGATTCATATAACAATTTTATATTGTGTTGGTGTCACCTATGTTGTACTTTTGCTTTTTCAGAGAAACAAAGACATATATTTATCAGACATTAGTGTCATAGGTTAGTACTAGGCTAACTGCTGTTGTGGGCCATTTTAAGCCTAGACAATTACCCCATTTGAGAATCAAACCTTGCACTTTGTTTTTGTAGGGTAAACACCTTAATCATTACACCAACTTCCTATCTCTCATTCCACATCTATGCTTAACATTCTTCTACCTTCCCAACAAATGTTGCAAAAAATTATTTGGGAGGTGCAAAGATTTGTCTCCATAAATATGAAAATGGGGAGTTTGTGGTACACTTGAACACCTGGAAGCCAGATGCCTGGACATCAAATTAAAATGTTCATATTTTCCTTATACTGGAAGTGCAACACAGGTTTGTCAGCTTTTGAGTACACTGTTATATACAATAACATATGTCATTTACCTGTAGTGCAATCATGGACCCTGGTGTACATCAGCCATACCCCCTGATTTTTTTTTTTATTTTTCAGTATAATGCTGTTTCAGTTATGTTCTGACATCAGTCAGCTACTTTAGTTACATTTTATATTCAACATGAGTATATGCCAAATTATAGAATTTAATTGTCAAGCACTTTTACTGCTGTGCATGCAATGTCCTGACATTCATTACTCCCAGCATTCAATTTATAGACATGAATCTCGAGTAATGAGAGCTACCAAATTCATGAGGTACTGCGAAAAAAAATAGTTTTGTACGGGTTTGGTCAAAGTAGTGAAAACTGGCAATGTTATGAGACTGCAGTAAGCAGAACAATGCACATTTTCCTTCTTGGTATAGAAGGATTATTTCAGTGAGTGACAAGAATTTAGATTTTTTTTTTGTGTGTGTGAAAGAGGCATGTTAGATTTGATCAGGAATGACACCTGTAATATATAATAATATGGTAATCTAGAGAGATACTATAGCTATATTTTAAGACTAGAACTCTGCCAAAGGTATGGGGCTTCAGTTTGTTATAGAAAATATGGACTTATAAGTTTGGGAAACTACAGTGTACTCATCTCTAGATCCAGCCCCATATTAATACACAAACAAAACCAACTCAAAACTATTTGATAACTGTCTCTGTCCCAGCAGATTTCTTATTAATCCATATAAAAACAAATCAGTGATTTCAATCCACCAAGAACTAACAACCATCTACCTCATTTCTCCCACTTACACCTATTTTTTATCCTTTAAGCTATTTCTCTTCTTATTCATCTCACAATTTCAATTTCTGTCCATAACCAACTCTACTCTGTACTTGTCACCTGCCATCTGTGCCCTTGTTTATTACCTGGCTCTCATATATTAGCGTTATGACACCTTGGGTTAATAATTCAAATTGACACTAAACTGCTCAGCAGCCTACTAACAACTATCCTAACTTTCGAACTACCAAATCTCAGCAATTTACCTGGTCCTAGTTCAATTGTATCTACACTTGTATCTACACTTGTTTGTATTAATCTGTTAATTATTGTTAATTTTCTTTCTTTCCTGTATCAGTAGCACCCACTGCAGATTTACTTCTTAACTTAGATATCTTTATATTTGTTAAAATCATTGTTTTTAATTACTTATGTTTTGTATTTTGAATTTTTGTATTTATTTATCTTAATTCGATGTTAAATGTTGTTATGTAAAGTTTTTCTTCCTGGGCCTCCGCTGAAAAAGGGCAGTTGCACATTTTTAGTTTGAGCCATTTTTCTGTACATCATTGGTTAGAAAGGACTAATTCTTGTTAAAGCACCTCTGCATCAATGGGGAAACAGATGATGACATTTAGCTTGCAGTCATCTGGGAATTTGGTTAGTCATAGGGCAGTTGCTCAGTCAGATTATCCCAATCAACAAATGTCAAATAAATAAATAAATAAATCCAAAGATCCTTTAAAAGATCAAAATGAGCAACCCATGAAAACCACGACTACTTTCAGTACTTCGGTATATGGCTCTGTCAGATATTACATTTTCAGTACTGTATTGGGAAAAAAAAAAGAAAAAAAAAATAATCCAAAATTAACAACTTTCTATTCTGTCCTCCCCAAAACAAAACATACCCAAATTCCTTTCTTACTCAGCAAGACCTGGTCTTGGTAAAAGTATCTTGTTAATAGGCTGTGGTCCACCAGTAGTTGCCAGTACCTCTAAGAAAAACTCCGCAACCCTGCCGTTGTTCCTATGACAGATGCATCTGGGCCATCACCTGAGCTCCACAAGCCTTTTACTGAAGTTTAGGACATGCACCAGAACAGACTCCTTATGGGAATGACACTCACATCCCATTCATCATGAATTAAATCCAAGGGACATATACTTGCCCAACTCCTGGTCTGCAAATGCTCTTAATGTGGTCTTCAGTGTAGTGTTTGACTTTCCCACAAGGCCATTTATCTGTGAATGCCAGGGAGTAGTCTTTAGATGTTTTATCCTACAGCGCTTCCACCAACATGACAGTAGGTCTGAAATAAAGATTGTGCATCTGTCCACCAACATTTTATTTTGTTAATTTTCACTATTTAAAATATCTAACAAAGCATTTCCTAACATCTCTCATTCAGTGGGAAACAGAGCCCCCCCCCAAAGTATCTAATGGTATAGACTATCACTGCCAAGATATAGTTCTTGCCTGAGGAACTTAGGGTACTCAGATATCCCACTATATCGATAACTATCTTCAGAAATTGTTCAATAATAGCAAAAGGCAATAAAGCTGTCTTCAACCTTGTCAACCTTTTGGCACTGCTCAAAGGTCCTTCAGTATCTTTTTGCATCCTTTTCAGTCCATGGCCAATAAAAAATTCTGCACAAGCATCTTTTGGTATGCGTTATGACCACATGGCTTGCAAAGGAGATGTCATAGGCTCTGGCCAGAAGTGCCTGTTGGTAGACCCTGGGTAATACCAAAAGCTGTATTGCATCTCCCTCTAGCCTAAGAAATAACTGTAATGAAAGTCTTAGTTGAAAAATATTATTGTGTTCACATTTTTATAACTTCATCCACCATATTAAATACAGTTCCATAACAATGGAAGCATTCACTGTTTCCATTTTCAAAATGTTAATCTTATAATATTTCTATTCAAACCTCATAAGCTTGCATATTGAGAGCCTGTTCTGAATTAGATTTTTCTCAGCAGTTGTAGTGGGAGCATTTTGGACATAACTCTTTAGTGATGATTTATTAGACCTTGACTTAGGCCCGTAGACTCACAGTAAGTTTACAGTTGAAACATTAAGGCATACATATGTTGGCGCCATAAAAAGAGCTGTCCTTTGAAATATACTGAAATGGAAAGGTTTCCTGAATTGCAGTGAAGCAGTTACCTCACTTTAGACCTTGTAAAGCTTAAATGTCACTTTCCAGGAAAGTAAGTGTTAAGCCTGCAGTTCAAGGTGGCTGGCCTTAGGTTATCCTATTTATAATGATGGAGGAGGCAGTTGATAGTGTTCTTAATTTTCATGCATAAAAGAGTAGGGATACCTTTCTTCATTCATGGGCAGGGATCCAGTGGATTGGGCTCCTTCTGGTGCCCAGATTCTCCTGACCTCTACATGTTGTAAATGGTGGACTCAATAGGTGTTGGTGTTTTATAGTGGTGGACTGCTGGAAGAGAGCTCTCTCAGCATTTGCATTGCATATTATATCTTCTAAATGGTGATGTGTCAAATCTTTTGCATGTTTATATCATACTAATGTACCCCCCATCCTTTCCCCTCAATGCACACACATTGGCATGTTATTGTAATGAATGTCACATGCCTATTAACAATGACAGTATCTGTTAATAGGTTAAGAAAACTTTTCATTGCTCCCATCTGTCCAGATGTTCACAGAATGTCCAGATATTTGCTGCATATTTTTGGTCTGTTCCTCATAAAATTTGTGGTTTTCATTGAGGATTGAAGTCACAAAATAATGACATATATTTGTCTTTCAGATTTCATATCCTTCAGAAAATGAATGCTAAACAAATCCTGTTATTCTAGCAACTTTCTAATTTTATAAGGGCAATATTTTTGTACTGTTTGCTTTCATCTTTAAGTATGTGATCTTAGAAGGATTGGATCAGAGGATGGGAATTAGGCATTTTGTGCATGTTTCTTTTATCTTTTGCGGTTTCAAGGGTAACATTGATGTCAACAAGTCTACATACTTTCTATTTCCCCCTCTATCTAGAATTGTCTGATTGATCTTTTTTGACCAGTCTAATATGTATCCACCACAGGATCTTTTTCTTTTGTAGTAGCTGACTTCTGTTCTTCTGTCTAGAAGTGAATAGACTGAATCCTACAAGGAATAAAGCATTATTGGTAATTTAGCAATGAACCACTTCTGCTGCCGATAGAACTGATAACTGGCCAGTTTATATAAAGAAGTGTAGATTGTAATTATTGTTCAGTATCCACATTGCCAGTTTTATCCAAAGATTTAAAAATGCTTAAATGAATGACTAGTTACCTGGAGCAGTATAGTTTTGCTCATAGACCAGGTTGAGCATTAATGCTCCAGTGTGAAACACACATTGCTGTGATAAGGGTTCAACATTTAATGAATGTTGAGATGTAATTCAGAGGATTTCAGTGGTGTCAGGTTTCTTAATCACCACCTGGATATTTGATACTGTGGCTTATGACAAGGATTGCAAAGTCTTGATTTGGTAAGGAAGACATTTGTGGATTCTGAGATACTTGGCTATTGGCATTGCTGCACTGTAATGGAGAGTGTTAAGTCTTCATCCTTAGCAGTTAGGAATGATGATTCGAGGAGTCCATTCTTGGGACTTTGGGTTTCTTTTATAACGGATGACTTGCCTTCTTATTACACTAACATTAAAGCCTTTAACAAATTCTGATAATACTCTTTTAGCATTTAAACCAGGATGACATAACAGATCTTAGGCTTTAGAATAAACTAAATGACCTAGTCTTGTGCTAATTTTTATAAAGAAAAGAAAAAAAATAAATAAAAGTGTTTTTATAAGAGAGTGACTGAAAAGCTTTACATTCTGAAATTTAAAATGTTAGAACATGCACTGCTAGAACATATACATTGTTTCATGTGCTGAGAGATGTATGTGTTTCACCCACTATGCACTGTCAGCATCACATCTGTATGCTTCCTCAGCATCACATCTGGTAATAAAAGCTGACAGTGCCGACCAGAAAACAGCAGCAGCAGGATGTAAAATGGCTTAATTTCAACTCCTGTTTCTGCCCGCTGTCTGCCATATTATATCCACAGTTTTGATTCACACTGCTTCCCTTAGACTGGGAATACATAAGGACATTAACCACTTCCTCACTGCTTTACCGGCACAACACATTGCTGTGTTTTTTTGTTTGTTTGTTTTAATGTTACTTTTGTGTGCCTAGTAGTACATGGAAAATATAAATCTCCACGCACTACAAAGAATTATGATTAGATCTCCAGTCATAATGTATTATTATTATTATGTGTTCTTGACATAGATACCAAGATTCACCTGAAGATCGTCTGTCTTGATGTGAATTTCTTGACGTGGTTAAAGTCGGAATCCCTATCTTAATCCTCTGTGTTGATAGCATTGCTCATAAGTAACATTAGGCCCTTGAAGGAGAACAGTCAGTGCTTTTATCAGTGACATTAGAAGGTTTTTCCTAACTCTGTTTTAAAACTGCTTAGATTCTTCATGTCCATTTTTCCCAGAGTTTTGATGTGTTTGCATGGTTGGCTAAAGGCGGGTGCTGTGGACTTGCAGTTCCAGGCCCAAGTTTTGAAAGAAGCTGTGACTTGATCAGTCTTTTTTTAACTGTGAAATTAGACTTTTTTTATAATCATTTTTTTTTTTGTTTTACTATATGACCATTGCAGCTTTGTAATCCATCCTGCTATGTATTGAAGTTCAAAGAGGATGTTGATGTTACAGGAAAATTTTTTCCTTGGTTCTCTTTCATGTGGTTTGTGTCTTTTTTAATTCTGTCTAAATTGTTATTTGTTGGGGTGGTCTAATCAGATAGTAAAGATGTAAAAGGTACAAACCTGTCTTGAGTGGGAGTAGGAGGTGTGGGATGTGTTTAACAGTCATCTATAGTTTTTCTACATAAAGTATGCATTATTGGTGCTTGTGCAAGACAGAAACAAGCTCAAATACATTACTCTGGTCATATTTGTTTAAATATTTCAACACTATCAGATGTTACTGGCAAACACAGATAATGTCTTTATATGTGCGTGTGTGTGTGTGTGTGTGTGTGTGTGTGTGTGTGTGTGTGTGTGTGTGTGTGTGTGTGTGTGTGTGTGTGTGTGTGTGTGCAGGCTGTCTGTAAAAATGGAGAACTATGGCATATAGATTTTAAATACATTTTTAATGGGATAAGCCCACTGAACACATGACTCTTTTGAGAGTTGACCTGGGAACACTGTCTCTTTAAGTGACTTGTTGAAAATCGCATAGTAGGCAAATGGAATTATAAGGAAACAGACTCTGTACCCTTTACTACAGGAAACAGCTCACTAACAGCTCAAAGCCTTAATCCCATGAAATAACTGCCCACTTCAGTAGCACAAACCCTAATCTATGACTAACCAAATTCACAGATGACTGCAAGCTAAATGTCATCATCTGTTTCCCCATTGATGCAGAGGTGCTTTAACAAGAATTAGTCCTTTCAAACCAATGATGTACAGAAAAATGGCTCAAACTAAAAATGTGCAACATTGTCTTCTTTGGGAAACACCCTGTCTTCTACAACTTACAGTATAGTCAGTAGGCCACTCCACATGGACATGGTAGCCAGGGATCTTGGCACCTGTATCAACAATTCCCTCACCTTTGAACAACATCTTACAATAGTAGTTAAGGAATGCTTATGTCTTGCACAACTGATTTCCAACAGTATCTCATCTAGGTCAAAGGGTGTTATTGTCCTGCTGTACTCTACCCTTATTAGGGCTATTATTAAGTAAAGTGTCCCTTTCAACATGTACCTAGCCAGGTATATCATGCCACTAGAAGTGCCTCAGAGATTCCCACTGAAGAAGATTATTGTTGGCCTGAAAGTCTTCAGTTACCAAGACAGATTACACACCCTATGTCTGTACTCTGTCACTAATAGACTTTTGCATAAAAATCTGTGCCTGGCATTCATTGGCATTAGTGACTAAAACCAATTTATCTGTCAGGATGAATGGGTGCACAATCAAGGGCAAGGTTACATAAGCATCTAGAGTAGGGGGGTGAACCTCCCTAATCTTATAAGTACTACATGCTGAAGGAATAAAGTCACTCCCCTTTTGTTGCTCATTCTGTGTAATAGATTGCCGCTGCATGTTAAACAGAGTGATAGCCTTGATTGTTTCTACTCTAACCTTGATGATTGCATGGTCTCCCACAAGTTCATCCCTGGCCTAACATGTTATGCTCTTCTAGAAGTGGAGGGGGTTACATCTTGAGGGTGGTATTCAGCAAGACACTTGTGATATTAAGACTTACTTGCCTTGTACTTCTCATGACTTTATGATCCTGTGATCCTATTATCAATGTAAAATGTTCATTGATATGACTTGTTTCTGAGGGAGAAAGGTAAGGGGTCAAACGGTATGCTTATTAGACCAAGAAGGTGAAATACATTACTATGACCATTATTTTTAATCTTTTTTTTTTAACACCTTTATTGAGTTATCACTTGTGATATAGACAAATTTACATTCTTAAATAAGTAATCAAATTGTATTAACATGACAAGGATTGTACTTCACATATTTTGCTATATATCATACAACCTAAGCAATATTATAGACATTATTCAATTCCTGCCTTTTTTTAAACAAGAAACATCTTTATTAAACCATCACTCACTACATATTTTTAATCTTGATCACAATCAAACATTTGAGCTGTGCACCATAATAAAGTGGCTATAAATTCAGTAAATGATCGGGCTTGGCAGGGGGGAATGTCAGTTCACTAGACAGAGAGAGAGATTGATCAAAATCAAACATTTGAGCTGTGCACCATAATAAAGTGGCTATACATTCAGTAAATGATCGGGCTTGGCAGGGGGGAATGTCAGTTCACTAGACAGAGAGAGAGAGTGTGTGTGTGTGTGTGTGTGTGTGTGTGTGTGTGTGTGTGTGTGTGTGTGTGTGTGGTTGGTGTACTGGGACTGGATATGCGTGAATAAAGTATCATTGCAGCTTTGCTACATGGACATTTTATTTGACCTCTTCACAGTTAAAGTATGTGTACCCTATCAGAATAGGCATTTTCAGCTATGATGGACTGTATGTGCAAGGGATTGAAAGTAGTGTCTGCAGTATTTAATGAACATACTGAGGACACCAGATGTTTTTTTCCACTACTACTTTATTTGCACATTTCTACTGGAAATATCCTTAAATTTATGTCATATTGTGCATATGCAGCAGATGAAGGGGTATTTCTGATACAGCTAATAGCCATTATGCCACTGTATAGTGGATGTGAGTATATGAAGCTTAGTCCTAAACCAATATCATTAACAGCAACAGGCAGGCAAAACTGGCCAATTCAAAAATAAAATAATACAACAGACAGTCCCTGCACCCCCCCCCCTGCTAATTGTATATATGCCAACTCTGAGATCATGGTACAATGGGGAAAGGAACTCCTCTATCACCACTGTTTGGTATCTCACACCAAAACAAAGCAGGCATTGTTCGATCATCCCATTTTCCGATCAGCTGGGACGACTTTTGTTTCTGTGAGATGATCACACCATTACATCACCTCAATGACACACAATAGATATATGCGTGTGTGTGTGTCTGTGTGTATACGTGTGTATATATTTATGTGTGTGTGTATATATATATATATATATATATATATATATATATATATATATATATATGTATGTATATATAGATAGATAGATATGTAGAGATATCTATTATATAGATTTAAAGTCAGTATTTTTCTATGTCAAACCCTACGGTAAGCAAAGAAGGGATGAAGACCTATACAATGCCTATACAAGTATATTTTCATAGTTACCGGAAATATTTTGCATTTGTGACCATTCTGTCTGTGAATTTGATTTTTTTTTATCTTTTTGTTATTGCATCTTGTGTGCAGAAATTTTCACAGTATCTGCATGGTCTTCATATTCCACTGGGAAATAGGCCTTGCTATGGCTTTGCAGAGAGTAGCAGTTTAACCATCCAGGTAGTACTGTGCTTAAGAAGGAACTTTGCTTGCAGCATGTGTTAAAAGATCATGTGCAGAGATTTTTGTTGCCATTTCTTTTTGCTGTAATTATGCCCTTATTATGTAAAGTGGGCTTTCTGATTATAAAGTAAGTAGTTTTTCCTTTAGTTATTTCAGCAGAACTGTGCTTATTAAGTATATTAACTTGTATTTGTATTTACTGTCGGCTGAGCAGGTGTCCAGTTACATTCCATGTCATGTGACCTAGAATTCTAATAATGCAATTGTTCAGAGATACACTTTGTCAGGCTGTAGTAGTCAGGTGATTTCTGTAGTCTGTAGCAGATTTCAGCATTCAAATGCAGCACAATAAATCCGTCAGACAATAAATCACCATGTAAATGCAGTTATATTCAGGTAAAAGCAAAGTAGTAGGGAATAAGATTCCTTGGAAAGGATGCAATAATTGTCATGCCGTATAATAACACAAATGTATCACTAATAGCTGTCAACCATGGCACAATAAAAAGAACTGTACACTTCGCAAGGAATCTTTTTAAAAATACAGTAGTCTTTGCCCTTTTTACCAGTAAATTCTGGAGTATTTCCATGTTTTTTAGTTAATGTCATACACGTCAACACTGTAGATTATCAGCTTAATTTAGGTGCATGTTTATAAATCGAGTTTTCATAGGTTCATAGGTAGGTACTAGGCTATCTGCCCAAAGGTATTTATAGGTCTAGCCGGAATGTGTTGGCTTTTGCCTCCCCCGTAGTTTAGTTCCCTGTGCCTCTGTCCAGCAGAGCCAGTGAAGTGATCCCCGGGGTAAACTTCCTGTTTCCCATCCACTCGTCAAATTTTCTCTTGAAGAGTGTTAGTGAGGAGTTCTGCCTAATGTAGATTGGAATCTTGTTCCAGAGCATAGGAAGTCTCTGGGATAGGACTCTATCCCTCCAGCACGTCCTATTATTTATTGTTGTGGTGTGGTTTAGATCCCTAGAGAGTGTGGCTTGAGGGGATATGGTTTTCTTTAGGTGGAGCATGTCCATCAATTCTGGGTTGGACATGGCCTTGTATGTCAGGCAGTGATCACCTCTGAGTAGGCGGTATGCAACCGAGTACAGCTGGAGTTTTTTCAGTCAAGCTGCATAGGACATCTGTTTGAGGCCAGTGATCCTCTTGGTGAGGTACTTCTGTGATCTTTCCAGCTGTTGCACGTGTCTTGTAAGGTACATCCCAAATGGGGCATTGTACTCTATGATAGGTCTGATGAGTGATATGTAGAGGGGCACAATGACCTCTTTTGATCTGGATGCAAACCCTTTTGTGATTAGGTGGGCTACATAGAAGGATTTTCTAACCACTTTGGCAATGTGATTATCAAAGGAGAGAATACTATCTACTTGGGTCCCCAGATCCCTTAATTTGTCTTCTGTATTTAGGGGGCTACCACCTATGTGGAAATTTGTTGAGCACTTTGTTTTTTCCAAAGGGGGTGACTACGCACTTTTTGGCATTTAGCTTTAGGCCATGGTTTTGACACCAGGTATCTGTCTCAGTGAGACCCTTTTGGAGGATGTCTGTGTCAGCCGGAGAGTCAGTTATAGCCCCTAGTTTGCAGTCGTCTGTGAACTTGGTCAGCCATAGTCCTCCTGTGCTTGTCTGTACCTCTGAGAAGTATATGCCAAACAGGAGGGGTGCTAGGACTGAGCCCTGGGGAATGCCACTTGTAACCGGTTTAGAGTCAGACATAGCTCCAGCAGCTCTTACCATGTGGGTTCTGTCTGTGAGCCAGTTGGCAACCCATCTTGTGACGTAGAGGTTTATGTTTAGGCTGGTGAGCTTGTCTAATACCAGAATGGGGAATGGTGTCAAAGGCCTTTGCGAGGTCTAGGTAGGCTGTGTGGACCATCTTTCCCTCGTCTATAGCCTTGATAACTGTCTCAAAGAAGTCCACCAGGTTTAGGAGGCATGATCTGCCCTTAACAAAGCCGAACTGGGTAGGCTCCAGTGTTTGGGGGTTCCCAATGTCTCTGTTACTGAGATCCATGATGATGCACTCCATAGCCTTGCAGACCAAGCTAGTCAGGCCTATAGGGCGATAGCTCCTGGGGGTCTGTTGTGGCTTTACCTTTGTGGTGCGGAATAACCGTTGCTGTGCGCCCCTCTATGGACACGTAGCCTGTGGAGAAGTTGAGTTGGAACAGTGTGTTTAGGTGAGGAGTTAGTTCATCTTTGAGCTCATGTAAGATGCAGCCTGGGACATCATCCGGTCCCATTGATGCTATGTTTTTGCTTTGGAGAGAACTGTTTTAACCTGAATGTCTGTGATTTCAGGGGCAGTACATTCTTCTGATATGGTTATGGACCCTTTTGGGGGTGAGAGGGGGTTGAAGTTTGCACTGAACCTGTCTGCCAGGATGTTGGCAAAATCTGTCGGTTCAGTGTATTTTGTGCCATTCTGCACTAACTCCGAGCAGATCTGGGAATTGTCACTTAGATTCTTGACATAGCTAAAGAATATCTTGTGGTTATCTTTGGAGTCCTTGGCAATTTTTCTTTTGAAGCTAGCCTTGGATGATTTTATGAGGGATCGTAGTTTGTTGCTGATACTGATCAGGGATGTCTTCTCCTCTTGGGATTTTACTCTTTTCTGTACTAGTTTCCTCCTTCTATTGTATAGCTTGTTTATGGCAGGGGTCCACCAGACTGGTTTCCTTTTTTTGGAAGAGTGAGTCTTGGTTTTGCTTGGGATAACATGATCCATGCATTCTTGTAGGTGCCCGTAGAATGCATTAGTAAAGGATTTTCCAGCTTGGGCAGTGTTATCCTTTAGCATGGGGGATTTGAAACTTTTCGCATCGGTCATAAGTAACGTGAAGTTTGCTTTTGAAAAGTTTTTCATGGTGGTTTCTTTGACCAGGGGTGGGAACGGAATGTGGATATCCGAAGTGATTTGTTTGTGGTCATATCTAACCAGTGAGAGGTTGACCTCCTGTGTGGAACACCGGTCGCCCATGTTGGTGATGACCAGGTCCGATATGTTGTCACCTCTGGTGGGGGTGTTGACCAGTTGGTCCAAGGAGTTTGAGTTTATAAATTCTAGGAAATGTTGGGCAAGGGAGTTAGTACTGGGGTAGTTCTCTCAGTTAATGTTTGTGAATTGAAATCACCCAATATCAGGGTGTTTGGTAGGACCTTTATGTTTCCAGAATTGCAGAATGGGGGTCCTGGGACATAGTGGGTGATCTGCAGCAAGCTACAATTTGAATTGCAGTTCTGCCCATTGTTAGTTGCACGTGGATGATCTCTGAAGCATCATGCTGTGCCACTAACCCGGAGGTTCCCTATTTATTTGATACATAACTGATTTGATAAGTAGAGAAGTGGAAGGGGAATACCTTTCGTAATAGTGTTATCTTGTGTGATATGCAGATTTTATCCTGGTTACCTGGTTACAGGCAGTGCGGTGGTGCAGCGGTAACTGGTGGCACAGTGGTGCAGCAGTTAGCGTGGTCACCTCACAGCAAGAGGCTCTCTAGTTCAATTATCAGCTGGGGCACCTTCTGTGTGGAGTCTGCATGTCCTCCCTGTGTTCACGTGGGTTTCTTACAGGTGCTTTGGTTTCCTCCCATATTCTAAAGACATGCATCTGGAGCCTTTTTCCCCGGGCCTCTGCTGAAATTGGGCTCTGTCCCAGTTAGACTTTCCCAGTAAACAAATATTAAATAAATAAATACATAAATACTCTTGTGTTTGAGATTGACATCCCTGTGCTATGCCCATTACAAGTCCTGCTTGGGGATAGCCTACTGGACATAGGTGAGGAGTTTGGGATTAACATTAATGCCATGGTCTGCTTTGATGACACCACTGCTAGCTCTCCACTCTCACACAGATGGAAGGAAACGGCAAAAAGGGCTGCCATCTGTAGGAAACAAACGGGTGGGAGTGGAGGGTCTGGCTGATGCATTAGTCCAGATGGTCCAAGGTGGAGTAGAATAAAAAATGTAGTAAATTAATATGCTTTTGTAGAAGAGTGCTAGATCCTGCAGAATGCAAATGGTGAAGCTGATTTAATGTAGCAGTTCAGGTACAGGAAGCAAACCACAAAACAGAGAAAATGACACCTTAGAAAATATAGATGAGTCAAGTTTAATAGAGGTTAAGTGATTTTGTTCATATATCAACTAAACATCATCAGAAATGGCATCACAGGTCTTGAATCATTTAAATTGTGAAACATTCGTCACCCTGTTATAGAAAGAGCACAACTTTGCTGTTAAGAAACGGATAAAATTATATATGAGTGTTATTATCAAAGGTAAATTGGCGTACAAAGGAAGGCTGTCCAAGTTGTATACATTAATTATAAATACTAATAGCTGTGATGCAAAATTGTGGAACTGTTTAGATATAGTGGATTGAGCAATTGATAGTAAGAATAAAGCTGTGTTACTTAAGTCAGTTAGTCAGACATCTTCAAGTTTGCACTGGAAATGTTTACATGGAAATATATACATAGAATGTTTATTACTCCCTATAAAATCGTTAAGTTTAGTAAAATGATTCTTGAGTTTGTTTGAGATGTAGCAAAGATGTAAAAGCTTTATTGGATACACATGTTTATAGACTGTGAAAAATTAAATGTATTTTGCAGAGATAAGTATGTTTTAAAGAGTTATGGTCTAATAATTGTTCTTTAACTAAATCAACAATACCAGTGAATGTTCCACTTCCTGTATCTGTAAAAGCTAAAGAAAAAATGTTTTAGAGTCTCCTGGCAGTAGCTAGAAAATTATAAAAGAAATAGGAAGTCAAACTCAGATGTTCTTCGTGTTTCACTGTTGCAGTCATTACATTTAGGCTATCTGCTTGCAGGTAGCCCTCAGTCGGCCTGATTAACAAAGTCTTGGGTCCTGCGTTGGTTGCTGTCTCTTCTTCCATAATGTCAGGTCATCAGGGGTATAAAACATGCAGCCGACGTCATTACATCAGTCTTTTTGCCATGCGTGCCTGAAGCAGAAGCAGTTCGCAAGTGCCGGTCGGCCGACTCCTGAAATTTTCATTTTCAAGTTTCAGAACCAAAGTCTTCAACTAAAAGCTAAGTACCCCGTTGGGGAAACTTTTTCTTGCTCTAAACCGATGTCAGTAAAAGTAAATAATTGCATTTCTTGTGGAAAGCTAATACCTCATAAAGATTTTCATTCGTACTGTATTCCTTGCCTAGGCCCTGACCACGCTGTACCTCGCTGTCAATTTTGTGCCTTATTTAAACCACGAACTATCCATCATTGGTATATTTGCGCTTCAAAATTTTTTGGTGCTTGGTTCAATTATCCTGATATGTCTTCGGTAAGCCAACCAACATTCCAAAGAAAACAACGAAAAACTAGACAAACTCAGAAAACCACAGGCTGTAGGCTAATCTGATTGTTTTCATGAGTAGTCAGTATGTTGTAAGGCTGGAATTTCGACCATTATGGTTACTGAAATGGTCTAATGCTGTGTTGCTTTAATTCTTAAATGCTTGCATGGTATCACAAGGCTCAAGGGGAAGCCAACCTTCCCCCTCTAAGAGACCTAGGACTGAGTTTGCTTATGATGCTTCTGACAAGGAACCAAGCCTTACTACAAGATATGTACCCAAGGAATGGCGTACAGCAACAGTGGTCCCACTCCACAAAGGTGGTGCCACAACGGACCCCAAAAACTATCGCCCTATAAGCCTGACTAGCCTGGTCTGCAAAGCTATGGAGCCTATCATCATGAAACTCATTAACAAAGATGTTGGGAACCTCCAAACACTGGATCCTACCCAATTCAGCTTTGTTAAGGGCAGATCTTGCCTCTTGAACCTGGTCAACTTCTTTGAAACAGTCACCAAGGCCATAGATGAAGGGAAGGAAGTCCACACAGCCTACCTGGATCTCGCAAAAGCCTTTGACACAATACCCTACTCGGGCATCATAAATAAGCTCACCAGCTTAAATATCAACCCCTATGTCACAAGATGGGTTGCAAACTGGCTCAAGAATAGAACCCACATTGTCAGAATTGCAGGTGCCATGTCAGACTCTAAATCAGTTACAAGTGGCATCCCACAAGGCTCAGTCCTGGGAGCTCTCTTGTTCAGTATATATTTCTCTGAGGTACAGGCTAACATGGGAGGACTGTGGCTGACCAAGTTCACAGATGACTGCAAACTGGGTGCCATAATTGACTCGCCGACTGACACAAGCATCCTCCAAAAGGGTCTCTCAGAGATGGATAACTGGTGCCAGAGCCATGGCCTAAAACTAAATGCCAAAAAGTGCATAGTCATCCCCTTTGGGAAAAACAAAGTGCCCACAAATTACCACATAGGTGGTAATCCATTAATCTGGAAGAAGTAATTAGGGATTTGGGGACCCAAGTAGATAGCAATCTCTCCTTTGACAATCATGTTGCCAAAGTGGTTAGAAAGACCTTCTATTTAGCCAACCTTATCATGAAAGGGTTCACATCTAGATCAAGAGAGGTCATTGTGCTCCTCTACTCATCAGGCCCATAATTGAATACAATGCCCCATTTGGGATGTACCTTACCTGACACCTGCAGCAACTGGAAAGACCCCAAAAGTACCTCACTGAGAGGATCAAGGGACTCAAACAGATGCCCTATGCAGTTAGGCTAAAGAAACTCCAGCTCTACTCAGTTGCTTACCGCCTACTCAGAGGCGATCTGTGCCTGACGTATAAAGCCATGTCCAACCCAGAATTAATGGACATGCTCCACCTCAGGAAATCCAAATCCCTTAGAGCTACATGCTCCAGGGACTTAAACCTCAGCACAGAAATAAATAGGACATGCTGGAGGGACAGATTCATATCCCAGAGGCTCCTCTCACTCTGGAACAAAATCCCAATCCATGTTAGGCAGATTCCCTCAATGACCCTCTTCAATAGAAATCTTGACGAGTGGATGGGAGATCATAGGTTTACCCCTGGGATCTCTTCTGTGTCCCTACTAGACAGAGGCACAGTAAACTAACCTCAAAAGGTCTATCTTCTGTGACCTACTATACAGAGGCACGGTCAACTAATCTAAAAGGGTGGCGAAAGCCAAACACACTCTGGCTAGGCTTATAAATGCCCTACGGCAGATAGCCTAGTATCAACCAATGAACCTATGAAACTATGAACCAATGATGTTAAGTTGTCTATCTCGCCTTCATTCTTGCTGGATGGGTTCGGAGCCGACCTCGGCTCCGACTCGGCCACTCTAAAAAGCTCGAGAGTTGGTTCCACCGGCTCGAGGCTCCCCTTATATCCCACAAAGCTAGGCGAGAGTTACCTCAGATCTCGTTTGCCACTACAGCTTCGAGGTTGGTTGCTTCTACCGGTTCCTGGTGAGTGTTAACTTTTTCTTCTAAAAGTTACTCTTTTAACCCCTTTTTAAGTTAAATTTCTTCTTAGTTAGTGTAGATTAAAAAACTTTATCCCCGACCCTAAATTTTCCCGTTTTCTTTACCAAAGAACCTTTGGTTCTTCCTTTGGGCCCTTAGGCCTTCCCTTCCCTAGTGGAGTGTTTGTGTTTCTTGTAGTTTACTTTAATTTTATTGTACTTTAAATTCTAGTATCACTACTAAATTTATTATTTTTTCCTGACAGGGTATAACTTGTGTGTTTGGGTGTGTGTTTGTGTACACCTGTCAGTAGGGAAATGTCTAAAGAAGCAAAGGTCTCCGGATTCAAGAAGTGTGATGCGTGCTGTCAGAAAATGTCTCTGACAGACGCTCACACTTCTTGTGTCTATTGTCTGGGGCCTTTGCACCTGCAGGACTCCTGTGCTGTGTGCCATGGCTTCAGCCCCAGGGTCCTGCAGGAAAGAAAAAACAAGTTGATTCTGAGAGGCTTATTGAAGCCAGAGGATTCCCTGTCAGTTTCAACAGGGAAGCCCTCTAAGGCATCGAGGTCTTCGGCTCCGGCTTCTGAGCCGAGACCTCAGGTTGCTCAACCTTTGCCTTTATCGGCTCCGGCTGGAGCCGATAAGTCTCAGTCCACAGTTTCTGTGGCTCCTCGGCTCCGGAGCCGAGGTTATTGAGTACCGTGTCGGCTCCGACTAGACCTTGAGCCGACAACTAGAAAGAGGTCTAGGTCACCATCTCTTGGCTCCGTTCATTCGGCTCCAGGATCTCCCCTGCTGTCTGAACGGAGCCAAAGGTCTCATTCCTCTAGGTCATCGAGGCTGTCCGATCATGACCTTCAGAGGGTAGTGAGTCGACTGCTTAAGTCCGAGGCACTAGCCCAGATGCTTCAGAGCCCGACTCATCAGTCGGTGCCTGCCCCGGTCCATCAACTCTTTCCTCCTTCGACTCTTTTGAGTTCGGAGCGGGTCCGTCGGGCCGAGACTGTGATTGCCGGAGCCGAGACAATTGTCTTCGGCTCCGTCGTCGGCTCCGTTTTCTTCTTTGGAAGAATCTCGGCGTCGGACTTCCCTCGTCGGCTCCGAGGGGGTGAGTGGCATCGGACCCTTGTCCGACCCCCCTCTCCCTCTCGGGGCTTGGGCGCTGGTGGGTTCGGCTCCGACATCGACCTCGAGCCATCACTGTCGGTGCCGAGGGGTTCTTAGCTCCTCGGGCGGGGACCTCTGGCTCTGCCTGACAGGGGTGCGTTCGAGGTCATGCGGAGTGTGTTAGAGCCTGGCTCTACTCCACAGTCGGCTCCGTCCGCCCCTCCCTCTATGCTGCCTCAGGGTAAGTCGACTCACTCCCTCATCCCGGACCGCAGAGAGCCAGCTCCTCAGGAGCCCCCTGTGGGGATTTCATCCTCTTCGAGGCCTCTCCTGATTTGGCAGAAGAGCCCCTCGGAAGAGGAAGTGCAAGAGGAAACACATTGACTCACCTGAGTCTATCACGTCAGACACAGATCTGGATGATTCTGAGGGTTCCCCCCGTTCCCCTTCTGAAGATGTCTCATTTGCAGACATTCTGGAAATCCTGAAACAGAGGGGAAATTGGCCAGCCCTCAACCCTTCGGAGGACGAATCTGTGTATCTTGAGGCGTTTGGCTCTCATCCTTCCACCTCCTGGGTGTCGCCCCCCTTGACCCCCTCATGCAGGTGGTTGCTAAGAAGGCATGGACGGCTCCTGATTCAGTGGACCCCACTCCCAGGAGACCCTCTAAATTCATCACAGCTCCATCAGACAAGCAATTTTTTATCAAAAGGAGTTTCTGTGGATGCTATGGTGGTAGCTGCTGCCACAAAGAAGGAACTGGCTGATCCTTCAGTGCCTGTCCATCCACCTAACAAGGAATCTAGGTCCATGGATAGGTGCGGAAGCGGATGTTCTCCTCAGCGACATTTACCATGCGTTAAGCTGAATTACCTGTGCCATTTCACTCGTCTTCAAAGGGACTTGATCAAGGAAGCGAGTGAAATGTTAAAGGATCCTACAGCTGCGGGTTTCCAAGAAAAAATGAACACGTAGCTGGCTACCCTTAATTCCATATCCAACTCCTCCATGCGCCTCCTCTCTTATGCGGCCGATGGAGCGAGCAGAGCTGCAGGGACAGGTGTAGCCTTACGTAGGCACGCCTGGATGCGGCTATGCAATTTTGCGGACCCTTTCAAGACGTCTTTCACGAACTCCCCTTTTGATGGATCATCTCTCTTTGGTCCTCAAGTGAAAGAAACTCTGACTAGGTGCGAGACTGATGGCAAGACCCTTTCTGCCGTCGGAGTCCGTTTTTCGACTCCTTCTAGGCCTTACCCCAAAGGCCAGAAGGGTGGGAAGATGTGGTTCCGTAAACAATCTCAAGGGACTTCGCCGGACGCACAGAGTCGTTTTCCTACCAAAGGCAGAGGTGGGAATAACAATGGTAGACGTCGCCCTAGGGGCAGGGGGGGTCCGCAGAACCAGGGCAATCGGGAAGCCTTTCCTGACAAGCCCTTTCAGCATCCCTGAGGTGTTGCCCGACTGCCCATCTTGGGAGGCAGCCGGGGGAAGATTGTCACTGTACCCAGAAGCCTGGCTATCCCTGACTCAAGACAAATGGGTACAGTCCATCATTTCCGAAGGCTATTCTATCCCCTTTCTTCGTTTTCCAAATCAGTCAAAAATCCCTTCCAGATGTTCCACCGCTCAAAGGGATATAGCAGCTTTGGAAATTTCAAAGCTGCTTGCAAAAAGAGCAATTCAGTCAGTGCCAGCAGACCAACAAGGATCCGGAATCTACTCAAGGTTCTTTTTAGTTCCAAAGAAAACAGGGGACTGGAGACCGATTTTGGATCTCAGTGTCTTGAACAAATCAGTCAAGAAAACAAGATTTCGGATGGTCACGCTGCAATCCATTCTTCCCCTTTTGGGCAAAGGAAACAGGATGTGCTCTATAGACCTTCGGGATGCGTACTATCACATAAAATGAACAGGCGCTCCAGAAGATTCCTCCGCTTCAGGCTGGGAACCAGTCATTTTCAGTTCAGGGCCCTGCCCTTTGGTCTCACCAGTGCCCCCGGTGTTTACCAAATGCATGGCAGTGGTAGCTTCTCACCTGAGACGACAAGGATTCCAGGTGTTTCCATATTTGGACGACTGGCTTCTCACAGCTCCCACCAAGCATCTCCTTCTGATGGCCAGAGATTATACTTTTCGCGTTTGTCAAAAACTGGGTATTTCAATAAATTGTGAAAAGTCTGTTTTGTCGCCTTGTCGTACTATTACCTACATAGGCGCAAATCTAGATACTATAAACATGTCTGCAAGGCTAACGAACCAAAGGATATCAGACATTCACAATTTGGTGTCACTTCTTCTCAACAACAACAGAGTCAAAGCCAGGTTAGTTCTAAAGGTGTTGGGAATCATGGCAGCGGCCATACCTCTCCTTCCATTGGCCAGATACCACATGCGGATCCTTCAGTGGATGCTTTTTACTCAATGGTCATACCAGGAACTTCCAATGTCTCACACCATTATGATCACGCATGCGTGCAAAAAGCATCTCATGTGGTGGATGTCTTCCCCCCAGCTCCTGTCGGGAAGACCATTTGTTCCACCTCCTCCGGTTGCTACTCTGACAGCGGATGCCTCCCTGATCGGGTGGGGGGGGCATTATCAGGGCAGGACAGTCCAGGGCACATGGCAACCAAACGAATGCCACTTGCACATAAATGTTCTGGAGATGAGAGCAGTGCTTTTAGCGTTGCAAGCCCTTCAAGACTCTCTTCCCTTGGGAACGATTGCAATCCAGACAGACAATATGTCTGTAGTGTGGTACATCAACAAACAAGGCGGAACCAGATCATACCCCTGTGTCGAGAAGCACTCAGACTGTGGCAATGGGCGATTTCTTCTCAGCGTTTTCTGATAGCGCACATCCCGGAAGTCCAATCACATTGCGGACAAGTTGAGCAGAGCTATACTCATGCCTCACAGTGGTCTCTGAAAGACTCTGTAGTAAGAGAAATTTTTCTCAAGTGGGGTCAGCCTTGCTGCGATCTTTTTGCTACTCCCCAAAACAGCAAGTGCAGAGAATATTTCACTCTATTCCCTTTACCAGGCCAACCCAGCAGGGACGCTCTAGTCCAAGTTTGGCCCGGGGACTTCTGTATGCATTTCCTCCTTTCCCACTGATCTCTCAAGTAATACAGAAAGCTATCGCTCAGAAGGCCTCATTGATCCTCATTGCTCCTTACTGGCCTCGACAAGTGTGGTTCCACTTTCTACATCGATTTCTTTTGGAGCGACCGTGGAATCTGGACCTAGTTCCAGATCTTTTGATCCACCAGTCGGGTCAGTTTCATCGCTCCCTCCCCTCTCTGAACCTCACTGCTTGGTTCCTCCAGTTCCAACCGTAGCCAGGCTTCCTCAATTATCTCACTCTGTTAGAGATATATTGATAGCTTCCCATAAATCTTCCACTCGAAAGATTTATTTGAGTAAGTGGAAATGCTTCTCATATTGGGCACAAGGAAAGGACATAGACCCTTTCACCGCTTCCATCCAACTAGTCCTTGAATTTCTAGCTGAACTCTTCCATGCAGGTTCATCTCCATCTACTCTTAAAGTTCAATTGGCAGCTATTTCTAACTTCCATGTGGGTATTTCTGAATCTGCCCTAATGTCCCACAAACTTTGCAAAGCCTTTTTGAAAGGAGTTTTTCTTCTCAGACCTCCTATAAGAAATCCTCCTTCTCCTTGGGACCTAAATTTAGTTCTTGCTTCTTTGATTCTTTCCCCTTTCGAACCTGCAGCTTCATGTTCCTTGAAATTATTATCATGGAAAACTCTCTTTCTGGTGGCTATCACATCAGCTAGAAGAATTTCAGAACTTCAAGCACTCAGTTGTCGTTCTCCTTATCTTTTGTTCCATAAGGACAGAGTATCCTTACGAACTAACCCGTCCTTTTTGCCTAAGGTGGTTTCAACATCAAATCTAAACCAAAGCATTGACCTTTCCTGTCTTTTTCCCAGAGTATTCCAATAGGTCTGAACAAAAATTACACTGCCTGGATGTTCATCGTCAATTAAGGTACTACTTGGATAGGACAAAACAATTCAGAAAATCTGATCAGCTGTTTGTCTCCTATGCGGAAAGCAGAAAGGGACTTTCAGTTTCAAAGGTATCATTATCCAGATGGCTAACATCTTTGATTTCCCTGGTATATGAAATTAGACAACAAAATTGCCTAATAAACCTAAAGCCCATTCCACCAGAGCTTTGGCTACTTCTTTAGCCTTCCAAGACAGACTGCCTATTGACACCATTTGTGCAGCGGCTACTTGGGCTACTCCTCACACTTTTATTTCTCATTATAAGTTGGATTTAGCTTCTAGGCATAGAGCTAACTTTGGTTCCACTGTTCTCAGGAGTCTGTTCCGTTAGGCCACCGGGACAAGGTGCTAGGGGCGGTCCCATCCAGCAAGAATGAAGGCGAGATAGACAACTTAACATATAGAAGTTATGTTCTTACCATAACGTTCCATGTTAGTTGTCTTCTTCTCGCCTTCTTCTTCACCCTCCTTCCCCCTGGCCTGGACAGACCTAGAGGAGTTGTGATCGTGACCTCTCTTTCTACCACCTCTTTCTTAGTCATATGCTATTATGCATATTTCTTGGTTCAGGATGTAGGTCACCCTTCTTTCTTCCTGTTGTTAGAGGTGGATTCTGTTTTTCAGTTATACTGTTACTGTTATAAGCTGGGGTTAGCTTACAAACGAGATCTGAGGTAACTCTCGCCTAGCATTGTGGGATATAAGGGGAGCCTCGAGCCGGTGGAACCAACTCTCGAGCTTTTTAGAGTGGCAGTCGGGCCGAGGTCGGCTCCGAACCCATCCAGCAAGAAGAAGGCGAGAAGAAGACAACTAACATGGAACGTTATGGTAAGAACATAACTTCTATTTTTTCATTGGTAGCCTGGTTTTTAAATGTACTTTTAAAAGTGTGCTTCATGGTAAAAAGGTTTTTGTCTGAAGAAGCTGGAGAATTTTCTACCAGCGAAAGCGCTTACAATAAATTTATTTATAACCATTTGCGGTTGTTTGTTGGAGTGGACTGAGAGCCTACAGCCTGTGGTTTTCTGAACATTCCAAAGAAACACAAAGATAAAGACAGAGACAGGCCACCCAGTTCGCCAGTACTCAGTGAGGTGCTTTCACAGCCTCTGATACCCGCTACTTCAGATTTGCAGGCCTCTACTGAGACCCATTCGGAGTCTGGTATGCTGCGAGATGCTTCAACTGTGGAACCTGCGGATGTCTATACCTTGAATGGGTCTGGAGCCGCTGTGCAGGTATAAGGCTTCTGAGGGTGTATTCAGGCCTACTGACTTGCATATTAAACTGGCATCATCTTCTTCTTCAAGGCCTAAAACTCGAACCATGCCTAGAAACCTGATGCCCAGACCGCATGGTCAGGCCTCTGTGCCTAAAGAACAAATGATAAGAATGACTGAAGACCTTATTACTTTAATCAGGGGAAGCCAACCTTTCCCCTCTAAGAGACCTAGGACTGCGTTTGCTTATGATGCTTCTGACCAGGATTCAGAAATTTCTCTTTCCTCTGATGACCAAGATTTACCCTTATCTACCTATGAGGATTCTGATGCTGAGGACTCTATTCCCTCTGCTTCTCCCCCAGAGGACTTCTCTTTTGGTGAAACCTTGCATACTGTCAGGGAGCTTTGTCATTGGGAAAGTCAGGATTTCTCTGATTCTAAAAAGAGGCTTAGGGATTTCTTACTCCTGCCCCAGCACAAACCTTTAGCTGTACCTCCTGTACTGGACATTGTTGATGATGCCTTTTCGGAATCTAGCATGGCCCCCTGACTCTTTACCTCCTGCTTCCAGAAAACCTGATAGATATTACAGGGTTCCTGACTCTCACGAGTTCCTTTTCAAAAATCCTACTGCGGATCCTGAAACCATTTCGCAGGGACCCAAGGGCATTAAAGCTACTACTGCCAAAAATCCTACCCCCTCTGATAGAGACTCCAGGGCGCTGGATAGATGGGGTAAGAAGGTATACACTTCTTCAACTTTGGCCATTAGGGCCTTGAATTGCCATTTTCATATGTTAAAGTATCAGCTGCATATTACTGGATTGCTTAAACAGCAAATGATGTTGATTCCTGATTGTGCTGAAAGTAAGGATTTACAGGATTTTATGCATTCTGCTGAACAAGTTGGTAAACATACATTGCAATGTGGTTTTGATTCACTAGAGGCATCTTGCAGGGCTGCGGTAACTGGGTCTGTACTTAGAAGGCATGCTTGGCTTAAGAAGCAATCCTTGCCAGATCATGTTAAAGTGAAATTACTGGATGCTCCCTTAAATCAGGTCCATCTGTTTGGCAACAAGGCATAAGAAGTTCTTAAAAAGATGGAGGAAAAAGCTAAATCTATGCAAACTGTTAAAGACTTTTTACAAGTTCAACCTCCAGGATTTAGTAGGCATTGGCCTTCTAAGAATTGATCCTTTCCTGCCTCTTCCAGACCTTCTCAGTCCAAATCCAGATCCAGCAGAGCACCCAAGCTTCAGTCCCAGAGGACGCACAGGACTAAGCAGTGGGGGGCCTCCACTTCCAAATTTGGAAGTAATAAAACTCCACTTATGGTAAACTGTCTCAATAACTTCTTTTTTAAAACTTCCAAGCACTTTTCAACTGACTGCCCCTTGGGGGGAAAGATTTCACTTCATGCAAAGAACTGGGGACTCATTACCCAGGACAAATGGATTTTAAATATAGTGTCCCAAGGATACAGATTTCACTTCCACACGTCAACAACTCCAAGCGGTTGGCCAGGTCTACCTCCAAAGCAATGGGCAGAGGCCCAAAAGCAAGTACTCTCTCTCTTAAGCAAAGGGGCTATTCAATTAAATAAATACAGTAAGTGTTAGGATTTGATGTATGATTTATGTTATGTTATTTATTTATGAAATTATATTCAAGCAAAGTACAACGTATTTATGAATACTAGTTAGTTAGTTTTTAAATTTATTTTTGTATAAAGGAATTGGTATTCATTGTATTTTTGGAATGTTATGTGCAATATTGGATCTTGACAGTAGAGGGAGATGTTTCATTATGTTTAAATATGCTAGTTTGAAATATAGTAATTAATTTAATTCATGTATTTATGTACTGTTTTATATATATTTATAATGTTATAGGTTTTAATGCATTTAGACATTTTAAATGTTATGCATATGTATTTCATAGTTTATGTTTTAATTCAACATTAATATTCAATGAGGCTTGTTGGTTCATAGGTTTATTTTGAATGTGTTTGGGGTTTTACATTGGTTGGAGGGTTATCAATTTAGTATAAATAGATTAATTAAATGGGAACATATTGTCTGATGAAGTCCAAGTGTTTGGATGAAAACGCTGGCTATTTACTCTGTGTAATTGCGTTTATGTGGATGGGAGCTGCTATTAAAAGATTTGAAGTGGACTCGTGGTTGCAGTTTCCTTTGGCTCGTAGCACTTGTTTGGTGTTTGTTGGTGCTTTCAAGTGCTTTCTGTTGTCTTTTATGCTATTCAATTGGTACCAGAAGAGAAAAAAGGACAAGGTTTCTACTCGAGATTTTTCCTGGTACCCAGAAAAGACAATTCATGGCATCCTATCCTGGGCCTACCTACTCTAAACACCTTTTTGGTGATTCCAGAATTCAAGATGCTGACTCTTCACCAGTTGCTTCCTATGCTAAGCAAAGATGCCTGGTTGGCAACACTAAATTTAAAGGAAGCATACCTGCACATCCCAATCAGGGAATCTTGCAGAAGATACCTACGCTTCAAAGCAGGCTACATGCACTATCAGTTCTCTGCACTGCCCTTTGGCTTATCTACTGCGCCCAGGGTATTCACAAAGTGCCTAGCTCCAGTCATTGCATTTTTCAGGCAAAGAAATATTCAAATATACCAATACCTGGACGATTGTCTAATTCAGGCAGAAAACCAGGACATATTTTTGAATCATCTGGCTTTTGTACAGAGGGTGCTAACTTGTCTGGGGTACACCATAAACAAAAAGAAATCACACCTGGTACTCTGTCAACAAATTATATTCCTGGGAGCAAGCTTGAATACAACTTCCCAGATGTCTTTCCTCATTTCAGAGAAACAAATTCACTTGACAACCTACTTCAAACATGTGGTCACAAAAACCCTGCTATCTGCAAGGCAAATACTACAAGCCTTGGGGTTCATGGCCTCCTGCATTCTTCTAATTTCATATGCAAGACTGCATATGAGGAAACTACAATGGTATCTAAAACGCCTATGGTGTCAACATTCTCAGGATCTAGATGCAATGATTCCTATCATTCCTTGTCTATGCCTAGAGTTCCTTTGGTGGGCAGAGGCTTGCCACCAAAACAAGGGACTACCATTCACACTACCCCCTGCCACCCAAACCCTAACAACAGACGCATCAGACTATGCATGGAGGGGGTGCACCTGGCAGGGAAGTGCATTCAGGGCAAATGGAACCCAATTCAAATGCACCTTCAGATCAATCATAAAGAAATGTTAGCTGTACAGAGTGCTCTGACAGCCTTCAAGGACTACATTCTTCCAGGACAATTAATGGTAAAGACGGACAACACCACTGTTATGTGGTACATAACCAAGCAGGGGGGTACACATTCTTACCCCCTCTGTAGACTAGCCATGGCATTGTGAAACACAGCCTTGAGCTACCAAGTACATCTACAAGCTCAATTCCTGCCAGGAAAACTAAATACACTGGCAGATGGACTAAGCAGAACCCTCATGGACCCACACGAGTGGAAACTAGAGCCAAGGATTTTCAACATGTTGACAAGCAAATGGGGGGGCCCAGATATAGACCTGTTTGCCTCCCCCTAGAACTATCAATTGGAAAAATTTTGTGAAAGGACTCCCCACAGACAAGCTTGGAAAGTGGATGCTCTGTCCTTCAGCTGGAAAAAAACCTATCAGTTTATGCCTTTCCTTCTCTGGTTCTGCTCTCCAAAGTACTACTAAAGATCAAACAAGACAAACCAAGGATGATTTTGATTGCACCAGCCTGACCATGCCAACACTGGTACCCCCTCCTGCGCAGTGTGTCATTATTGACCCCATGGCAACTGCCTCAGACTCCTACCCTGCTGTCTCAGCAGGAGAACCAGATTCTGCACCTTCAGCTTCAAACACTGAACCTAGCAGCCTGGCTAATTACCTAAGCTCTCCTTTACCATCCCTCAGTAAACCAGTGATGGATGTCATTTTAGAGGCAAGGAGGCCTAGTACTAGAAAATCTTATGCTGAAAAATGGAAAAGATTCTGTGCCTGGAACCAGTCTCAAGGGATGAGCACAGCAGTGCCCAATTTACTTCAGATTTTACAATACTTAACTGAGATGCTTCACAAGGGCCTGTCTCTTTCCTCAATAAAAATTCATGCCTCAGCCATTTCAGCTCATTATAACACAGAACCTCTTCTCTTCCACTGCTCAAGCAGTTCCTCAGGGAGGCCAAAAATTTAAGACCACCCAGGAGAGCTCCAACTCCAGCCTAGGACCTTAACTTTGTATTGGAGAAACTCACCCTTCCTCCTTTCGAGCCAGCGGCTACTGCAGATTTAAAATTAATTTCTTGGAAAACAGCTTCCCTTTGCGCCATCACTTCAGCAATAAGGTTATCTGAATTACAGGCCCTTATGGCAGTGGAGCCTTTCATCATCTTTCATGTGGACAGGGTGCCCCTCAGGACCAATGCCTCTTTCATGCCAAAGGTGGTATCCAGTGTGGCCTTTAATCAGTCCATTCATTTGCCTACTTTCTTTTCTAATCCACAGAACAAAGGGGAATGGATACTGCACTCCTTAGATGTGCACAGACAACTTAGATTCTAAATCTGAACAACTGCTGGTGGCATTTGCTGCAGGGACAGAGGGGAAGGCCATTTCAAAGTGAACCATCTCCAAATGGATAGGCCATTGCATTCACTTCTCCTATAAGCACCATGGAAAACCTATCCCACAGGGGATCAGATCCTACTCAACCAGGGCTGCATCTACCTCTGCAGCCTTTCTCAGAGGCGTACCTACCAGGGACATCCTACAACCTGCTACCTGGAGTTCTGTGCATACTTTCACCAAGCATTACCATTTGCCATTTTTCTCTAAATCCAGAGCTGGCTTTGCCACTGCAGTTTTGCAGGGCCTTATAGCCAGTCCTAATGCTATCTAAATTCCTCCTCCCATCCTTAGCTTTGGGAATCTACCCACTGTAACAGTGAAACACGAAGAACATAGTACAGTTGTGTACACTTACTATAAATGTAGATGTTCGAGTGTATTCACTGTTGCAGTCCTGGTTACCCTCCCTCCAGCCCCCTGACTTCATTTGGCTAAACCTCTTCTCTCCTTTTCAATGCTTAAAAGCTTTTTGATGTATTTGCTTTTTTGTTTGAGTTGTAACCTTGTATATTCATAGATTTAATTGCTTCCCATTAGGGGGCACCTGACATCTGGGGCAAGAAAAACTGATGTAATGATGTTGACTGCATGTTATATACCCCTGACGTCATGGAAGAAGAGGCAGCAACCGATACAGGACCCAAGACTTTGTTAATTAGGCTGACTGAGGGCTACCTTCAAGCAGATAACCCAAATGTAATGACTGCAAAAGTGAATACACTCAAACATCTACATTTATGGTAAGTGTACACAACTGTGCTTTCCTGTATTCAAAGTATTTTTAAATTTAACAGCAATGCTATTTAAAGGGCGGCCATGGTGGTGCAGTGGTTAGCATTGTTGCCTTACAGCAAGAGATTCTCTGGTTCGATCCTCGGCTAGGGTGCCCTCTGTGTGGAGTCTGCATGTCCTCCCTGTGGTCGCGTGGGTTTCCTCCGGGTGCTCCGGTTTTCTCCCACATCCCAGAGACATGCTGTAGGTGAATTGGACACTCTAAATTGGCCCTAGGCATTAGTGTGTGCATGTGTGTGCCTTCTGTGGAAGGCTGGGCGCTGGGCTGGCAACTCGACACTGTAAAAACTCTACTGCCAATCATGAATGGACAGGTGATCCGCTGTGGTGACCCCTAACCGGGAAAAGCTGAAAGAAGAAGAAGAAGAAGAAGAAGAGCAATTCTATGTAAAACTGAAAAAATAAGTGATTCAAATGAGGTGTATATGTCAAAGGCATACATACCTCCAAGCTGGTCAAACAGTATGATACACAGGAGACACTCCAAGTGCTGTTAACTATTGACAAAACACCTATTTAAACCATAGCTAGCCACAGACCCCCAACCATGACTCAGGAGGCCCTCTCCACCTATCTAGACCTACTTGAATCCATCAAGATTCAATGCTGTACCCTGATCCTTGGTGACTTTAACTACCCAACCATAGAGTGGAAGACCTATTCTAGCTCAAACACGAACGGCCAGAGATTCCGCGACTTCATCACTGCCAATGCATTGGATCAGCTGGTCGACACCCCCACAAGAGGTGAAAATATTCAGGACCTGGTACTAACCAACATGAGTAGTCACTGTACCACCCCTACAGTGTCATCTTCCTTGGTAAGATCCGACCATAAAGCAATCACTTTCAAAGTCACTATCTCCCCTGCCCCCCCCCCCCCTCCACCAGGGTTGAACAAAAAAAACTTTTCCAAAGTTGACTACAACCTCCTGAGAGCAGGTATAAGCAGCTTCACAGCCAACATCCCTTCATTTGAATCTAGCAGTAATGTCCAAGCCTACACCAAAAAACTATATGAGCACTTGTATAGCTGCATGGACTCAGCAATGCCTGACAGGACGAAATCATCTTCCTCAAGGGAGAGTAAACCTGTCTGGTGGACAGCAGCAATAAACAGACTCTGTAATATAAGGAAAAATTTGCTGTTCAGGACAAAGAAGGAGCAGGTGCCAAGTTGTAAGCAATCTCTCCATTGTCTGAACAAGCAAATAAGGTCACTGGTGAAATCATCTGAGGCTAACTTTCAGTCCAAATTGGCCACATCCACTAAGGACAGTCACAAGGCCTATTTCACATACGTCAGGAATCTCAAAGGTAACTCCCAAATCTGCTCTGAGTTGGTGGTCAAAAATATCACATACACAAATGCCATAGATATAGCCAACCTACTGGCAGACAAGTTTAGTAAAAACTTCTCCCCCCATATGTAAACCAGGACACCCACAGCACCTGCCCCCTCCCCTCATCACCAGGGAGCACATTATTAATGCCCTCTCAAAGGCAAAAAATGCAACCTCCATGGGACCCAACAACATCTCTGGATGTGTCCTACATGAACTCAGGCAAGAGCTGACAGCACCACTAGGCACCCTATTCAACCAATGCCTGTGCACCAGCTTCATCCCAGTAGAATGCAGGACAGCCACTGTCATACCTCTGCACAAAGGTGGAGCATCCACTGACCCAGGCAATTATAGACCCATCAGCCTAACTAGCCTGATCTGCAAGGTCATGGAAAGCATTATCATTGACTTTATAAACAAGGACATTGGCAACCTCCAAATGCTTGATCCCACACAGTTTGGTTTTGTCAAAGGGAGATCATGCCTGTTAAACTTGGTTGCCTTCTTTGAAACAGTCACCAAAGCCATGGATGAGGACAAGACAGTGCCCACCACCTACCTTGATGTAGCCAAAGCTTTCGACACTATTCTCCACTTGGGCATAATAGATAAACTCTCCCAGCTAGGCATCAACCCATATGTTACAAGATGGATATCTAACTGGCTCACTGATAGAACCTACTCAGTCAAAATAGGGGAAGCCACCACTAGTAGTAGACCCGTAGCAAGTGGCATACCCTAAGGATTGGCCTTGGGGCCTCTACTGTTTGTGATATACTTTTCTGAGGTGCAAGCCAAAACCAATGGTCTGTGGCTGACCAAGTTTGCAAATGACTGCAGGCTGGGCACTGTCATAAATTCCCTTAGTGATGTGAACATCCTCCAATAGGGCCTTAACCAATCTAATGACTGGTGCCTGAAGCATGGCCTCAAACTGAATGCAAAGAAATGCATCATTATCCCCTTTGGGAAAATGGTGTCCCCACTAACTATCAAATTAATAACAATGTACTAAGCACCCAATCGGTTGTGAGGGACTTGGACACCCAGGTTGATAGCAACCTGACTTTTGACTACCATGTTGCCGTAGTTGTACAGAAGGCGTTCTACATGGCCCACCTCATAAGTAAGAGTATTTCATCCAGGAACAAGGAGGTCATAACATCCCTGTACTCCTCCCTTTTCAGACCCATTATGGAGTACAATGCCCCCTTCGGCATGTACCTTGCACATGCAGCAGTTTTAGAAACCACAGAGATTCCTGACCAGGAAAATCCAGGGTCTTAAACACCTATCCTGTACAGATAGGCTAAAAACCCTGTCCCTCTACTCAGTCTGCTCAGAGATGACCTGCATATCCATAAGTCAAGCTCCATTCGAGCAATCTACACGCAAGGTTTCAACCTGGTCTGTGACATTAATAGAACTTGTTGGTGGGATCGATTTGTGTCCCAGCGACTCCCCCAACTGTGGAATAGACTTCCTTTCCATGTCAAGCAGAGTACCTGGTGCTTCACTTTGTGAGTGGAACTACTTCTGCTCCACTGGGCAGTCTGCAAAACACTGGCCTTTGCTGCTATATCCCACTTCTCAACCTGCCTTAATTGAAAATAGGAACAAAGGTCTTCAAAATTAGGTATATCCAGACAAAATCTGGGCATCTAATTTGCATGAAATTTAAATACCAAATAGTACATAACATTTCCCACTTCCAGTAGGAATGTGACTTACCACTCAGAAACACATTTAAAAAATAGTGAGTATCAAAAATGACGGAAAATAAACGCTCATTATTCTTAATTATTTATCCTGTGCTGACCAGTTTAGTCCCACTAGGCTAATGGCCTCTTTTCAGGGGAGACTTGAGGTGGTATTTAGACTTCATGGGGAAATTTGGCCTGAGCACTGGGGAAACAACTTCTGTTCTTTTCAATAGGTGTCCTGGGATCTTTTACATCCACCTGAGCTGTCACCAGCTGAGACAGATGGAACCTCAAAGAGACTGTAAAATATGTAGACTTTAATGAACTGTATTGCACAATTCTACCACATAAGGTCATTTGTTTATTTATTTATTTCCATTTCTAATTGTTTCTGAAAAAAGGAGATGTTAGATGTAAGTTCTCTTTCATTAAATTATTGGTGTTCTAAATACGTTGGTCAGATAGTGTTTTTTTCTGTGTACTAGGCAACTTCAAAAATCATATGAGGAGGATTCAGAGAAATGTGTGAAGGGATAAATCAAGCCAGAAAATACATACATGCCTCCTAAAATAGGGACATCATGAATCAGGCCTGAAAATTAGAATGTTTCTCCAAAATGGGGACAGAAAAGAAGATGTTGCTCAGAGATGATTCGTTCTTGCTTAGGATTGTCTGCCTATGCCTATGACAATGTTTAACGTGCACATGTGAGTGGTGTGTCTCATTACTTGCAGCACCAGTAAGATGTGAAAAGCTGTGACGTAGGGTAGAGTGTTACCTCTCAATCTCCCAACTCAAGAATTGTGGCCAAAGACAAAATAATGGGGGGACAGAGGCCCAAAATAACGAGCATATTTTTAAATGTTCATTTTTATAAACTAAGTTGCTAGTGTACATTTTCTGAAGGATATGAAATCTAGAACTCAAATGTCTGTGAATGTTATTATTCAGTGATTTCAGTCTTTATTGACATGCCAGCAAACCACAAATATTATGAGGCGAAGACAAGGCAATAATCTCGACATTTTGCAAAATTCTGGACAGTTCAAAGGTATGGAAAGAGTGTAGGTGCTGGCCTCTTGACAACTGTTAGACCCATAGTTTTTGTTATATTGATTTTATTTATTTACTTAACATTTCTTTACCGGGAAAGTCCGACTTGGAACAAAGCCAATTTTCAGCGGAGGCCCAGGGAGAAATGCTCCAGATGCATGTCTTTGTCCATATCTTTCAATGGTCCAGATTTTTCCCTCATATTTTTGGTCTGTTCTTCATAAAATTTGTAATTTTCTGGCAAATCACTGATGACTGAAGTCACTAAAAAAATGACATAGATCTGAGTTTTAGACTTTATATCCTTCAGAAAATGCATGGTAAGATAGATCATGGTATTCTAGCTACTTTCTACGTTTGTAAGAGCAATATTTAAAATCTGTCCCTATTTTGGGGCCTTTTGTCTCCCAATTATTTTAAGCTTTATTTAGATATCTTGCACTAAGAGGTTGAGAGGTATGATACTGACAGATCCAGTTACCATGTTACTTTTTATGTGCTGTATTGTAAAACATAAAGACTTTACATGTTTTTATTCTGCTGCCATCACTAACACATTTTGCAAACAGCAAGTGAGGGGGGCTGGTGTATACAGTATCAGCACACTGTCTATTACGATCTACAGCAGCTGATTGCTGATGTTGGCACTGCCTGAACTGCTTTAACTGGGAAGGGAAGGGGAGACAGAACAAATCACTAAGTGAAATCTGGCTTTGTGACTTCTTATGGCCGTATCATATTACATAGGTCAGGCTCATTCCATACGTGTAAACGTTATAAGTACATATTTTCAAGAAATTAGATATTCAGTGTGTAACAGTCATTCTTGTGTCTGGAAAGACTTAAAATAGCTATACTGGTTTTATATGAAAGTTTTTTGTCTGTATACTAAGCCTTTAATTGTATTTGCTTAGTTTCAGTTAGACATATACAGGACAAACTTGTTTTGAGAAGGGGAAACTGTATCTAAATGAAAGAGAGAGTTCAGGAACTTCCATTTTTGTGTCTTTTGTCTTTTGTTGAATAGAAGAAAGCCATGATAAGGCTGAATAGGTTTATTTTCGTTTCCTGGACATTGTGATGGAGCTGAATTTTTTTAACCTGATAAATGGCACATTGTATGCAAGGACTGAGACATACTGTAGTGGCGTGCTATATGAGTACACCTCTAAGTGGCATTCCTTCAGTTTCAAGAAATAACTGTACATTTTGAGTGCAAGTTCTATAAATGTCTATGGAACAAGTTACTTTTGCATGCTATAAAAGGTAGTATTAATGCTAAGCATATTCAGGACTTTTGCAAAGGCATAGAGCATTAGCCATCTATTCTTCTGTTCAAAAAAGAAAGAAACATAAAGTGGTATTGCAACTCTATTCTGTTTAATTTGCTGATCCCATTAACTTGTAACAGCAGTGTAGAACAAATCCTAATGATTTAGCAATCTAGACTAATAGAATTAAACTTAGTTTGTATTCCATGCTGTTAAATGGAAGGAGGACATGTATTATATTTTAATTATTTATTTATTTTTCATTTTTGTTACTGGGATAGTCCAACTGGACACAAGTCCTTTTTCAGTGGAGGCTCAGGGAGAAAAGCGGCACAAGCAACAATTAACAGAATACATTTCCAACAAAGTTCATAATTTACATTAATAAGTTTGATCACTGATTACCAATTAAAATGTAAAGTAATACATGTTCAGAGAGGAGATATAATAGTAATATTCTGGGAGTGTACGGAGGGAGGCAGATTGTAGGAGGAAGTCATTAGAGAAGGAGCTAGTGACATAAATTAGGAATAATCAGATTTCAGGATGGAATAAATTCATAAAGATTGGGAATGAAGGTAGAGAGGTAGGTTAGCCATATGAATGTCATATTATGGCAGGCCTCTTGCAGGATATCATCAGACAGTAAATTAAGTTCTCATGTTGTTCTCATTTATGGTAGGTTAGGCTGTTTACTTCATCAGGCATATATCCTCATTTGGGTCTGTTGAGTGGTCCAAACTATCGTGGACAAATAGGTAAACTCACAAGTATCTATTTTCAGAGAAGACATGGAATCAGTCTTTGTTTAAGAGACTTGCTCAGAGTTACACAGTCAGATGGGTTCAAAGGAAATCAAACATACATAATGAAACTCATTAGAAAACCATAAATATAATCCTCTGTGCTAAACTGCAACACTTTTAATAATAGTCATCTAGCTTTCTAAGAATGTGATAAGTTTTGAATTTCAAGCCATAAACTTGTAGCTAGCCAGATATTTTAGTTTCTACATTTTTTGATTTGTGAAGCCAGGATACTGCCAGTCTATTAATGCGTAGCATTGTTTTCTTAGATGCTGCATACAGAGTCCTTGTTATGATTTATGACTTTGGAAATAGAACAAAGAAATATGTTGCTATGTGCCATTTTTAAGATTGCAAAGGATGTTGTTATTACCTAGTGATATTGCATTATTCTGTTCATACGTCTCAACCTGGAGTCATCAAAAATCTGGACAAAGGCCCATGGAAAGTAGGTACAACTGGCCAAATATCCATACGCCGATTAACATAAACTTTGCATAAATAATTATGTAAGCCCACCCACTCCACTGGAATTGTGGGATACCAGCTTTTAACTACAAACTGAAGAACAGACAAAATATTAAACACCAAATATAACCAGAACAATCATATTTATATTAATATTATTATCAAATGCAGCATGTTGTTCTTCTAAACAAGCACTATTCGTACCCCATCAAAATCACAGTCTTAATTTGTATATAATCCAGCAGCAAAGATTAGTGCCAACACAACACTAGTAGTTTCGTGTTAGAGTCACCAATAAAGAATTAAGCACTAGGTGATTAATACAGGAATAAAAACAACTGCAAATAATCAAATAAAAGTTTAAAGGCAGCTGATTAGTGTGGTAGTAGTACTATGAGCCGATGGAAAGCAGTTGATCTACTTCTGAAAAGTTATTTCCTTTCTTACTGTCAGGTCAGCAGTCAAAGTAAGATCTACAATTACTAGTACATTGCAGAAGGTCCACCACACAGCAAGCAGAGACTGACTGAAAGAAACACATAGTGACCCTAACTGGAAAATGTTGTTCTACAATTCTGAAGTATAAGTTAAGTTCTGTAGTGAAGTCAAAATCTGCACTTGTCACCATTTGTATATTCATGTCTCCTTTACACTGTAGCGCATCTCCAGTAAACATCACAAACCTTTCTCATGCATGCAACACGCCTGTGAAACTTGAACATACCTACACATATTTCAGGCATGATGCAAGGGCATTAATCCCCATTTAGCCTGCCAGTCATAGCTATCAACCTGTTAGCACAAAGACAAAAGTAATGGGGGGACAAAGCCACAAAAATAGGGAGGGTCTCATTTTAAATATTGCATCTTCTGTAGAAAATGTAGTCCGAAATGCAAATGGCTGTCATTATTTAGTAAATTCAGCCCTTACTGATTTGCCACAACAATCCAGAATACCACTAATTTTATGAGGAACAACAGACCCAAAATATGAAGCAAAAATCTCACACACACACACACACACACACACACACACACACATATCATTCACATGAAAGCGGCATGCCAATGCTCGCTTGCTGTCTCTTCTTTTTTTTTTTTTCCCTAACCTGGAGGAGCCAGAGAAAGAACTGGTACTGGTCAAGATAAATTTCTTCATCACTGAATTTGATGCTTCTCTGCTCTGCAGTGCTGACTCTACAATGCGCACTCCACTCCACTACCAGAAGAGTCGAGATTCAAATGAAGAAGACCAGCCCGGAATGGCTCGGGAGTCAACAGTTGCTAATGTTAATTAATGTAAAACAAAAAACAGCTGCCTGGAGTGTCAGTGACAGTCATCCTCTCCACTGCTCCATTCGTTAACTTATTTCTGATCTGCTGATTGCTGCAACTATTACCTATAGAAGAAAATATAAACAGAGAGAGTACATACCCCTCAAGCCCTCAGCTGGATTCCGACAGGCTGTCAGTCTGCCTCACTGAGCTGATGTCATTGCCCATACCCTCCACATGATGATGTCAGACTGTAATTCATCCCCCCAAAAAATAAAATTTGAAAAAACAACCAGGAAATTTTGGAATTAAATGGGCCACTCGGGAAATCATGGTACCCCAATATTTTGCCCTCAAAACTGGTATTTACCAAGGAATTCACTATGGTTGAGTGGTCTGATTCAGTTCCATTTTAGTGGTTTTGGGGAAGATGTAAAAGGTATGTACATACAGACATGTCATGCACCTCCATTTAATATGCAGTATAATTTATTACCATACGTTTATGACTGGTGCCATTTACTTGAACGCTTTGTAAAATGTTAGATACACAGATTTACTGCAGCACAAAAAGTATGGCAAATGTCTTGTCACTGCCACCGCTGTCTGAGTTACTCTGCATCAAGAAGTATTTGGTAAAAATGAACCCACAGAAAAGAGCAGCAAAATCTTTCCCACACTGCACTTAGAAACAAAACATGGCCGCAACAGAGCAGCATATGGGATTGTCACACCTGTCTGTCACTGGGTCTTTAGAAGACTGCATAAAAGTTGAAGTGTCTTAGACAAATTCACATGTTCTTTTTGATATTTTTGGAGAATATGGGGCTGCTCAATCCATATATGGAGATGAGTATTTTTTATGTTTCCGTTTGTTGAAGGGTGCAATGTGAAAGGGAAAACTTTGGAACAAAATATGTCAGAAGGATTGCAAGATGTAACTTTTGAAAAACAAGATTTTTAATTTGAGATAAGTTTGGATCACTTTGTTATTTGAAAAAAATGTGAATTTTTGCTTATAGAAATTACCAGGACTTTTGAATATGGCATCTCAGAAACAGGACATGAGATGCAGACTAAAAATCTTATTTTAGTGTAAAAAACTGGTGCATATTGTTCTCTTTGTATTGGTGTATAAACTCATTTAAAAAACAAGGGAAAAAAGTGCACCAAATCTGATGACAGCATACAAAACTTAGCGCATTCTTAGGATCATAGGATCATAGAAGGTTACTAGGCTAATGACCCTGGGGCCCATACAAGCCTAGCCAAGTTTTACCCTTATTTCCATGATCAGCACCTATCACCTCCATCCAAGAGGGACATAGGTGGAACCCTAGGGTGAGCTTACGGTTACCCGTCCAGTCATCCAGATTGCGTTTGAACAGGGCCAATGAGGCGCTCTGCTTGACATGAAGCGGGAGTCTGTTCCAAAGGTGTGGTAACCTCTGGGAGACACATCTGTCCCTCCAGCAGGTTCTATTAATGTCACATACCAGGTTAAGACCATTACAGCAAGTAACCCTATGTACCATTTGACTTATGGATGTGTAGCATTTCTAGTAAAGTAGCATCAATGATTGCCTTATATACAAGGCAAAGATTGCCTCTAAGCTATCTTTATGAAACAGAGTAAAGTGACAGTGTTTTCAGACAGTCTTCGTAGGACAGATGCTGAAGACCTTGAATTTTCCATGTGAGGAACCTTTGTGGTCTCTCCAGTTGCTGCAGATGCTTGGAAAGGTACATACCAAAAGGGGCATTGTACTCAGTTATTGGCCTGATGAGAGAAGAGTACAGAGAGGTTATAACTTCTTTTTTTCTGGAGGTAATGCCCTTACTTATGAGATGGGCAACATAGAATGCCCTTGTTACCACTGTGGAGCCATGTTGATCAAACATAAGGTTGCTGTCAACCTGTGTGCCCAGGTCTCTCGCCACTGAGTGCATACTTAGGGCGTTGTTATTGATGTGGTTGTTAGCAGGAACATCACTCTTACCAAAAGGGATGATAATACATTATTTTGCATTGCGTTTAATGCCATAACTTTGGCCCCAGTCATTTGTTTGTGTAAAATCCTCTTGTTAGGATGTTGACATCATTCGGAGATTCTATGACTGCTCCCAGTTTGCAGTCATCAGCAAACTTTGTCAGCCACAGATCTTTAGTTTTCCCTTGCACTTAGGTCCCAGGACTGATCCGTGTGGAACACCACCGGTAATAGGTGTGCTGTTGGAGGTGGATTCCCCTAGTCTGACTATATGAGTTCTATCAGTGAGCCAGTTAGCAACCCATCTAGTGATATAATGGTTGATTTATAGTTGGGTGAGTTTGTCAATTATGCCTGAGTGGGGTATTGTGTCAAAAGCTTTGGCTAAGTCTACAGTAGATAGGAGGTGTGCACAGATTTCCCCTCATCAAGGGCCTTGGCGACTGTCTTGAAGAAGTCCACCAAGTTTAACAGGCATGATCTCCCTTTGATAAATCCAAACTGAGTAGGATCAAGTGTTTGGAGACTACCTATATCTTTGTTGATAAGGTCCATGATGATTCGCTCCATGGCCTTGCAGATAATACTAGTCAGGCTAATAGCTCTATAGTTCCTGGGGCTAGTGGAAGCACCACCTTTGTGCAAGAGGATAATGGTGGCTGTTTTCCACTCAGATGGGACAAAGCCAGTGCTTAGACTATGATCGAAGAGTACCCAATGGTGTTGCTAATTCTTGTTTGAGCCCATGTAGGACACAGCCTGGGATGTTATCAAGTCTCATGGATGCCTTGTATTTGACCTTAGAGAGGGCATTCTTGGCCTGCTGTTTAGAGATACAGGGTAGAGAACAGGTGGCAGGGATGTCTTGGGGTAAGTGTGGTGGGGAAATGGGAGTAAAGTTTTCACAAAACCTGTCAGCTAACAGGTTAGCTATGTCCACAGGCTCTGTATATGTGGTATCATTAACTACCAATTCGGCACAAGTCTGAGTCCTTCCTTTTAGGTTACGGATGTAACCAAAGAGCATCTTATGGTTGTACTTAGTTGAGGAAGCTAATTTGGATTCATAGTTAGCTTTGGAGGAGTTCACAAGGAGTCTTATTTGCTTGTTTAAGCTGAGGAGGGAGTGTTTCCAGTTTGTGGCTCACTCCTTCTTACTCTTAGACAGCAATTTCTACCTCTTATTGTTGTTGTTGTTTTTCTTTTGGCTTTTCCCGGTTAGGGGTCACCACAGCAGAACTCTGGTCTGCTAATGATTGGCAGTCGATTTTTACGGTGCCGAGGTGCCAGCCCAACACCCAACCTTCAACGAGGGCATGCCCATTCACGCTTGTCTTTCAAACACCACCCAACCATGGGGAGGACATGCAGACTCCACACAGAAGGCGCTCCAGCTGAGAATCAAACAGGAGAACCTCTTGCTGTGAGGCAACAACGCTACCACTGCACCACCATGGTTTAATTTCTACCTCTTTATGTAAAGTCTGTCAATGGCAGTTGTCAACCAGGCAGGTTTGCTTTTCCTCGAGGAGCTTGTTTGGTCCTATCAATTATAGCTGCATCAATGCAGTTGTTCAGGTGTTTGTATAAAGCATTTGTGTAGAATGCGGCATAGTTGCCAGTTCCATGTGAGGGAGGAGGAGCAGTGATGCTATTTATGCCATCCTGTAAGAGGTTAGAATCTGTTTTGGAAAAGATTTTTGTTAATTTGTGCTACTGGGGGTCAGGTGTGATAGTAACTTCGAATGGGACTGATTTGAGGTCAGATCTCATGAGGGAAGACCTCACAATAGGGGTGCTACAGTGGCCCCCCCTATATTGGTAAGAACCAGCTCCGGCATGTTGGCACCCCTTGTGGGCGTGTCAACTAGCTGGTCTGGGGCATTGGAGTTAATGAAGTCGAGGAATCTTTGGGAAGTGAATTTCCGCATGAGTAATTTCCCCAGTCAATGGATGGTTAGTTAAATTTGCCCAAAACCACGGTGTTCGGATGTATATTGATAGACTTAAGTAGATCCAACTAGGCAGAGTGCATGTCCTGATTCATGGAGGGGGTCCTGTAGGTGGTTCCTTCTATTATCACAGTATTTCTTCGGAATGATCACATTTAAAACAAGCTCTAATAAGTAGTAGTGTGATAAAAATCACATGTTCCTCACCACATCCAATCACAGTTAAAAGCACACAAACCATTATTTCAGATTATCTCAATGAGCATAAATTCACATCACTTTTAATATTTATTTTGTCATTTAAACCTGGTGGAGACACTGGAACTATAATAAACTGCTATTAAAGTTCCATAGTGAAAGTATCCTGGAAAAATTCTGATTAAACATGGCGAGGAACATGTTATTTTATTGATCTCTTAATCACACGAGGGAAAAATGAACCAATTTTATTGTTAGAATGCCCATAGTTTATCCCTAAATAATATCCATTTATGTTTTATAAACTGCATCCATCTGTCACCCTCCACAGGTAACATAGAATAATACTATGGCTGTGAACTCTTCTACATTGATTCTTGGCTGGAGCGCCTTATGTGTGGAGTCTGCATGTCCTCCCCACAGTCGAGTGGCGTTCAAAAGACATGCGTAAGTGGGCGTGCCTTTGTTGAAGGTTGGGCATCGAGCTGGCAGCTCGGCACCATAAAAATCTACTGCCAATCATTAACGGACTGGAGTTCCGCTGTGGCGACCCCTAACCGGGAAGAGCCGAAAGAAGAAGAAATTCACACAAAATCTTATCATGGCTTGAATATTCAAGAGTTATGGTACATGCTTTTGAATGTTTAAGTGATTGTTAAGCACTTTAGTTCATAATATATACAAAGGATTTAGGACATGTCAAAAATTATTTCTGTTAAAATTAAACTACCTCCCTACTAGATGCATTAAAAACATGATCCTTTTGTGATATATCAGATACTTACATTGATATTTTTATCATGTAGTGCATACAGCTACCTTGTATCCAGAGACTTCTTGTTCTTGAACGTTCTGCTAACAGGCCTAACAGTCTGTTCTTTTACCATTTGTAAGATATGCAAGTGTCACTAAAGGAGATACTGCCAGCCCATCTATCTGGAATTTTGTAAAAATTTATATGTCATTTGTGAATATCAACATGATTCATATGCTTGTGTTACAAATGTTTTAGAACTGTATGTTATGTGTATATCAAACTGCTGGTACAGAAGTGTGTGTTGAAAAGGGTTGTATAGTACTGAGCTTTAAAAATTTAGCCACAGTGTACCACACTGGAACAGAACAGAAATGTACATACACTGTTGTAATTGTTTAGATGTATATATTTTAACAACAGAAACTGGAACGCAGGAGATTAATTTCAGCAAAATTTAAATTACTTAATGACCACGTAATAAAAGAATGTTATCTTTCGGTTTCAGTGCAGTAACAGAGACAATGTCTAGAATTAGAGGGTCTCTGCATTGTCTTGCAAATGTTTTATTGTTTTATGACTTCCAGCAAGTACCAAGATTTGAGGAAAAGCCCTTGTGTATGTATTTTCACAGGTAGATGCTAAATGCTACCAGCTGCATCAATGGTTATTTTTCACCTGGGATAGAGTCAGATGACAAGAAGTGATGTCATCCTGCAAGCTATCCCAGTAGTAATATTTGTGATAATAATGTAAGACCTCTCTGAGAGAGACTGAGTAGTCTGTATTTTGTCAAGTATTTTGTCATGAATCTGACCAGAAAACCCATTCACCACACATCTGTCTTGTTTGCTCTGAAAGTTAACTAGGGTATAGTAATTCTCTAGATATAATCAGGAATGTAGTGAAGCATAGTTTAGATGTTTTCTTTATTTATTTGAGACTGTCCTGCAATGTTGTTTTAAATATTTCCTGTGATTCTGAATTCTGATGTTACTCTAATTATGTACTGAGCATTTTCTTGTTCTTTTATTATTTATTATTAAATGTATTAAAACCTTTCATTGTGGCTGATATTTGTGAGATATATTTAAGTTCTTAGAGTACTTGCATATTTGTTTGGTGACACTGTGTTGGCCACTCTTAATAGTCTTGCTCTTGGTCAAACTACCATTTATATTGATAGTAACATTACACAGTAAGATTATGGGCAGAAAGAGGCATAGCTTATTAAACCTGTGCCAGCCTTTCCCAGGTGTGTGTGTGTATATGTGTGTGTGTGTGTGTGTGTGTGTGTGTGTGTGTGTGTGTGCGTGCGTGCGTGTGTGTGTGTGTGTGTGTGTGTGTGTGTGTGTGTGTGTGTGTGTGTGTGTGTATGTATATATATATAAATCAACCCTCAAAGTGTGTGTGTGTCAGCTACTTGGGTAGGGACACGAAGCAATGGTTGGACAGAGAGGGTGTTGGAGGTCTTGGCTTGGCCACTCAGCTGAGATCTCAACCCTATAGCTGTGCCAGTGGGGAGTCTTATTGGGGATCTGGAGAAAGAGGGAGAAACCAGCCCCAGACTGACTGTGGTCTCTGTGTGCATTTAAGGGAAATTGCATTTGATGCAGAGAGCTGCATCTGGAAATACTGTGTGTGTACCTATTGTCCTCCCAATGTACATCCCCCACTGTTGCCAGTGGTGAGGAGTGAGGCTCCTTGATTACCGTGCCAGTGGTGGGGCGTCACATATAATGGTGGGCAGTGGTGGGATATCCACGTTACAGTAAGATGTTCATTTCTCATTTGATTTAACTATTCAAAACACAGAAGGAACATGTTTAGCTTTTGTGACTTTCAAATAGACTATTACATAGCCAGACTTCCAGTCACAGTACTATTAATACACAGCTATCTCCAGCTGTAGATGCTGAGTAATTTATTTAATGACTGTCATTTCAACTTTTAGTGACAGCCTAAATGTATTAGAGCACATGTGAAACCAAGATACATATCAGTATTAAGCTACTACTGTAAGTAAAGTAAAAAAAGAAAAAAATGTATTGCAATTCAAACCAGGTATTCCTAAATGTTAGTAGTCACATTTTCTTATTATAGAGGCTACTTCCTGTCCCAAATAACTGAGAATTTGGCATAATTCTATCACTTGAAATCAAGTTTGTTTATACTTTTCTTTGTGTTGTTCTACATGTTGTATTTTTGGCAGCCTATCTCATTGAAATTAAAGGTATTAATATCAATCCAGTCTTCTTTAAATTTAAATATTCCTCTATAAACTGTACCAGCATTAATATCCACCGTCAGAGCACTATAACTTTTTTGCAACAATGCAAACAATATTAAATATTCTAATTACATCAGTCAATTACGTTGTGCAATTTGACTAGATGTGTCTTGCATAAGAAGAAAGCATAACCAAAATCCTTTTTAGGTTAATTATTTCCCCTGTTGAAATGCATCCTTAGTAAGGAATGCAGTCAGAACAGTATCATTTCCTCTAGACCCACTAATAATGTATTCACTTGTGTTGATTCCTTCAATCACAAATGATACATAGTATAATTTTGCATTGATAACGATTTCCTTTTGCGTCCAGTGGTGTATGGTTTTTACTGTATCAGTCAGACACATGATACAACTTAACAGCACAAGAGTCTACATTTATACTAAAAAAGAAAATGGAGGATGGATGATTTAATCCTTTCAGGCTAACTTGTACCCTGTGGTTAAGGCATCACCAGTAAAAAACACACACATATCAGTGGTGTTATTGTACATGTCCAGTAAAAACGCAATCAAGAATCCTATTTACATCCTTAGAATGCAAAATTATAAGCATATAAAGTAAAAATGCATGCAGCCATAGTTACTATGACCTTCAGTAATGTCCACTCTTTATACTGAAGGACAAGACTGACATTCCAGAAGACCAGTAAAAGGAAGTTTTTTATTAAAATACATAGAGAATGACAAAATTAACAAGCTATTGTATATCAACACGCTTCTTCTTGTTACTAAAAACGTGAATTATACAAACTGATAGTTAATGTAAGTTGGTATGTTTGTTACCCTTAACCTCCTTAGGAGCTCTTCATTAGCAAGACGGGCATAAAAAGGTAATTCTTTATATTGGGAATACTTATAGTGCTCTGTTTTAGTCTCTAGATGAAAAAAAATAATTGCAAGTTATCCAGTTTTAAATTTACTTTTTGTTTAGTCTTCAATTGTTTAATTAATGTTGAAACATTAATACTATTTAAAGAAACTGCATTAGTAACATAAGAATAAATGTGTCCAGAATGCTATAGCAAAATATTATTGTGTGAGAAAGGTGTAGAACATAGTTTCAGATTTTAATAGTGGAACCAGTTTATATTGATTTATTCAGGTAGGACTTTTAATGGAGTAGATTTTAAGGAATATAGAATACTTTGTTGGATTTTGCAGCTTTCCCTGGACAGGTGTTAATTCCCCGGAGGAAAGACAAGTAAAATATAAGGTCTCCAAGCTCTTGACAGAACTTTCTGCCTCCTTCTGTCTCACAAAGGCACTATAGTTAAATTATGACTTGAGAAATGCATGACTAAAAATGAACTTAACTGAGAAGCCTTAACTCCCTTATTCACACTGAAAGCATGTGAAGGAGATTCAGACTCTCCGTGGACTGTATTACTTCAAGAATGCCCTCTCTTCTTCTAAAAGAAAGGTTTAAAAGCATAGGCTCCTAAGAAGTGGTTTACCAGAACAGCCCTTAAATTGCAAACTACAAGCACAGGCCAGGAAGTCAGTATCTGTAAAAAGAAGAACCCAACAAGTAATTTCAGTGTGTACCAGTAGTGCAAATTGATATCACTAAAAAAACGTTTTCAGCACTCACTAGGTTTGCCATTTTCCCTACTGTTGTGTGATCGTGGAGCGATTTTCAGTGATATAGATGTTTGTTACTGGCACGCATTGAAATTATTGACGAAATGTTATCATGAATCCATTAGTGGGGAGGGAGGGTGCATCGAGCTGTCTGCTGCTTACTGCGATATTTGGTGGCTTGCCAAGCCACAGTTAATACGGAAATTGCCAAGAAAATACTGTTCTTTCATGTCATTCACCAGAAAACCATCATATTAGACCTGCTGTTTTTTCAGCTGTTAGACATACTGGAGTTTAATTCCACCCTTTAGAGTTGCCTTACATACCTTACAGCCTCCAAAGGTTATTGGGTAGACTATTTTAGACAGAGGTCTCATTCTCTTCTCCTGGATGCATGTTGATCCCTGGGTATGTGGAAAGCAAACCCTCACTTTCTGAGTCTGGTGCCCCTGAGTATGTGGGAAGCATGCCTTCACATCCTGAGTTTGGGGCCTTGGGTATGGGTGAAACTTGCCATCACATCCTGAGCTTTGGTTCCTGGCTGTGTAGGAAGCAAGTCTTTGCATCCTGAGTACGGAGTTCTTGATATGTCTGAAGCATGCCTACACATCCTCAGTCTGGGATGCTGGGTATGCAGGAAGTATGCCTTCACATCCCACATCTGCGACCCAGGTTAGGCAGGAAGTCTGCCTTCAAATCCTGAGTCTGGGGCCCTGGTATGCAGGAAGTATGCCTTCACATCTTGATTCTGGGGCTTTCAAATCCTGAGTCATCCATCCTTCTGTAGATTCATTGGGGTCAAACTAAGCAGACAATTTCTTCAAGTATGGACATTTCCCTTTCAGAGTCACCTGCACTTTTCATCTTTACAAAGTGCTTAGGAACCACAGCCCCTGGCCTGTGTGTCTGTTTCATGTACATATATAACACATATTTTGTGTATCCATGCTGTATTCCTGTATATATTAATATATTTCTCACTTCTCATTTGCACACGTGTACTTGCGTGTGTGTTTGGGGTATATTTTTCCACTTAATTAGACAACTGGCCTCCGTCATCTCCACCCAGAGATGAACTTTATATGAAAAGTATGTTAGACTGTGCACCTATTTTACCAACTGTGGATCATCCCTCAAGATAAACACTTTTGTAGGCCCTCTCTTCCTAGGCAAGGACAATTTGTTTCTGTTCTAAAGATGAAATGCTACCATGGCGCTTTCTTTTTTTCAGGTCAGGTAATGCATGGTTTCCGACTTGATGTCAGTGCTGTACTGAAATGACCCAGATGACCATCTTCTAACGAAGGTCTGTTGAGCGGTTACTGGGTGACAGAGGATCAGGTACCTGAAAACATGAGTCAATCAGGTCTCATCCATGAGGTCTTAACTTGTGCAGTTAACCTACTGAAAGGTTCTACTTTCTGCCAGTGTTTCTATTCCTTACCATAATCACAGGTACTTTCCTTCTTGGTGGGAAGTGATGGTTGAGATAGCTCATACTCAGAATGTCAGTGTAAATATTCCAGAGCTCTAAGCAGTTTTCAAAGCTCTGAATACCCTACTATTTCTAAATGGAGAAGACATACACCTCCAGGCATGCAGCAAGTTTTACACATTTAAACAAGAAGTAACTTGTTCTGTCTAGCCTTCGTCCATAGACCATTTTCATTTATGAAAGGACTGCAAAATATGACTCATGCTTTGCAGTCCTTGATTTTCAAGGCATATAACATTCTCTAATGGATATTTAGAGCAGCTTGAGGTCAGCGACTTACAGGTGAAAGAATCTGGAATCAGTTTTATGGGACATTTTCAGGGCTTTGGGACTTGTCTTTAACTTGATCTTTTCACTAGGGGCAACCGTGTAAAGCTGCCAGTATTTTGTTTATTTTTGCCAGAAGTTGTGGGCTGTCTCACTAGATTCCATGTCCCTCTAATAGCAAAGTAGGAGTTGTGGGTTTTCTCATTAGGTTCTGTTTCCTTCTCATGGCAAGGGATGCTCAACTAAGCTCTTCCCATTCCTTTTATTCAGAGGGCACCACATATTGTAAGATAAATGAGTGTGTGTATGTGTGTGTGTGTGTGTGTGTGTGTGTGTGTGTGTGTGTGTGTGTGTGTGTGTGTGTGTGTGTGAGACCTTATGATAGTAAGGCTATGACATATTGGCTAATGACTATCTGTCCTGTTATTGCAGTGTTACTCTAATTGGTGTTTCGGTGCCAAACTCTTGCTCCATGGTGTCCCTAATGTATCTCTGTGGTGCAAAACAAGTTATACTTAGATTAGAAAGATGTTTGGGTAAATTTAAAGGAGGGTCCACTTTTGGTTCTAAGCAAGAAGTGACAGGAAAGAAACTAAAGAAAGTATGTTACATGGAACTAATCCTACTTTATTTTGAATGTAAAGTTGCTTTACCACTTACTAGGAGCTAGCATAGGACCCGGCCTGAGAAGCCTGCAGCCAAAGCCCCCACACCTACTTCATCCCATTTCATCCTTTCCTTATACCTTTCTACCTCCTACAGTGATTCCTCACGCCACATAATTAATTTGGCCTCTAGATGGCAGTCTTTACCCACCCATAATCTCTCTTCCTCACACAATCTCTTTCACCATAACTAGTCCTTTCACATTCTTTTCTCTAACTGCTTGTTAATAGTCCTACCTACCTCTGACTTTCACCCCACTCCCCTCAACACAGTCCCTAAGCACCTCTCTAACCAGCCTAATTACCACCCTCTGCACTTACCTTCACCATACTGATAGTTTTCACACTGTCTGCCCTGCTGCCTTTCTTTCCTTGGGTCTACCTGCTCCGTTCACCCTGCAAGCTCACTCTGCTCCCCTACCCTACCCCCAGTTACCACCCCCTCTCTCACATCCTACCAATCAATTGCTCCAACCACCTACTCCACTTACCTACACCACTCCTCTTCCAACTCTCTCAAGTGTCTCTACTTAAAGTGCTTTTCCATACCTTACAGCATTGCAGTTCCCTCTCCTTAAAGTCTTGTCCCACATTTACTATTCCTTTTATTATCTTATCCCAGTCTAACCTCCGTTGTATTTGTATAGGTATCCTAATAAAATGCAGACTACAACTAAAGTTATCCTAACCAACTTAATACTCATAGCCACACTTATACCTGCCCTCACCTCAGCCTATCTCCTAACCTGTTTTGAAAAGGTGAATTACTACGAGCTTAACTACTCTCCAAATCAAACAGCCATTCACAATATTTCCGTCACCCATATTCACATAAACATCATCTCCACTCCCTGCTACCTGCTAGCTAAGTTCCATCGACTCACACACATTAAGTACAATAACCTCTTAGTAAGGAAAGTAAAATATCAAACTAGGTATATATATATATATATATATATATATATATATATATATATATATATATATAAAACCCAGTTTCTATGCTAAAGAACCCCACCTTAAAAGATGGTGACATCCACCCAAATCCCAGCCCAACCAATGCACCACACTCTCCAACTCTTTACTAATAGGACATCTCAGTGTCTGCAGTATTAACAACAAAGTAGCCCATCTCCATGCCCTCCTTAATATTCATTTCTTTGACATCTTTTGCCTTACAGAAACTTGGTTAAAACCTGGAACTAAGGATAATGAAATAATCCCCCCAGGCTATAACATGTTGAGACAAGACTGCTTAAAATGTAAGGGTGGGGGAGTAGCACTCCTATTTAAAAATGGCCTACAGATATCCTCTATAACTTGTAACCCACCTCAGGACAGTAAGGCTGAAGTCCTCATCTCCAGACTTCAACTCAACCCTAGCAAATCCCTTTACATCATCAGTATCTACCTACCCCCCAGCAATAACATCAATACAATAGAAGATATTCTAAGCTGGGTGTCCTCAACTTACCCACAAGAAAGAATAATACTAGATGACTTCAATACTATTTGGAAAACTGTCAATACTAAAAACCCTTCCTCACATATTAATCTTCATGGCTTTAGTCAAGCAATCACCTCCACAACCAGAATTAATAAACCAGCCAAAAAAAAGAGAGCACCTTAGACTGGATACTTATTAATAAACATCAACAAACTTATAATGTAGGGACATTACCTGATGATGTAAGTGATCATACTCTGACTTACATTATAAGGCAAAAGAATGATATTTCTAACACCCCTACCTATAGGATCTCACGAACCAAAAAACACTTTAACCCTGTACTATTCCAAAATGAACTAAATGCCTGTGACTGGAATCCTCTAAAAATTCTCCCACTTGAAGAGGCTGTTAAATATTTGAACTCTAAATTTTTAGCAATCCTTGATGAGCACGCACATAAACAATCTATTAGAATGAAGTCCAAACCAGCCCTCTGGCTTTCAAAAAAGAAACCAGACAGAAAATTCTACTTAGGAACAAATCATGGGCTAAGTGGAGAGCTAACAGAACTTACCCTGAACAACAAACTTTTAGACAGTTAAGAAATATAACAGAAAAAGATATACTCACTGACAAAAAGAACTACTATTGTAAACTACAGCAAATGCACCAAAATAATCCACAGAAATTTTGGACTAGCATAAATAGACTCCTTCACCGTGGCCACTCTAGTACACCATCCCCTCTAGGCGCTGATTATAATGCCCCACATCAAACGGCCAACAAGTTCAACACCTACTTCACAGAGACCATACAATCTCTAGCTAGTCAGCTTTCCACTGACAACACAAGTCTCCCTACCTCTATGCCTGGATCTCTACCAGCATTCCAATTTTAACCTATCTCTACCACTCTCATCTACAAAATTATACTAAAACTTAAGCCTTGTACTCCTTCAGCAGACCAGTTACCTTCTGAATACTTGCAAAAAGAAGCCAAAGTAGTTGCCTTTCTTATATCTATCGTGATTAACAGAACCATTAATGAGGGAACCATCCCAGACATCTGGAAAATCTCCACATTATCCCCCTACATAAAGGTGGTAAATCTAATGATTACTCTAACTACAAGCCGGTAGCTCTACTATCACCCTTAGCAAAAGTCATGGAAAAATGCATTCACCATCAGCTATTAGACCACTTAACTAAACACAACATACTGACTAACTGCCAGCATGGCGTTAGGCCATTTCATAGTACTACCACCGCTCTCCTATCTTTCACCGACTCCATTAATAAGAACCGTAATAACAACATCCTCTCTTCTGCTCTCTTCATCGATCATTCAAAAGCTTTTGACATGGTAAACCACCCCCTGCTTATAAATACCCTTGAATCTCTTTTTCTAGACACCCAAGCTGTTCTATGGTTTAAGTCCTACCTCAACAATAGGCAACAGGCAGTTCTCTGGGAGAACAAACTATCATCCCACCTGCCAGTCACCCTTGGAGTCCCTCAGGGCTCCATTTTAGGACCTCTTCTTTTTTCATTATTCATCAATGACCTTCATGTAGCAATCCCTCAAGCCACCTGTATACAATATGCCGATGATTCTACACTCATATGTTCTGCCATCTCCACTTCAGAACTACATTCACTAACTCAGAAGGTATTCAACTCAGTAGAGACTTGGTTCTTGAAATGCTGCCTCCTTTTGAACCCCAAAAAAACTAAGCTCTTACTCTTTACACCTACCAGTAGGTCCTCCCCTATAGACTTCTCAGTCAAATTCAACAATGGCACCCTTATATCCCCTGACTCTACCACCAAAATGTTAGGAGTCACTATCGACAATAATCTCAACTTCCATAGCCATATAAATAACACCATACAAACAGTAAACAGAAAAATGGTCTCCTTATATAGAATCAAACCCTTCTTAACTCCAACAGCTAGAACCACTATTGCCCACTCTCATTTAATCTCAACTCTTCTTTACACCTCACTTAAATATACTAACCTAAAAAAATAATCTTCTCAAACTAGCCAACTCCTACAACAACATTTCCAGATTTGCCACTGTTAATGCATTTCGAACTCACCACTGTCAGAATCTAAATCAGCTAGAGTGGCTTGAACTATAAAACATTCAGATTTTTTCCCAACTTGCCATTGCCCATAAGATCTTTTACCAACCAAAAAATACTCATATACTCTCTAACCTCATTACCCCCTGTAATAATCTCAATTCACCTACGCTCTTCTAGCAAACTGCTTGCTAGCATAAGCAAGTCCAGTAACTTGGCAGGTGACTCCCTTTTCTCCAATACTGCTGGAAAGAACTGGAACCTTCTACCAATCGATCTAACTGTACTACCATCACTGTCACTCTTTAAGCAAAAGCTGAAAAGACACCTTAAAACACACTGGTTATGTCCTTGCAGTAACCCTGATTAATCTTCAGCCTCCCCTACTTCTATCTTCATACTGCCTCTGGATACAAAATGTTATACTGCTTACCCCTCTGTAAGCAGAAACTGTCACTAGTAAGATTAATACAACTTCCAGTATTTATTTAATCTATCAAGGAACTTTAAATTACCTCAGATATCATGTTGTAAAATGACTTATATTATCCTATATATTCAATCCTTCTTAGTGTACGTACTTCTCATAAAGATTCCTTTTTTGGATTTTAACTTCCTTTCTACTTTCTTTGTTATATAACTGTATATGATATTTTTTATGTTACTTTTGGAGCTTTTCTCCCCGGGCTTCTACTGAAAATGGAAATATATCCAGTTAGACTAGCCCGGTTAACAAATGTAAAATAAATAAATAAATAAAAATACAAATTAATTTATTTAGCACTATTGATAACAGTGCACCTTTTGGGCTCCACACCATGCAGTACCCATGGTGATTCAGAAGCTGTGTTGTCAAAATGTAGAGGAGCTTTTTTTATGTATGTCCCTCAGAAATGGTTCAAGCCCCAGTAACTTAAAATGTTTACAGATAAACTCACTTTGGGGGAGGTCTGTTTATTTGCTTATTCAAATCTGATTTTTCATGACCTGAAGGACTTCAGCACACTAAGGACTGCTTTAAGTTTTTCCAAATGTATATTCATTATTTTATATGTCTTTCCACCTTAATCTCTAATGCCCACATATTATTTTGCCATCAGTCTTTTCTGGTATGTTTCCTTTCTTTGCATTATGTGGTTAAAGTATTTTTTAATCTCCCCACAGCTGGTCATCAGCTTTCACCATGCCCTATCCTCATTCATTGGCTTTACCAGACCTGACTTAGCAGCCTCCAGGCTCTCCCCAGTTTATGTCCAGGGTCAGTAAAGAGGTTGAGGATGCCAGTGCAAAGTTACACTAATGCTGCTTGGGGCTACACCCTAACTCCTGTGCTGTGGTTGGCTTTCATAGGTTGATGCATTTTTCTGCCCATGTTCAGCCTCCTGACAATGTGGTAACACACTGCTTGCAGAACTGAACTTGCTAGGCTCTTAATGCTGCTGTTGCAACAAGCCTAGGCTGCCTGCCTCCCCTTTGAATGTGCAAGCTGACATCGGCTACACCATCCCATCCTCACTCGCCTTGTTTCTGTAGCACCCATGGCAGCAATCAAACATGGCTTGTTTGGGGCACAGTTAGTGCTTTATCTTACTAACTGCACCACAGGACCAGAGCAAGTGTTTCACTTTTAATTTTTATATCTGGCCTTCCAGTGAACAGCTTGGATTTATTTCCTTTAAACATTGACTGATTTAATTTTCTTGCTGTCCACAGAATTCTCAATTATTTTCTCCAATACTGCTGTTCACAAACACCAGTCTTCTGGTGCGCTGCCTTACGTGTAGTCCATCTCGTACAGTCATATGTTATTAGTGAAAAAACATAACTTTGTCTACGTGACCTTTGCTGGCAATGTGATGTCTTTGCAGTTTAAAGGCTTATTGAACTTTGCCATAGATTTTCTTCCGAAAAACAACAGTCTTCTAGGTTTTGTAGCCGCAGTCTCCATCTGCAGATTATTCTGAGCTCAGTGAAATAAAATCTATCACTGCCTCCACTTTTCCTTATGTATTTGCATAAAACTGATAGTGTTCGATGTCATAATTTTAGTTTTTTTTTTTAAACCAGCCTTTGTGCATTCTATTTTCACCTCTTCAGCTCTTCAAAACTTTCAGCCATCAGGGTGGTATCATATGCATATGTGAGTTTGTTAATATTTCTTCAGCAATCTGATTAATCTAACTCAGTATTTTGCATGATATAAACAGTAGCCTATAAGTTGAATAAATAGGGTGACATATATATTGCTTTGTTGTATGTCTTTCTCAATCTTCAACTAGTCATTTATTGCATAGTCAGGTCTAACTGAAGTTTTTTTTTATACATATAAATTTCTTGAAAGATAAATAAGGTGTCCCAGTATCTCCATTGTTGTATGAACTTGCCACAGCTTGTTATGATCCAAACAGTCAAAGGCTATAGAGTAATCAACAAAGAAAAAGAAATTTGGGAAGGGAAGTACACAAAAGTTATGTGGGATTAGCTGATTCTCCCCAAAGAAAAGGGTAGATTGGTATTAGCTGGTTTGAAGGGATACTTAACAGCTATGCCCTTAAAGCTCACTTAAATAATGCAAGCAGAAGTTGTAACTCAAAGTAGAAAGTGATGACAATGAAACGGGGGGGGGGGGGGGTGATAAGGAGGGAGTGGGTTTTTGCATGTGGATCCTTCAGGAGAGTAACAGCAACCTACAGCACAGTGGTACAGCGGTTGCATTGTCTCCTCACAGCAAAAGGTTCTCTGGTTTGATTCTCAGCTGGCGTACCTTCTGTGTGGAGTCTCTATGTCCTCCCTGCATTTGTGTGGGTTCCTCCAGGTGCTTTGGTTTCCTCCCATGTTATAAAGACATGCATCTGGAACATTTCTTCCTGGGCCTCCGCTGAAATTGGCTTTGTTCCAAGTCGGAATTTCCCGGTAAACAAATGTTAAATAAAATTAAAATATTCATATTGTAGCAGAAAGTATTGCGAGAACTAAGCCAGTAAACAAATAGAGAAAGTCGATTTTTCCAGTAGAGAAGACTGCAATTAGGGGAATAGAAAATAGGCAAGGGGGGACTGGAATTCACTCGAAAAAATTGGCAAATGAACATGGTTTTGGGAGTGTATAAGAAGAGAGTACAGGGGAAAGTTAACAGAGAGGGATGAGGCCAAACAGAAGTTTGGAATACAGGTTAGACATTGCCTTCCCTAATAGACATTTCTGATAAAAAAAGCAGTTGCTAGAAAACAGAAATCAAAATCCAAACCAACTGTAGCTAAAGAAATGGATACTGTAAAGGAGGTCACAGAACTAGCGGTGGGATCTTTAGAAAAGGGTCGGAGCAAATTACTCCAGAAATAACTGGAATTTGTGGCAGCATACATGTGGAATAATATTCAGGATGAAGAGTGAGGTTTAAGGGAAGGTAGGAAATGAGTAGTTTATGTAACGGTGGAGTGAATGGCAATTGTTTAAAAGTAAACGTGTATATTGTATAAAAGCAATGAAAACGTTATAATGGTATTTCTTTTTTTGTAAATAAAAAATGTTTTAATAAAGTTGTTAAAAAAACAAAGCAGAAATAAATATTTTCTAGAGCTCCTTTGTTTTCTGCGTTATTCAGCAGATGTTGGTCATTTGATTGCTGGTGTTTCTGCCCCTTCTAACACCAGCTTATACATCTGGCAGTTCTCAGTCCTTATGTTGTTGGAGTCTACCTTGCAGAATTTTATGCATTAGCTTATTAGCATGTGAGCCAAGCATACTTACTTGATAATCTGAACTCTGTTTAACATTGCCCTTTTTTTCAGGGACTGGAACAGAAATTGACTTTTTCTAGTTTAATGGCCTCTGTTGTATTTAACAAATTTGCTGGCATATTCTGTACACTATAAGAGCATTCTTTTGCAAGATTTTAAGCAATTCAGATGGAATTCTATCACATCCTGCAGACTTGTTATTAGCAAAGCTTTCTGGAGATCATTTAATTTCACACTCCAGGTTGTCTGGTCCATGATCAGAAAGCATAGCATTGTATGTATCAGTGGTGTTAGAGTAATTTAGGTATGTAATAAATATACATTCTCAACACCTCACCACACCATTTTCTCTTTATTCATTTACACACTCTAACTTAGCTGAGCATTTGTAATACCATGTTCCTTTTAAACAGCCCCCCACAACTTTGTGTCCATACCCCACAGACAATAGTTTGGGTGTATTTGCAAGGAATAGAGCATTTCAGGAGCAGTGCAGTGTGTGTGTGTGCGTGTGTGCGTGTGTACGTGTGTGTGTGTGCGTGTGCATTTGTGTGTGTGTATGTGTGTGTGTGTATGTGTGTGTGTTTCTGTGTGTGTGTGTGTGTGTGTGTGTGTGTGTGTGTGCGTGTGTGTGTGTGTGTGTGTGTGTGTGTGTGTGTGTGTGTGTGTGTGTGTGTGTGTGTGTGTGTGTGTGTGTGTGTGTGTGTGTGTGTGTGTGTGTATGTGTGTATCACTGGAGGATGTGGTGTTATTTAGGAAAGTAATTATAAAGGAGGATCGGCATTTTCTTATTTATAGTACCATATTACGAACTCTAATATAACTGATGCATTTGCATTAAAGACACTTTTTACAAATGTGTGTGTGTTCTTTCCTAGAATTCTGGCTTCATTGCAAAAATAGTCAGATGTTCTTGTAGGAATGCAGTTCTGCAGATGTTGCTCTCTCCTTATCATAAGACAGTTATATCCTTAAAAACAGTGTTTCTTGCGACTTTTAACAACTATAGGAAACCACTTGCTGCAGTTCTGGCAAATGGCTTACTACAACTTAATACCACACACAAAGAGCTGAGGTGCTGCAGTTTGGCTCCTTGCAAAAGCAGTATTGCATCCATTTTTGTACTGCCATTTCAAACTACCCAAGGTCTAGTCAGAGTGTAAGGAGATTAAAGCTAGCTTCTCATCTCTCAGTTTTACATCTTACATTAACAGTAGTGTCCTTATGAGGTTGCCTCCTCTTCTCCCACCACCCACCACCCACAAACCCTGTTTGGTCCCCTGTGGATCAATCTTAGGAGGGTCTTCCATAATCTGTCTCCCTGTAACCACATAAAACATTTATAATCATGGTTTAACATGGATATTAGCCTGTAAGGTACGATAAATGTGGATCCCTGCTTTTCCTATGTATTACTGAAATCACCATTCTGGTCCTGTAAGGTGTATAGCTGGAATCAGCATGTGCAAAGTTGTTGTAGTGTTTCTGAAGCAAAAATGACCCTGGCATACCTCTCAAACTCTTAGTGCAAGAAATCTGAGTAAAGCCTGACAAATGGGGAGACAAAGGCCCAAAAATAAGGACATTTTTTAAATGTTGCTCTTATAAACTTAGAAAATTGCTAGAGTAACAGGGTTTGTTTTAACAAAGATTTTTCTGAAGGAAGTCTGAAATTCAAATGTATGTGATTATTTACTGACTTCAGTCCTCAGATCATCTCAGTGATTTGCTAGAAAACCACAAATTTTATGAGGAACAGAACAAAAATATAAGACAAAATCTGGACAGTCTGCAAAACTTTGGACAGTTGAGAGGTATGGACCCTGGTGATGGGGTGAGATAGGACTATTTGCATATCTGTGTACCCAGAGCAGTGTACTTTGTACTGGTCTAGGACTGAGTACAATGTGTTACCCATTATGTAGCAGTCTATGAATAACACCAGAATTTGGTACGACATTCTCCTGAGTAACAACCCTTCTGCATTAGGCACAGAGTTCATGAATCCCACCTCACAACTACATCACTGATTTCATATCTTTATAGGCAGAATGATACTGACTAGAGCAGACAGTATTGCAAGTTTTGGTTTCACAGTATTAAAAATGAGAGTGTACTGTTTTTTTTTCAAAACTTATTAGATTTCACTAGCAAGCAGCTAATAAGATTGGTGTTTATTTTTGTAGATGACATCTGTTGTTGTGAATCAATGCAGTGATCTCTGTGAATCATCAGGGATCACTGAAAAGTTGCCACTTTGGACATGTCCTCTAAACTACACTCAGATTACAGTGTTCTTACTCTTGTCTTTCCATATTGATATTTTATCATGTTCCTACCAGTTGTCCCATCGATCATCCATGGATACTAAGACTTTACAGTCTCCAGATCTATGACAAATCATCGAACAGACAGATTATGGAAAGTCATATGATCAAAACCATATGATTGAAAAGCAGTCTATCAAAAAAAATCCAAATAAAAACAATACCCACATACAACAGAAAAAATGCTTTTGTAGGGGGACAAGCCACCTGTGCCCCCCACACCCCCTGCTAATTATTTATAGCAACACGAATCACACTACAGTGGGGAAAAGGCCACATTTCCTGATCCCTACTGTAATGTGATCTCAGTAAGAATGGTTTCAAGGACTGAATTTTTGATCTTATGGTTTCGATCATATAACTTTTTGCAATCTGTCCACCCAGTCATTTGAAAGGAACCCACAATCTCCCATCACACCACTACTAACAAAGCCATATTGATACTTTCTTATTGGTTCAGGACATAACTCTTTGGTACATGTACACCCTAGTCTTTCAGGAAGTAATGTCACTTAATGAATATGTTTTGCAAAGGATCAAGGAGCGAGGTCCTTGGTAACAGATTTGGCGCTGTAGGCTACCATACTGTTGGGGGGGGGGGGGTAGCCATAGTTCTTAATTCAATGACATGGTTTGCATTGGTTTAAAATATAGGCATGTTTCTGTGCCTTTTAAATGCTGATTTGCCCTTGCTCCTTTACCCCATGTTCAAATTCTGCAGTGTTTCCCTGGCTAAACCTGCGTCCTCCATTAGGAATCACACAAACGGCTGCATGTCCTATGTAGTTCCACTAAGAATAGAGGTACATGTCATTGATTGCCTCATCCTGTTCTCATGGCCAGCCATTCCTACTAACTGGGGTTGTTGTTCATCATGCGTAACTGTGTCCAGTAAGGCCATCTTTTTCTGTGTCTGTTTATGAGCTGAGCGTACTTTATATTTTGACTTAGCTCAACCTCCTACCTCTTCTAGCTCTTCTGTGTTTCACTCTGATAACCCTTTGATCTTTACTATTACTGACACTGTTCTCTTACCTGTAGGTGGTACATCGTATGAAGAGTCATGCATTTTTATCTTGTTTTGGGCTGTGTGCTGTAACTTCTTGATCATCTGGAAAAGTATGTGTTGAATTATTTTTCCTTAATGCTTAAGTAGATGGTGACTTCATATAACTCAGCTGTTTCTTAAACAAACAGTACATGTTGCATTCTAAACTTGTAAAGCTTCTTTTTCATCTTTAGTTGCAATTGGATTTGTGTTTCCTTTTCTGTGAAGCAAATATTTGCAGTTTGTTTGAACTACTTCTTATTTTAGACTCAGATGAAACCCACAGTCATGGAACTTTGACAAAAGCATCATTTATCAAGTTCCTTGTTTTGTTCAAGTTTGCCGTCATGAAGTGTCACATACTCCTGGTTAAGTAATAGGCCATGTTTCACTACCAGTTAGGCAAAACAAACTTTCAGAAGCGTTTATTCTTCATTTTCTTGACATCCACAATGAAAATGGCATTCCATACTTTTGGTAAGAAAGTCATGACTGTACGACCATGAAATGCAGACTTTAGAGTCGATCTTCTTCTTAGCAGCCCCTTGGCACATGCAAATATTTAGTGCTGCATGTCAGATATCCTTTATTAGTGAATGATTTCTGAGTCATAAATGTTTGTAATTAGTTGAACAGAGAGATGTAGCTGTATTGTATCTGCCAGTGTTATGTTCATAATTTAGTAATGAGATCAGACTGACAGAATCTCCTTAGAAGGCCATTATTACTTAATTTCCTCTTGAGTCATTTGTCTTTTGTCTAATTCAGTCCTGACAGGGTAGCTTCAGTTACGTGATTCACAAAATATATTTTGTTTATTCGCCTATAATGAATCAAGTCTATTTTAACCATGTCCCTGCTGGACAGGGGCTTTGGGTGCTGACTTGTCTAAACATGGGGTAAATTCTTGGCTAGGCTTATAAGGGTCTCATGGCCAATAGCCTAGTAACTTCTTATGATCCTATGTGGTAATTGTCTTTATTTTCCACATTTTTCATATTCTTTATTGTTTACTAATATCCAACATGTAGTGTGTCTCTTGTTTGTACTAAGAATATGAGCAGTTGTGCATTTGCATTATGTACACATAAACAAGAACTGCAAGCAATATGCATCCAGTACAACTCTGTATGCAGTCTGCTGGTGTGCTTGAAAGTGTGTATGCATCCAGGACAAGTTGCTGCCTTGACCTTGTTTTTTGCTGAAACAGGCTCTCTCTGGCTGCCTTGCATATATGTTAAGCAGTTAGGCCAATTGGATACACAGTACCTTCTAGTTAAGTGGTTTGCGCAGGGTCATATATTAGGCAAATGAGGGGTGAGGGAAATGAACCTTGTACCAGAGGAACTACAGCTCACAGACTTATCCCGCAGCACCAGAAGCATGAATAAATGAATATAAAGATTAAGTCACTTGAGTTTATTGCTGTTACATATACAAGGAACTCTGTACAAGTGTGTAAGGTGAGTGAGTGCCTGCAGGAATGGCTCCTGACCTTTTTACCTATTTGTTGACCATGGAAAGCCTGGGACAAAATTGTCCCTTTTTAGGGTCTATGTGAGATATGGGTTGGATAAGTGGCTTGCTCAGAATCTCACAGTAGGCAAGTGAAGGAAGAGGGAATCAAACCCTGAGCACAGGAATCAGCTCATTATTAGCTCAGAGCATTAGTCTTCTGAACCTTACACCCATTGTTTCCAGGATAGACTGTGCTTCCCCTGTGATTTTGAAACCCTCAGTATGAAAAAACAGGTACTAGAAATGAGGAGGTGTAAGACACTCTTGACTACATTGCTGTGACATATATGATGTGTTATGTACAAAAATTATTTTTCGTTTTAAGTAACAGTATAGTGGCAGTAGCTGTTTGTTTCTTTCACACATTTTCAGAAATACAGAACTCCTTTGTTGATGCCTAAAGTATGTGGCCTTGAGGTACCTCTCCCCTAATTTTATAAATGCTTGTGTCCCCCAGCAATGTCATTGTGTCCTTTTAAAGCATTTCTTAATGGTTTGAAAGAGGAATGCCATGCATATTACCTTACTTAACTGCCAGAAGCACATGAGATAGTCTAAAATTGTGAACCATCTATGCTTTTATAAGACATTGTTTTCTGAAGGTTCTGTTATTGAAGTATCTTGTATCACATTATTTATTTTTCTCTTGGGAAATTTGTAGGAATCGTCAGTTGGAAGGCATCTTGGTAGTTGCACAGCAGTTTCATGAAACTTTGGAACCTTTGTCTGAATGGCTCAGTGCCTCGGAGAAAAGACTTGCAAATTCAGAGCCCATTGGAACACAGACTTCAAAATTACAGTCACAAATTTCTCAACATACTGTAAGCAATAAAAACTTTATATTACATTTCAGCATCTTCATCTTCATTCTTTTGTGTTTGATTCGTTACCCTATGTGATTTTATTTCTTTATGATTTGAATTTTTTTATTTGTATTTGCCATGCTTTTTGTTTTTTGTTTTGTTTTTCTTTTTCTTTTATTTTTTCATCTTTCTGTTTTATCATTCATGTTGGTAACTTGTGTAGGCCCTGGAAGATGACATCTCATCTCACAAAAAGAACTTGTGCCTGTTACTTAGTACTGGTCAGTCTTTGAAGATAATGAGCTCCCAAGAAGATAAAGATATGATTCAAGAAAAACTGGACTCCACTCGGTGTCGATATGGCGAGGTTCAGGAGAAGTGCAGTAGAAGGTCGGAATTGTTACAGCAGGCTCAGGCCAATGCTCATATCTTTGGAGAGAATGAAGTTGGCCTAATGAATTGGCTGAGCGAGGTGCAAGACTTGCTCAAAGGCGTATCAGTTCAAGATTATCATCCACAAGTGTTGAAGAAACAGCACACAGAACAAGTGGTATTTGGACATCTTTCATTTTGACTTCTGTTTTCCTCATCCTATATAGTTTCTGTTCTCATATATTTATTTATTATTTTTCCGTATTCTCACACAATCTGCTCTTCAACATCTTAACAATGCTAGCAACTAAACAAGAAATTAAGCACTTAACTTTTCTAAGTTGTACTATAGTACTAATTAAGTGACACACCTGTTTAGATTGATTTCATTAAAAAAAAATGTGAAATGAAAGGGGGACGTGTAAAGTGTCTATGAAAGTATTGAAAAGTATGTTTTGAAGCTAACTAAATAGTTTGTCGTCATGTCTGTGAGTTCTAACTCTCAGCTCACTTTTTATACTAAAGTTTTATAAACCCACAACTATTGATAAGGTGTTCAAATAATACTCATTAAAACTTATAACTCAAATTTGTTGTATATTACATTGACTTCATTTTTTTTATAATTCGGTGGCTTTTTGTAGCTGAGATGGTTCATGAAAACATTAGCAACAGTGACAGTTAATATTATTAATTAATTATTAGCTCAACAGTCGTCAGCTTGGGTTTTTCTGTAACTCCACAGTCACAAGTTTGTTGAAAGATCCAGAATATCAGAGGGTGTGCAAGAAGGGACAGAATATGAATCCCAAGAAGAACTGCCCTGTGGGCTGGGTACAGAGAACTTGTATTTTCCTGTACTGTCCCTTGGTACAAGTCAGATGCACAACCAGCTAGCTGTTTCAAAGAAAGAGGTGGAACAGGGCTGATGTTCAGCTGTATGACAAAACTTGCATGAAGTATAGCCATTTTACCACATTACCTTATCTATTAATAAAGAAGAATGCTGTTTCAGATGACAGGGTGATATCACATGGCTCTGGACTGGCAAACAGATAGTAGGTAGTTAGATTTCCAGCTTAGTGTTACATCTGAGGAATTCTTGGGTAGTAAAAGATGAATAGGCAAGTACAAGTCAGGCAAGAAAAGAAAAGAGATACAACAATAAAAGAATGTGTGACCCTCACTATAGGAGCTTAGAAATTTAAGCCACTTGTACCAGTCTAGTATCTGTAGTCAGAGCTGCAGCTGGCTTACCTGGCTCACTGTTCTAGTGACCCTCGAGTTTGAGTTAATGGGGGAAAAAGGTCTGTTATCTGATCTGGCTATTGCCTTGCTACAGTTTAAGTACCATGCATGTAGTGCTGAAGAGCTTCAGCCCTGACCACTAATGCACGGTAAGAGTACACTAAATCCTGATTGGCCACCTCCCGATTACACCACTGACATTGCACACCTGGGGTGGCTGCCTCCCACCCTAGCTAGCTTTCTGTCTTTAGTCACGGTAGTTCTGATAACGAGGTTGAGAGGTTCCACAGTCGTATTTGAAACCACTTAAAATACCCTTCCCTCTCCTTATTGCATTTGGTTCATCCTTTCTCTATCTGCTGTTGTGGGCTATTTTAAGTCTAACTAGCTTGCCTTTTTGTGCTTGAAATAACCTATCGCATGTGGCTGTAGGTTGGCCTTACCTGTCCCATGGGTTGATAATTATATATTACCCATAATGAGAATACTGAGAGTAACTGGGATCATAGCACAGCTAATTTTATTGGACCCATGCAAGAATAAAGCATTTAGGATCTGCCTCTGTCCATTAGTAATACAGGGATCACTCCTGGGATAAATTTTATGTTTCCCATCTCAATTCATAAATTAACTTTTAAATATTCTGCTGTTGACCTCCAGTGGATTTATCCACTTGCTTTTTAAGTGAGTACAGGCTGAGACCTTGACATATCATATGTGACTTTAACTCTTAGAAATGTAAAGCAGTTTTACAAACCTGCATACATGCCATTTCACTTTTGAATCCACATCACCCTCATTTAGTTGCTTCTCTTCCTTTCCTGTTACCCTCCGGCTTGGCATTTTTCTTTCCTTTTGATGTTCATCATGTTACACTGCTGCAGTCATTACACTTGGGTTATCCTGCCGTCAGGCGGTTCCCCAGTCGGCCTGAGTTCCAAAGTCTTGGCCCGGCATCGGTTGCTGTCGCCTCCTCCCTGACGTCAGTGTGACAGGGGTATATAAGATGCAGCCGACGCCATTTTCTTCAGTCTTTCTTGCCGCGCGGTGCCCGAAGCAAAAGCAGTTCGCAAGTGCCGGTCGGCCGTCTCCTGAGATTTTCATTCCGAATCCAGAACTGAAGTCTTCTACAAAGCTAAGTACCCCATCGGGGAAACTTTTTCTTGCCTCAGACCGATGTCAGTAAAAGTTAATAACTGTTTTTCTTGTGGGAAGCAAATACCTCATAAGGATTTCCATTCCTATTGTATCCCATGCCTAGGCCCTGACCACGACGTCACTGCTTGTCGGTTTTGTGCTAGGTTTAACAAGCACACTATTAAACGTCGGTTTGATTTTGCCCGACATTATTTTGGTAGAAAATTCAATTATACCATGCTGCCGGAACTTCCGATGACCAGAATACACAAAAAGCGCAAAGACAAGGATAGGCATCCGAGGCCCAAAACTGACAATGAAGCCTCTTCTAGGCCAGTCACCGGTTCTCCGGTTTTCAGCGAGGCGCCTTCGCAGCTCCTGATGACCGCTTCTGTAGAACCACAAGCCGCCTCTGACTCCCACGTGGAGACCGCTGGGCCTTCGGATGCACAAGTTCTTCAGCCTACTGAGACTAACCTTTCAGAGGGATCCGGAGTAGCTGAGCAACCCATAGCTACAGAGGGTGTCTTCAGACCTACTCAGTTAAGCATTAAACCCTCAGCTAAGTCTAAGCCTCCTTTAAAGTCAAAGAAACAAATACAGCATTCTCCAGGACAGGCCTCCATGCCTAAGAAACAAATGCTCAAAATGGCCGAAGACCTAATCACTCTGATTAGGGTGTCCCATTCCCTCCTGATAAAAGGCCTTGACAGGATGCAGATTATGACTCATCCGACCAGGTGTCCATCTCTTCTGATTCATCCTCAGACCTAGGATACTCTTTACCCCCCTATGAGGATTCTGATGCTGAGGAATCAATTCCATCAGCCTCACCGCCTGAGGACTACTCCTTTGGGGAAACCCTACATACCATGAGGGAGCATTTACACTAGGAAGGCCAGGATTACTCAGAATCCAAGAAAAGGCTCAGAGACTTCCTTTTATTACCTCAACACAGACCCCTTTCTATTCCGCCAGTGTTAGATGTTGTGGATGATGTGTATACTGAATCCAGCTTAAATCCTGATTTCTTACCTCCAGCCCCTGTTAAACCTGACAGATACTACAGAGTCCCTGACTCACATAAATTTCTGTATAAAAGCCCTGTAGCTGACCCTGAAACTATTTCTCAGGGACCCAAAGGAGTTAAGGCCTCATCAGCCAAGAATCCAGTTCCCTCTGACAGAGATTCCAGAGCATTAGACAGATGGGGAAAGAAAGTATATACGTCTGCAACTTTAGCAGTGAGAGCCTTAAATTGCCAGTTTCACATGCTAAAATATCAGCAATTTTTACTGTCTCAGTTAAAACAAAAAATGCTTCCAGAATCAGATCCTCCTAATTTTAAAGAAATGCAGGATTTATTGCATGCAGCTGAACAAGTGGGAAAGCATACTTTGCAATGTGGCTTTGATTCTCTAGAGGCCTCCTGCAGAGCAGCAGTTACAGGCTCTGTCATTAGAAGACATGCTTGGTTAAAAGAACATATGTTACCAGATCATGTTAAAGCAAAATTATTGGCTGCACCTTTGTAGCAGGATGTGTTATTTGGAGTTAAGGCAGAAGAGGTATTAAAGAAAATGGAGGATAAGGCAAAATCTATGCAAACGGTGAAGGATTTCTTACAGGTTCAGCCTCCTAGATTTAGCAGAAACTGGCCAACTAAGAATTGGTCCTTTCCAATTACAGACAGACTTCAAAGGGGAAGATACCGATGTATAAGAGGTAGAGGTCACACACAAGGTCCTTACAGGCCTCGACAATGGGTTACATCAGGCCAGAAAGAAGTGGAAGACAGACCCCAACCATATAAAAAGCAGCTCCAATGACTTCCCACTACAGCTGCCAAACAAATCCTTCTTGGCAGCCCCCTTGGGAGGAAAACTGGCACTCTTCTACCACATTTGGCAAATGATCACCAAAGACAAATGGGTTCTCAACATTGTATTTCAAGGTTACAGGTTCCACTTTCACACTCTGCCAAGGTTAAAAGGAATGCCAAATCTGCCACCAAATCAATGGGCAGAGGCTCAAAAACAAATTACAGCACTCATGGATATGAGAGCTATTCAAAAGGTACTATCACAGGAGCAAGGACAAGGATTTTACTCAAGACTCTTTCTGGTACCCAGAAAGGACAAAGCCTGGAGGCCCATTCTGGATCTTTCATCTCTAAACACTTACCTGGATTTTCCAAAATTCAAAATGTTGACATTACAGCGTCTTCTTCCCATGCTGGGCAAGAAAGCTTGGCTCATGACTTTGGACCTCAAAGAGGCATACCTGCATGTCCCTATTAGACAAAATTGCAGAAGATACCTCAGATTCATAGCAGGTTCAATGCACTACCAATTCTCTGCACTGTCCTTTGGCTTATATACTGCACCCAGGGTCTTCACAAAGTGCCTGGCACCAGTAATTGCATTTTGCAGACAGAAATGAATTCAAATTTATCCGTACCTGGACAACTGCCTGATTCAAGCAGAGAGCAAAGATATTCTTCTAAAGCATCTGGCGTTTGTAAAAAAAGTTATTAATTTGCCTGGGGTACACAGTAAACGAAAATAAATCAAAACTAGTGCCCTCACAAGAGATTATATTCCTGGGTGCCAGCTTGAACACAACGGCCCAGATGGCTTATCTCACGCCAGACAAACAAGGACAACTGACTCAGTACTTTCAATTGATGGCAACAAAGACCCAACTCCCTGCAAGAAAAATTCTGCAGGCCTTGGGTTACATGGCATCCTGCATACTACTAATTCCATATGCCAGACTGCATATGAGGAAACTACAGTGGTACCTAAAGAATGTATGGTCTCAACACTGACAAAGTTTGGAAACAGTTATACCACTAATCCCTTGCCTTCAACAGGAGTTTCAATGGTGGGCTCAAGCTTGTCACCTCAACAAGGGACAGCCTTTTACACAACCCACAGCCAGGCAAACACTGAAAACAGATGCATCAGATTACGCCTGGGGAGCACACATGGCAGGCAAATGTATTCAGGACACATAGCCCGCAGAACAAAGGCATCTTCATATCAATCAAAAAGAGATGCTAGTTGTACAAAATGCGCTTATAGCTTTCAAGGATCTGCTACATCCAGGACAACTACTACTAAAGACAGACAACACCACAGTTATGTGGTACATAAACAAGCAAGGGGGCACTCACTCCTACCCCCTATGCAGACAAGCTATGACCCTGTGGAACACAGCTATAAACCTTCAAGTTCATCTGCAAGCACAATTCCTGCCAGGAGAGAAAAACACACTGGCAGACGACTTAAGCAGAAACATCATGGATCCCCACGAATGGGAGTTGAATCCACAAATATTGAGAATGATAACACAGAAATGGTGGAGCCCGGACATAGATCTGTTTGCATCCCTAATAAACTGCCAGCTACAAAAATTCTGCACAAGGAGTTACCATCCACAAGCATGGAAAGTGGATGCCCTCTCATTCAGCTGGAACAACCTACAAGTATACGCTTTCCCACCACTACCTCTCCTGCCAAAGGTACTCATTAAAGCCAGGCAGGAAGAGCCAAAGATGATCCGGATTGCACCAGACTGGCCACATCAGCACTGGTACCCAATCTTAAGGAGCTTAGCACAAGAACCACCCTGGATTTTGCCTCAAATCCCACATCTGCTGACTCAGCACAACAAACAAATACTACACAGCTAGCTAAAGACCTTAAACCTAGCTGCATGGAAGATTCCTTAGTCAAGCAAGCAATGCCTCACTCCAAAGCTGTTATGGATGTCATTCTGGAGGCCAGAAGGCCTAGTACCAGGAAAGCCTATCCGGGTAAATGGAAGAGATTCTGTGCCTGGAACCAAGCTCACAGCCTTGACCCTCTTGTCCCAAACATTCCCCAGATACTACAATACTTAACTGAGATGCTGGACAAAGGACTCTCCTTCTCATCCATCAAGATCCACGCCTCTGACATCTCTGCTCATTACAACACGGATCCACCAATTTTCTCTAATCCTCTGTTAAAACAGTACCTCAGAGGGGCTAAAAACATAAGACCGCCCCCGTAGAGCACCTACTCCAACTTGGGACCTCAACTTTGTTTTGGAGAAGCTAACTTTACCTCCTTTTGAGCCAGCCAACACAGCAGAACTAAAATATATCTCTTGGAAAACTGCTCTGCTCCTGGCAATAACATCAGCACAAAGAGTTTCAGAATTACAGGTACTAATGACAGTGGAACCTTTCCTCATTTTCCACCAGGACAGGGTGTCTTTAAGAACTAACCCTACTTTTATGCCAAAGGTGTTATCCAGTGTGGCTCTAAACCAAACTATTCACCTGACAACTTTTTATCCTAAACCACAGAATAAAGGGGAGAGACTACTGCACTCTTTGGACATTCACAGGCAGTTACGCTTCCACTTGGACAAAACCAAAGCTTTCAGAAAATCTGAGCAATTATTGGTAGCATATGCTGCAGGAGCACAGGGAAAAGCAATTTCAAAACAGACTATTTCAAAATGGATAGGACATTGTATACATTTCTGCTACACATACCATGGAAAACCTGTACCTAGCAGCATTAGATCTCACTCCGCCAGGGCAACAGCCACTTCAACTG